>NC_133545.1:303030-606060 GCF_048773025.1 Camelus bactrianus
ACTGACCCCCAGGGGCCGGCTCTTGCTTGCAGACAGTCCTCTGGTCCAGGTGAGGTCTGTCTCCCCAGCCCTTCAGGCTCAGCCCCTGCTGACTGCGCACGGGGAGTCACAGTGCACGGTAGTGCCCCCAACCCCATGTCCCTTACCACCCCCTCGTCCTCTCTCCTCTCCCAGAGCATTGCCCTCCCCTCTCTGTTTCTCCCCTTCCCGGGACACAGGTAGTCAGGCCCTCCTTGGCACCCAGAGCCCTGTGCCTGGTCGCTCCTGTCTCCTGAGCTCTTGAAGCACAGCCGCATCTGTCTCCATACAGTGGAGTAAATGTCTGATGAATAGGTTGATCTGTTCTGCATCTGTCTCTTCACCAGATGCCACCTTTGTAACCTGTGACGTGCCCTTTCTGGAGGCACCATTAGCATCATGTATGATTTAGAATGGGGATATTCATTTGTATAATTTGATTCAAATAACTGAATACAAATTATTGTCTTCAGGTTTTTAAAATACAGGTTTATCAGACCAAGTGAGTGGCACTTTTCTGTATAAAAATATAAGACTTAAGTGTCATCACTTTGTTACCACTAAAATTATTATTCGCCTTTGCTTTTTATTGCTTAAATAATTGGCTTATTTTGAATGTACTTTAACAACAGAAAACAACGTAAAACTCAAAAACTATTAAGGAACTTCTGTGTTAAATTTTAATTTACTAAAATTTTGAGAAATGAGATTTATGAAAGATTTAAAATTCATGGATTTTTTTCCGCACACACAAATTGTTTAAAAGCCAGAATGTTTAAGAAAATCACTTTATTAACAAGTATAAAAAGACTAGTCTCTAGCAAAATGCTAAATAATTTCAGTTTACAGGGAATTTTTAACAATTTACAGAAAGACCTTTTTGTCAGTTTAGAATGTAACAAAATTAAAATCTGTAAGTCTTACTCTTTAACTTAGCAATATTCTTCCTTAGTTTGGATCTTCCATAGGTGTATTTAGTTTAAAAACTAACATTGTAATATTAACTTCCAAGTGAAGTTTTAGTGCTCAGAAAAGAAGGATGAGGCGATGAAAGGTTGAAAATCTCGTGTCCTTAAATGGTGAGTTACAATCACCAAACACAGGGTTCGGAGAAAGGGGACTTTTTCAGTCACTTCCATCTGGAAACTATGAAAACAAAGCTCCCTGTTGGTGCCAGGTCCTTCCTCACTCCAGGGAAAGACGGGGTTTTGACCCTCCAGATGACGTAGAGGTGAAGACTTGGTCTGCTTGCTGGTTTGTCTAGGTTCGTGTTGATAACATGCTGCTTGTTTAAGAAAGAAACTGAAAGCACGTGGTGTGCTGGGTTTGTGGGGCGCAGAGAAGACAGGACGGGCCACACTGAACTGCTCTGGGTCACGTGGTGGAGGCAGGCGCCACCCAGCCTCCGTCTCCACCCGGGTTCTTCCTCTTCCTTGATCTGTGTGCTTTGAACAGATTGCAGTCTCCCCTCAGTGTCTGCAGGGGACTGGATCCAGGCCTCCCTTGGATTCCAGAATCTGTAGATGCTCAAGTTCCTTATACAAATGGTGTAGCATTTGGACATGACCTGTGCTCATCCTCCTGTGTACTTTAAATTATCAGTATACCTAATACAGTAGATTCTGCATAAATAGTTTAAAATTCAATGTAAATGCTATATAAATAGTTGCCGTAGTGCTGCAAATTTAAGGTTTACTTTTTGGGACTTCCTGGAATTTTTTTTTTCCAGATAGTTTTCATCCGTGGTTGGTTGAATTCAAGGATGTGGAACTGGAACCTCAGATGTATTTAATTTCTTTAAGCCCCAGTTTCCCCTTTCCAGCAGCACCTCTCTGGGAAGATTAGAGATGAAGATGGAGCGTTAGTGGGTGTAAAACACTAAGTGTACAGTACCAGGCCCCTAGTGTAAGTCTTCAGGTTTTTAAGAAATCCAAAGTATTCCTAAATGTAGGGTTATTATTCTGGTGGAGTCTGACACCAGAAGTCAAGTATTGGTGAGCACAAAAGTTTGGATGAAGGTTCTGGTACTAGCCGGGGCGACCCAGCTGGACGGGTCGCAGGGAGTAGGTGGCCACCTGCACGCACTAACCTGGCAGACATTGGGAGTGTCTGGGCACGCGCGCTCAAGGGTGTTCGGGAGTCCTTGCGTCACCTCTGCATCTGTCGCAGGAGTGTGGAGTAGGCTGGACTGACTCAGGAGTTCTTTTCTGGAACTTCTCCAGGGCATGGTCTGGGACTTGCTCTGAATGTGGTTATCCTGGGTCTCTGAGCCACAGGTTGAGTTTCTTCACCTGTGAAATGGGAATAGCATCTTCCTTTTAGAGTGACTGTAAGAAGGAACCAAGTCCTCCCAGCCAGGACTCCAGTGTTGAGGAACCTTCAGCAGAGGAGGGAAAAGGAAGGGCTTCCTTTATAAACAAATTAGCATATTTAGGTGCCTCATGAAGCCCGTGCTGGGGCTGCAGTCGCGGGTTAGGGACAGAATGGAACGTGGGCCGTGAGCGCCGGGGCCGCTGTCCCTCTCCCGTGCTGTTCTGCCTTGGCTTCGTCCTTCTGTTGCTGAAAGATGGGCCCCCATCCCCGACGAGCCAAATAACCCAGAGACAAGGTCTTCGAGCTTAGAAGAAAAGAGGCAGCTTTATTACTTTGCCTGGCAAAGGGGACTCCCAGCAGGCTTGTGCCTTCAGAACTGTGAGCCCGTCTTGGGGTTGGGGCTTTAATGATTATATAGCGAAGAAACCGGAGAGAAAAAGCGGGTATCTATCAACAAGAGCCTCTGGTGAAGCTTCCTTCCGAATCTTGGCGAGTCTGTCCAGCATCATGGGACTGTCCACTGGTCTGGAGTGTCATCAGCACGTGACCTTCTTTATCTGATCAGGCTCATTAGGCGCCAGGAGGGACTTCGGAGGGTCTGGTCACTCTCCTGAGGTTGTTGTCCGGTGACTCCCTTCCTAGGGGGATGACTCAGAATCCAAACATGATTGTAAATTTCAGTTGCCAGAGTGAAGTAAAACAAACAGGAAAATTAATAACTCCAGCTCTACTTGTAACAATGGGCCTGGGCCTGGGGCAGTGTCCGGTCAGATTTGCTGACCGTTTTAAAAGTAAACGGCAAGTATAAGGCCAGGAATTAGCCTAAGCGCAGCCATTTTATTACTTCTCTTTCACTTCTCTCTGTGTCTTCACTCTGTCCTTGCCTGCCCTGTTCCAGCAGCACCCAACACGGGCCCTTAACCCCAGACCAGGAGTGGAAGGTCCAGTGTTTGAACAGGGCTCCCAGAAACCAATTCCACAACCCTTGGCGGGCGGCAGGGAGATGGAGGGGCAGGGCCGGGCAGACAGGCCTGCAGGGCTGCCGGACTAAGGAGGGCCTGGACTTAGACTGCACGTTAAGACTGAGAGCACCTGGGGAGCTACGGGGGTGTTTATAAGGTGTTCTCTGAGCCTCCTGGATCTGGAGTTTGGTGTCTTAATTACGTTGGAGAGTCTCGTCCCGTCAACGTTGTCCAGGCGCACTTTCAGTGGCCCTTGGAGAGTCTTGTGCGAGAGAGAGTACTGCATCTCTGTGGTCTGGGCCTAGGATGGTGTCCCCCCCGCCCCCAGGGCACAGAGGGTGGGTTGTCTTCCTTCCTCTCAGCTGCAGTGGGCCTCCTTCTTTGTATCCTCCGGGGAAGGCAGGCCTGTGTCTCTCCAGTAGCAGCTGCCCCTCCCTGGCCTCTCCCTGCAGGAAGTCCTGTCGGCTGGCACACCACATGGAGTGTGTGCTGATTTCTGTGGATTCCATAGGGCCCCTCTGGCTGTGCTGCCCTGGGGGCTCTGTCACCTCAGCTCCCTGTGCACTTAGGAGGGATGCTCTTCCCAGTTTCCTGCGTCCCAAGTAGGGGGTGGGAGTCCCAGGAGCTTTACGACGTAAGGAAAGCATTTGTGACCTTTACCACCAGCCCAAATAGGCATTTCAAACACTCTGGAGAGGAACAGGAGCCAGCAGTCTATATTTTTAACCAATGTCCCACACAGGACGCCTGGCCCTGGCATGCAGTCTGCTGCAGTGAGGGTTGTGGTTGCTGCCTCCGTAGCGCCATCCGCGGGTCCCCAGGGAGGCTGCGGGTGCAAGTCTGAGCTTCCGTGGATCACACGTGCGCTGGCGGTGCGGTTGCAGTGAGACCGCGTTACTCGTTGCTCCTCACAGGAGAGCATGGCAGCCCCACGGGTGGTTTCCCATCATTGGGAAACGCGTCTCACTGGCTCTTCAGTTTCCTGAAGGAGATCTCAGTCGGGGGGGTGCAGGGAGGCACTAATTTTAGCTGTTTTTCCAAAGCACTGCCTGGACCTGCCCCTCCCAGTGAGCTCCTGCCTGTGTCCCCACACGTGGGCACTTATGCGCTCACACTTTCACACAGTCACTCACACTCCTCTCCCCCTGTCCCCCACCCCTCCTTCGACCCCAGCCCCTTCTGGTGCCCCCTCCCCACCATGTGCCTTCAGGGCCTTGAACATGGGGGCCCTTGGCCTGGGGCTTTCTTTCTTGTGTTCAAATCTCCTCTCTTTCCAAACCCAGCTGAGTCCTTCCTTCCATGAATTCTGCCTCTGCCCCCCCACCTCACCCTGGCGCTTTGTTTCTCTGAGCTTGGGTAGCGTCTCTTCATTTTGACAAGGGGCCTGTGAGCAGGCCTCAATCTCCTGAGACTTTATTGTCTAGTGATGGTTGCAGTCCCTTCCCAGAGGTGGCTCCCTGAGACGGCCCTGGAGGTTTCTTTACTCTTTCTGATTCAGCAGGATTGCCCAGGCTCCCGGTAACAATTTTTGCCCCAGGCCTAGATTTCTTCAAAATCCCCTGTCCTTTAAGTGGAAAGTGTGTTTGAGATCATGATCGGGGTGCCGGGAGGTTCTACTTTCAGGACTTGTTGAAATAGTTGCTTTTGAGTTTTGATCCAGATGAATCCTAACCCTTCCCGTTCATGTTTGTACTTCCCAGTTTTGTTACTCGGGTGTGTGGGTGGTAGAGGTTATGCAGTCTCGCCTGACATCTTCTACAAACACAAGGCCCAGGTGATTCTATTACATGCAATGCTCGTCTTCATAGGAAAAGCAGCGTTTCTAATCGGTGCTTTTTACCTGTCCACATCAATTTAAGAGACTCTCAGCCAACTATGTAGGAATTCTTCTCAGTTAAATGCCTGCTAGAAAAATGAGCAGAAAATACAAATGTTGAATGAACGGAAGGAACATGTTCCGCCAACATCAGGAAAATGCAGATTGAAAGAGTGGTAAAGTACCATATTTTAACTACCAGAAAGGCTGATTTTTAATGTCTCTCTTTGATGAGAGTATAAAAGAAAGGATATCTTCCTACACTTTTGCTGTAATATAAATTGATACAGTATTGGGGCAACTAGGTGGCATCTATCACATAGAAAATAAACACATGTCTCTGACAACTTCCACTTTTGGAACACTGGTCTCCACATGCATGTAAGAACATGTGGTAAAAAGATACTAAATCACTACTTACAATAAAAGAGAAGCTGTAAGTATTCTAAGTGCTCATCAATAAGAGAATGGTATATAAATAATCACATGATTTTACTGGAGAAAACTATGAGCTCAAGAGACAAAACGAGAGCAGGCAGGCCATCTGCACACCGACAGGGCCGGCGGCCTCCAAGTTCTCCTGCGTGGGAAACGAGGCCCAGGACAGCATTATGCAGGAGCCCGTCTGTTTGTAAAGAAACACCTGTGTGATTGCATATGATAACTGGAAATAATTTGTATGCGTAATATTTTTGCCCTTTTCTCATTACAGCTTTTAGAAATTAACTGGACAGGACTGACTAATCTTCTCGACATCCCTGGGTTGAAGTAAGTACTCCGTCCCGCGCTGTAGTTCGCCTGTTGGTGGTGCGGGGTGCCTTCTGGGTGTCGTGAATACCCAAGGGCATCCCTGGGCCTTTTCCACAGGCCCTCGGGGCAGTGGTCGCAGCGCATCTGCGGCTCTGGGCCCGGACGAGCTGTGGGAGGACCGGTGAGGCTGGACAGGGCCTTTCCGTTTGCCGTTGGGTGTTTTCCAGTTTTGGTGTTTTAGGAAAGTAGTAGGCTGTTAATTCCTGTAAGTGAACTGTTACATTTTGTTTGTATTTGTTTTCCCAGAAAAATAAGGCAAACTTTAAAAAGTTTTCCAACTGTATGTTTCAGAACTGTCCCTTTCTGGGTTCTTTTCAAGCTGTGCTACCTCCTCTGCCCTGGTGCCTTGATCCACTCCTTGGATGGGTGGCAGCCAGGCCTGGACCTGGGAGCGCACAGGGGCTCCAGGAGCCGGGTTGCGGGGCAGAACTGAGTTCCTCCATCAGGTCACTGAGAGTCCCTTCGTCGTCTGTGCAGTCTGGTGTCTGGAGCACAAGGAGACGTCCCATGATGAGTCTGTGAAGCTGTCAGGCGCACGCCCTGCTGTGTCCCCGCCCCCATGTCCCAGGGTGGAGGGCGCCTGTGACAACCCTGCTAGTCCCCCCCCCCCCCAAGGCTGGAAGCTCTGAGCTGCAGCCTCAAAGCCTGCTTTTGCTGGCTTCACTATTGTAATTGAAGGTTAAAATGCATTAAATATTGGTTTAAGTTTCATGTGTTCCCAGTGGACACTTGGCTAATCTCTGAATTTTTTTCCTCTAAAATAGCTTAGAAATTAAATTTGAAAGTCTTGGTTTCGGTCTGTTTTTTCTAATCTTAACGTATTTGTTTATGTCCCTGAAATGACCATTAGAAAGAATTTTATTTTGTTTCATTATCAAGGAAAAATTAAGACTTTACTAAATTGAGACATAGTCTTAATAAAAGTCTCTTTTAGGTACTGCGGTTTATTTGATGTAGAAAAGTACTGTTATCTTTAAAAGATCTTTGGAAAGAAGGGACAACTTTTTTAAAGTGTTGTTAAAGTGTCAGTAGGGATCCTTGGTTGCAACAACAGTTGCAATTCCCACAGTCTTAATTAAGTGAGTAAATAAATACTGTTTTTTAAAGCCAGTGTATTCATTCACCCAACAAATGGGTACTGAGTGCCTGCCAGGAGCCGGCCGCCGTGCTGAGTGCCGGGTGCAGCTGTGGATGGGCGGCCAGATGCCTGTCTTCTGGAGCCCACGTTCCTGGCTCAGTCCCCAAGAGGCCTGGGGCCTCGTTTGGGTGACCTCAGCTGCAGCCAGGTGCTGGTGTCCAGGTGGTGCCATGGGCTCTCTGTCCAGTGCCCAGCTCTGTGTTTCCACTGGGGGCCGTTTCCAGCCAGGCACTTGCTATGAAGGAGCAGCTTCCAGCTCCTGCGCTGCCGGCAGGGCAACCTCAGGGATCAGAGCCCCTTCCCACTAGCTCGGGCCAAGGCTCCAGGGCTGACTTCTGTTTCTCCGCCCTTCCTTGGACAGATTCCCAGGATTTTGAAGGTCAGGTCTGGGTCTTGTGCCCACCTGGAGGGGAGTCAGAGAAGTGCTTGAAAAAGCTCCAGTGAAGGGAGGGGGTCCCTGAAGAAAGAACTGTCATCAGAAGCAGGGGAAAGGTTCTTGTCCCACCTGGGGTATCAAAACACCCAAAAACCAAAACTGAAAAAAACAAAGAAAGAAAAGAAGCAGCAGCAGGGGAAAGGGAGCAGGTCCTGCTGTCACTCAGGGCAGAGGGGTGTGCACTGGCCAACCCCTCTCAGCGTCGCGTGGAAGGAAGCCTGGGGTCCGTCAGGCACCCGCTCTGCAGACAGCGTCAGGTCAGTGCCTTTGGAGAGCCAAGGGCAGGTGAGCCCCGGGCCACTGCTTTGGGGCTCAGACCCCGTCCTTCAGTTAAGCTGGGTACACTCATGCATGTGTGCGCCTGGAGATGCAGACACTCGTAAAGCTCCGTTCCACTTTGTGATTTTGTATGTAGACAGGCTCTTTTTATGCAGTAATAGCTTCTCACTATTGTATTGTACATAGATTTTTACATACACAATACATATATAAACCATTCTTACATAAGCAATATATAGGATTACATATATCACTAAAAATATTCATGTGAAATAAACACACCATTCAAAAATGAGGTTATGAATTAAAAAATGAGGCTATGGTTTAAAAGGGATATATTAAAGTATCCCTTTTAAATTATACATATTTATATGTGATTTGTAATTATATAATTTGTATTTTTATGTAATAAAATGTATACACACATACTTAACATAAAACTTGGGCTACTATTTCTGACTCAGAGACTTTCTCAAGTAACTCACAGCTGTGGCAAGCCTTGTCACAAAATTACACATTCCATAACTTTGAACATAACTTAATGAGGTCATGCCGCAGGCTTTACAAAATGAACATTCTACACGCTGTTTGCACTGATGACGAAGCAGAGCTCAGGGTGTTATAAAGTGGCAGTGACGCCTGAGTCACTTCACTTCACCATAAATTTTAGCTGTCCTGCTGTTTTGGGGGGCAGAGTCCTGACCTGAGTGTCAGGGGTGTAAGAGGAGTGAGACTGGGGCTGGAAATCGCCGTCAGGTGATGAGCAGGACGGTTTGAAGGACTGGGAGGGCTGGCGGGAGGCTTGGCCACAGGAGGCTGCCCCTGGGTGAAGGACAGCCCTGCTCCGGGCACCGGGCAGCCCTCTGCTGGGTGTAGGCGTTGTGGGGGCGGCAGCTGACTCATCACCACAGCAGCTAAGGGATTCTTGAAACATTACATCACCAATGAGGGGTTTTGTGTTTCAACAGACTTTTCAGTATAAATAAAACCAGTATTTTGGAGGGAAACACCTGTAGTAAGAACAGGTAAAGCTTCAAAGGACCACCTCCACCTCTGCTTGGTAAGCGCGTATCCAGGGTCCGCCAGCTTAACTCTCTCCATCCCTTTGGGGCGTTAACCCTGCTTAACTGACATCTTCACCCCAGAGCGGTGCTGTCTGGGGTGTGGCTTGATTTTCCCTCGTTGGACCGAAAGTCCTGAGCTGAGGCCCTCAACTTGCAGCTGGGCTCGGGCATTGCTCCCCGATGACTGTAGGAAGTACTGGTGAGAAGAAGGGTTCTTTCAAGGCTCTGCAGTTCTGATTCAAGGTGTTCTTCAGTAGCAAGGAAACCTCATTCGTGTGTGCTCTCAGAACTGTTGTCACACACGTTGCTTAATTCTCACACTGACCCCAAAGAAGAGACAACAGATGAGTTAGGTGTATGTTTCTTTAGCCTCCACGGTCTTCTTCATGCTACTGAGTTCTTTGTGCTGGGTGTGTAGTATTTCAAAGCAATTGCAGGGTTTAGTACCCAAATAAAGTGTGAGGAGGGAATGAACTGTACATTTTTTTGCTTCGTTGGGAGCTCTGCACACGTAACCAGAGAGAGAAATCTAATGTAACGAATGTGGGCTGAGCGAGTGGATGCTTATTTTGGTTTTCTCTCCACTTTTATGGGTGTTTGAAATATTTTATGTTAAGAAAGAAATTTAACGAAGTGTGTCTTAGTTTTTCAGTATTAAATCAGTATAAAGTTACATCAAATGTATGAGGTGTTATTTGGGACACTGTGAAATGTAGCCAGAATATGACCTCATGTCCTCAGAATAATCCGAGGTAAGTCACTGTGGCAGTATCGCATCTGCATTGCAGAGCGGCTGTTTCTGAAGGAATCAGACAGCTTTGGCCATGTAACTCGGACGTTGTCTTGTTTGTGCTGAGTTCACTGTTGGAGGTGAAACTAGCCGTGAAGTGTCTGATGGTTTATTCTCGTTCCCCCACAGTGGCTTGTCAGACACTATCATTCTGGACGTCATATCGAACTACCTGGTGCTTCCCAATCGCATCACGGTTCCTCTGGTCAGCGAGGTGCAGATCGCACAGCTGCGGTTCCCTATACCAAAGGTAAGCACCCCGACACTCACAGGTAGGCTGGGCAGCTTTTCACATCCCTGGGTGTGGTGATTCCTGGTGTTTCTCCTAACGGTAACCTTGGCACGTGGCCCTCCGTGCAGTGCAGGGGCTCGTCCTGCCTCTCTCCTCAGGAGACTGGCCAAGGGACGTCTGGTCTGAAAGCTTCCAGAGACTGAGGGCAGTTCCAAAACCCCAGCTGTGAAGCTCAGAGGTGCTCCTGGGGCCTACTCCTGCAGGTGTTGTTGCAGATCGTAAAGGACAGCTGTGACAACTG
This sequence comes from Camelus bactrianus, assembly GCF_048773025.1. Classification (NCBI taxonomy): domain Eukaryota; kingdom Metazoa; phylum Chordata; class Mammalia; order Artiodactyla; family Camelidae; genus Camelus; species Camelus bactrianus. The sequence continues at coordinate 313,190 of NC_133545.1, forward strand.
ATTTATCCACTTGTACGTACCCAAGTATCACCGTTTTCTAAGCTGGGACTTCGCACCAGCTCCCTCTCAGATGTGGCAGTGTGGCCACCGGTGGGGTCACTGGGTGAGCCATGTGGCAGGGGCATTTTTGGTGTTACAGCTGCCCCAGATGGGACGGGAGGGGATGGGCTGGGCTTCAGTCTCTTCACCTGTAAATTGGGATGATACCTGGCACACAGAGGTCGGTCACAGATACTGGAGTTGCCCTCCTTTGAGTAAACTAAACAGCTTTGTCCCAGGACTGCGAGAGCTTGCCAGTCAAGGAATGAGATTCGTCTGCTGCACACGGAGGACGTGGTAGAGGGATGGTCCTGCCCAGTTAGTGAGAGCGCCTCCTACATGGGGCTTCGCACCAGCCGGCTGGTCTGTCTCCCTCACCGTGGGGGCCGCCTGTCACGTGTCTGTTACTCTCCTGCAGAAGGTCTTGAGCTGGCCCTATTTCAGTGTTTGTTTCCTGAAGAGGAAGTGGGCGGTTACTCTGCCTCTGCCTATTGCTCTTACTAGTTAAATCAGAGCTCAATGACAGTGCACAAATCAACACACACGGTGAGCATTTCTGCATTTCTGTGAAGTAGCATCACCCAGTCATTTGTGCCCAAATTAGTTAGTGTTGGCCTTCAGCAGGTCTGAGGGGACACCACATACAAGACAGGGGTATCTTCTCCTTAATTTAGGATTCTCATCTCTGAAAATGCAGGGCTGACTTTCCACGTAGAAATCCTGTGGTCCTTGGCCATGAGGCTTGTTACTCTCCGAGCGCAGTGACGTCTGAGCCCTCCCAGACCTGACCCCTGTAACTGTGGGTTAAAGCCATTGCTGCTCAGTGTGTGCCAGAGTATCTAAGCTTTAGATGTGTGAAAATATCAACAGTGAATTTTCCTTGTTAAGTTTTTAGAAGTGTATTTGTGAAAATGTGTATCTTCCTGTGCTGATTGGGTCAGGAGTGTTACCTGGTAATTTTTTCAAACGTGTTTGTGAGGTAGGATGCCCCTCCTCCAAAGGTAACTTCACATTTGTGTTTGCCTTGAAAGAAATACAAGTGGATATTTTTTACTTTAATGATTAGACAACATTTTAGGGGAAAAAGAGAACTATGTGTAAAGTCTGTGAGTGGTATGTATGTCACAGCTTCAGTGTCCCATCCTTGAAGCAGGTTTAGTGGCAGGCCGTCATGGGCTTGTTCTGAGACTGGATGGGGTCATCCGTGCACATGAGGACTTGGTAACGAGCTCGTGCATCCTGTACTGCTGGTTACCCTTACGTGTCTCTGCAGTGACCGCTGCTGTCTCCACTACCAAGACACAGGACTGTGGTCCTGCCGCTCCACCCCGCCCTGCCCAAGCTGTTGCTCTGGGAGCTGCGCCGGGGAGGTCCCTGGAGGAGTGGGGCTCACGCTGGCCCTGGGCTCTGTCCCTTAGCCCTGCCCGGCGCTGCGCAGCTGTGCTGTCTTTGCTGTGCCAGGAGGTGCCCGTTTTGTTCCTGGCATGGCTGTGGTTCCGTCTGTTGGGAACCAGCGGACAGTATGCTTTGTGCTCCTTTCCAGGGTGTCCTGAGGATACACTTCATTGAAGCTCAGGATCTTCAGGGGAAGGACACTTACCTTAAAGGACTTGTCAAGGGAAAGTCAGACCCCTATGGAGTTATTCGGGTGGGCAACCAGATCTTCCAAAGCAAGGTCATCAAGGAGAGCCTCAGTCCTAAGTGGAACGAGGTTTACGAGGTGAGCCTGTCCCCGGCCCTGCCCATGCCGTGCCACACCGCTCTCCCGTCCCGCCCCACCCCGCCCCGCTCCCGCCTGCTTCCTTCAGGTGCTTGGTCTCACTCTTGCTTAAAGTTCCCATCTTTTGAAATATGTACCTGGTGTTGCTGCCTCGCAGCACTCTGTTAGGCCAGCACGCAGAACTTTAAACCTTAATCACATGGAGCTGTGACAGGGAGTAACTAGCACAAATCGTATACAAGAGCGAGGTTCGCTGTATACTGTTTTGTGAACTTCCATTTGGTGTCTCTGGACGTCCCTACGCGTCAGTAAATGCAGCCGCTCAGTTGAATAGGCCCCATCGTTTCTCTGCCCAGAGCGGTCTCGGCTGTCTGGTTCAGCGTTATAACCAGTGCCGCACCAGTGTCATGGGACAGATTTGTCTTGACTTAGCCAAGCTCCCCCAGATAATGCTCCTCAGAGTGGAGCTGCGCATCCAAAGTTACCTGCGTCTGAAGGGACTGACACATTCGCAGGATTGTTCCTCAGAGAGGGGTGCAGCTCATACCCTACCAGCTTCCCTCCTCCCTGCCCGGTCTGTGGCCAGATCTCTTTATGGTGGTGGGTGGGTTACTTGTGGGTCGCAGGAGGCCAGCACTGACTGCAGCTGCTGCAGGACTAGAGAGATGTCCCAGCCTGTGACCCTGTCCTGGAGCGACAGGACCCCAATACTGAGGACAGACACAGTGGGCTGTGACCATGCGCGCAGATGTTTCACAGTGACCCCCAGGCGTCCAGCAGTGTGTCAGGACTGCTGGTGGGAAACCTCAGTGCCAGACAGCTTCTCACCATGGGGGAGAACCGCCCCAGTGGTCTCCACACTTGACGGTAAAATGTGAAATAACTACGATTTTTAACCTTCCAGGCTCTGGTCTATGAGCATCCCGGACAGGAACTGGAGATCGAGCTCTTTGATGAAGACCCGGACAAGGATGACTTTCTGGGAAGGTCAGTCCTGTGTGTGATTTACACTGTGCTTACATATTGGAAAAATAAACATTGATTTGTTTACTTACATTGAACAACCAGTACAGCTGAAAAGGTGAGCTTTCAAAAAGCACACTTTAGCCTAATCTTTATTATTTAACTGAATTTCTTGTGGCAAAAAAGATATGGGGGTAGGTGACATTGGACAGGCCTGGCTTCATCAAGAATGGCCTGTTGTCAAGCTGTGACCTCAGAATTCATTCATGAGATGATTTAACAAGGAGCACCCCAAAGACTCTGAGCCAGGCAGTGGTCAGGTCAGATGTGATTCTGCCAGACCACTGCTGGGTCAGGGTGTTGGGCTGGGGCTGGCCCCGGGGAGTGGGGGAGGAGGGGAGGTGGCAGGCATGGGGAGGCTCCTGGAGCAGCTGGGAAGGATGCTGGTCTAGCCCAAGGCGGAGGGTGGGCAGAGAGCCAGCGGCTGCAGGAGGAAGGGTGTGGTCCTCTGTCCTCTTCGGCTCTGGCCCAGGGCTCACAGCAGAGCAGGATGGTGGGGGAGGAAACGCACCCCTGGGGCCCAGAGCAAGAGGCTGGGGAGCTGGTGAGAGCTGAGGAGTGCGCCCGCCCGAGGGCCTGGGGAAGACTGGCCTCTGGCTCCACTGCCTTGGCTCCTCCCTTCCTCGCTTCACATTCTCTCCTGATAGACTAGTGTTTTGTTGCATGTCTGGAGTGCTTTTTCACAGACTAATATTTAAGGCTGTTTCAGTTGTACGAAGTGTGCTTCTGTGTTCTGAAGTTGTTGTGTTGTTTCTGTAGTCTTATGATTGACCTTACCGAAGTTGAGAAGGAGCGCCTTTTAGATGAAGTAAGTGTCCTCTGAGTTTGTTCTATTTCACAAGTACTGACTGAGTCCCTGCTGCGCCCCCACTTGGTGGTCTGAGAACTTAACATCTGCCTCACAGACACGAGAGCTTGGGCCTCCTAGTAACAGCAAAGTGAAGTAAGTTTCAGAGCCAAATCAGATAGTGTGTATTGAGCGCCTGCTGTATGCTCGAAATACCCAGGGAGCCAACAGAAGTCCGCTTCATTTCAGGCAGTGCGCTCTCCTGCGGGGTCAAGGCAGAGCCTGGGAGAAACTCCCTAAACTGGGTACTTCACAGATAGATAGAGTTCCTAGCAGAGCTGACGCAGTGCGGCTGGTGAGAAAGGTCCCAGGAGAGGCACCCGCGGACTGGAGGGCCTGGGCAAGTCAGGCACGATCAGCCGGGTTTCTGCTTCCAGAGTGACACGCCCTCCTTCCTGTGCGAGGCGCTCGGCAGGCACCTGCATCTGTCACGTGCTGTGCCGGGCACTTAGAGTGCCAGTGTTGGCTGAAGAGACAAAACCCTGTGCTCCGGGCAGGTCCTTCTCAGTACTGAGCACTGGGACTGCCTCTGGTTAACTGCTTTGTGACTTGTAAGCTGAAACAAGTGTGCACTATTTATTAAGCACATAGAGATGAATAGAAACAAGCATGTCGGCCTGCCTGACATTGACACTCAATATTTGGGATCAGTATTATATTCTCTCTGGGCCCATAGGTTCTGTTAGGTTCTGTACGTAGGGGCCCACAGTGCTGGAGAGCACGAGAGGGAGGTGGGTCCCAGTGTGAAGCAGGGATGGAGTTAGCATCCGCGAGTTAGTGCACGCTGAGCGTCTGGAGTGTCGACGCCACGGGCGGCGCTGTATGAGGTCCCCACCGCTCTCAGGCTGTCCCATGGGCAGACTGTGCTCAGTGTGTCTGACTCAGAGAGCCCATGCTGAGCTGCTTGTTTCCTCCACAGTGGTTCCCCCTGGACGAGGTCCCCAGAGGAAAGCTGCATCTGAAGCTGGAGTGGCTCACGCTGGTGGCCAGTGCTGCGGACCTGGACAAGGTGCTGGAGTGCCCGCGACAGCAGCCCCACAGCAGGATGAGGGTCTGAGGGTTGTGCTGCTGTGGGGTTAGGACAGTGCAGCCCTCGTTCTGACCCTCATGCTGAGAGTCACCGCAGTAGCATCAGTACGCACTAGAGGTTTTTAAAAAGGAGATCAGCAGGTCATTCACCTGTGTTACAAGGTCTTTGCATGTTGTACTTAATGTTGTGCAGGGATTTGAGAGCCACAGGTCACCGAGTGCTTCATTTGATTTCTGTAGAATCTTGTCATGTTCACTCTCTTTGTGTTGCCTGTATTGGGTGGTTTATTTTTCCACTTTTCTTATTTTCCTGAGCATTATAATCAGGTAGAAATATCGAGAATCTTTTGGAAACACACCCGCTGAGGCCCATGCCTTCCCTTGAAGGTGCTGATGGACATCAGAGCTGACAAAGACCAGGCCAACGACGGGCTGTCCTCTTCGCTGCTGATCTTGTACTTGGACTCGGCGAGGAACCTTCCGGTAGGTGTGGCTGCGGGAGCTGCCTGGGTGCTGGAGTCCTGGTGGCGGCTCTTGGTGTGTTCAGCCGCGCCTGCGCCCACGCAGCCATGCTTCCACTTCACCCCGGCCCAAGGAGCGGCAGGGGACAGGTTCTTGTGCAGTTCCCTCAGGAGCATAGTTCTGTGTTTCTGCGTCTTACTGGCAAGATGTTCAGAGCTGTCTTTACTCCAGCATGTTTTATGAAGAAGCCTCCAGGATGTAGGAAGAGAGTACAGCTAGTAGTTAGGGAAGAAGATATTCTGTAGGAAATTGCTAAATTATTAAAATTATTATTATTATTATTATTATTAAAATTTAGTTGCCTGAAGATGAAAATTGTCTCCCTTTGGCCTGGGAGTGAAGTAACAGAGCAGCATCCATCCAGGCGGTGGCCCGGCGGGAATGGGGCAGCGTGGGGCGCAGTGGTGCTCAGGGCGCACTGGCGCAGCAGGCAGGTCGCCCAGCCCTGCACATGCGGCCTGGACCACGTGCTCCTCCTCGTTCGCATCAGGGTTGTCTTGCTCTTAGAAGAAGCTGTAGAGTAGAGTCTTTGTAGATGATAACCATCGGCATGGAGGAGAAGAGTCACACTGTGCCATCACACGAGGCCTGGTGGGACCCTCCACCGTACCCTAACCCCCAATGAGGGTGATGTGGTCACTAAAAATGATGAATTTTTTTGAGTGCCCATTCACTTGCTCAGCAGACAGTCTTTCTGCTGTTTCTTGTGTGGGAGCCCAATTTTGTTGAAAGAATGACTACTGGCACCAGATGCAGGCTGTTTCCTCCCGGGACTTGATAACAGGTGCCCACTTGTCCGTACGTTGTGGACAGTCTCCCCGTGGGCGTGTCCTTGGTGGAGGTGCATGTGGAGGGAGCACGCGGGCTCGCCGTGCTCACACTGTCCCTGACTGTGTGCAGTACACACCTGGTTCTTTCAAGGGCTCAAACTGTGCATTACGTGGGCTTTGCTTAAAAGCAAAGTCAGTGTATTTTGCACATCTCTATGTTTTATTTTTAGTTTTCAGCAATTAAAATCTGATCAATCTATTTTTTTTTGTATTGGAAAGATGTGATTGAACTGGGTGTGTGTAAACGTATATAATTGTTCTTTTTTTCGGTGAAGATTTCACCTTTCTGCAGAATTATTTATATGGTAGAACTTTTTGTTTTTAACCACAATGTTATAAAGTCTTATAATGCCTGATGGAAATGAATTTACTGTGTATTTTAGGATGTAGAGAACAGTATTGGTGAACTGTCAAGAAGGAATTAGACCTGTCCTTTAGAGCTGTGTTTTGTCACATTAAATTGAAATTTAAATAAGAAAAATTTCATAAGCAGAAACAAAGAAAGAAAGGAAGGAAGGAAGAAAAGTGAGTTTATTCACTTCTATTGAAAGGGCGCTCTGTGCAGGAAGCATGCTCCGGCTGGCGGAGGCAGAGGGCCCTGCAGAGCCGCTGCCCGCGCCACTGCCGGTGGGGCGCTGCGCCTCTGCCGCTGCTCCCTGGTTACCGTGCTTCTGCGCCTTCACTGACATTTGCTCTCTCCTCCCGTTTCCACTCTCCCAAGAGTATCTACGAGGGAAACTTTGGGTGTGGCTACTTAAAAGAGAGGCGAGCGTCGGGACTAGTGTTTTGTGAAAATACCGCCTCAGTCTGTAGAGCACTATTTGTGAGTTCTCAGTGTTCTTTCCTCCTCGTGCTTGGTGGGGCTGCCAGAATGCGGCTGAGTGCCTCACGCGCCCCCTCAGTGCGGAATGACCTGCATGCTGGCCTGTTTCCCGCATGACCTCCGCTGCTGTGCGTGTTCTGTTGTGCCTGTTTGGTAAAACGTGACACTCTCTGCCATAACCACCGCTGGTGATGCCTCTGCTGATGAGTGGATGGGCCTAGGGGTGTTGGGGAGCCTCGGGCTCCTACCCGCTCCTGGCCCGTAACAAATTTAAAAAATCATCTGAGCAAAAAGTGAAGCCACAGGGACTAACGTGGATTTTTGTATGGTTCATCTCAGTGTGAGATGTAATGTTTGCAAGCTTTTCAGAAGCTTCCTTAAATCTACTTTCTCCTCCTGACCAAACACAGAAGTGTCAGAACTTGGCTTTCTTTAAAGTCCCACCTGCGGCCCTGGGGACAGTCAGTGAAGACAGAAATTCACCTGCTACCCTGAAACCTTGCCTTCTTCCTCACTTTTAACCAGAGCAACTCAGGGAGGTAAACTATACATTGAATTATGGTCCAGAGCAACTCAGGGAGGTAAACTATACATTGAATTATGGTCAGCTTCTTTTAAGGAACAAAGAATTTCCTGGAGTGGCTAATTGAGCATTTGTAGCTTTCTCTGGGAAGCTGATTTTAACCTCATTGTGTGTTTCCCTGGGGCCTTCTCTGGTGCCTTGATTCCTGGTTCTGCTCTTGGTCCTTTTGGCAGGGTTATTCTCGCTTGCTGTGAAGTCAGAGAAAGCCACCAATGGCTTACTCATTAGTCTAGAAACTAATTATTGATTTAATTCAATGACTAGTGAGATTCCTACAGTTCATTTGGCCGCTGACTCTGATGGTGGTAGTGCTTTATGTTTTTGAAGGGTCTTCGTTTCTATTTCCACATGCTTTCTCAGTTTATTCTTAGTATTAAAAAGAAGGAGAGGGGGAGCTTGAAAAATAGTTATTTTATCCCATTTTATAGGTGAGGACAGTCAAGCCCCTGAAGGTGGGTGAGCTGCGCTGTTGCAGGGTCAGACGAGGGCGCCGTGCGTGCGGCCAGCCGTCCTCCTCCCATCAGGTGGTCCCTAGTGGAGGTCTGTGCTGTGGCCGCTCGCTGTCAGTGACAGCCCAGCCCGCCGAGTGAGCTTAGTCCGCCCTCCAGTAGCTTCTCTAAGTTTCTGCTTCTTTTAAAAGAAATACTGCTGACCCGTGTCAGGATTTTTTAAACCGCTTTTTAACTTTTAGCTGAGACGTTGCTGGGTTATCCAGACTAACTTTCCTCCCTCGTTATCAAAATCAACATACTGTGCTTTATGATTCAAATACAAGCATCAACAAAATGTTCTGAAAAATAAACCTGAATAGGTGGGTTACTTTCCCCACATTGGCTTTCAGTAATGAAGTGAGGTCAGTCCTGTTCTCAGTTTCCTCAAAGGCTGGACCTGTCACTAGTTCTGGTAAAGGTTTGGGATGGTGGCCACCCTGTTGCTCTCTTACCTTCTGCTACTCAGGACACTTATAATTTTCACCCCAACGAGTGCATCACCTCCAGGGGTCCCCATCTGAAAGCAGGACCTCCCAAGCTGGAAACAGCCTCTTTCTCCCGGGGCCTCAGCCCTCTGCCTGCCTCCTTTTGCCCAGAGGAACGAGAGGGTGTCCTCTGACTCCCAGCTTCAGAACCTGAGGCCTCTGTGGCCACCTGTGTTTCCCAGCACTTTCCACGGGCTCCCTGTGCACAGCTTGTTTAGTCTCGGGCCGTCGCGATTGCTTCTCAGGTGAGACCACACGGGATGAGGCACTGAGGTTGAGACCCAGGGTCATGGCTCAGGGACCTGAACTCAGCTGTGTGACCCAGAGCCCTCAGTCTCCACTCTTCTGTCCAGTCCATCCTAGTACAAAGTGAATTTGCTATCATGTTATTAAGTGTGTAAGTTCATAATGCTGTGTATGGAAAGGAGTGGTGTTTGCTCTAACGTCTACTTTATACGTGAAGATGCTGCCATAGGCGTGGAGGCCCTGGGTGTGATGGTCCCAGGCGCTCTGTGGAAGTCACGTGAGTTCATTTTGTCAAAAGTGCAGGAGGTGTGGAAGGTGCAGTAATGTCCAGAGGCCTGGTGCTGGCCTGGCCTGGCGCACCTGGGCCATCTGGCCCGTCACACCCCAGCCCACGGCAGCTTTCCCTACCTCGCACGCTCCTCGTGCCCCAGCCCACACCCAGGCCTGTCCCCCGCTTAACTTTAGTTGACATGTGTTAGAGTGACGTGCACACTAGTGCAGACGCCAGGACTCAGAGCGAAAGGTTCTCACGGTGCCTGCAGACTGCCAGTCCTCACAGGCAGTGGTTCCATCCTCGCTGTCCGGGCCCTGAGGCGGGTCCGGGGGGCCCAAGGGGTCCTGTGAGCTGAGGCCCAGCCTAACCTTGTGCTTGCTCTCTTGCCGGCCCCGCCTGCTGCAGTCATGGCAGGCAGGAGGCTGGGTGTCTGTCTTCCTTCATTACAAAATCTGCTGTTTAGTTTAAAAAATAATAAAGTTCCATTTGTCATTTGAGGGTTAACTACAACTAAAGTGACAAAATCTTTCGTCTTAAATGTTAATCCTCCAAGGATCTTGCAGAACAACTCAGCCCTGCCCTCTGGAGGGCAAGGAAGTAATGAGTTTTTAAAAATTAGTGGAAGTAGGACATAAAACCCATAATAACAGAGGAACCTTCGAGGGGCTCTGATTAGCCTCTACACCTGTACTTGGAAAAGCGCGAGGGCGGGTAGGGCAGGCCACTCTCTGCTATGTTGTGCACCAGGATGGTCTGTGGCCCATCATTTGCACTTCAGATAAAACCTTTAGGTTAGTTATGGGTGGTATTTTAGGGATTTATTCAAGGGAAGGATAGTAAATAGAGTCCTTTCCTAAAGCATCACTTTTGGAATTTTCAAATCCCAAAGCGGGGGCAGGGAATAGTAATCATAGAGGGGAAGGAAATGTGTTTTGATGTCTACAGATTAAACCTTTACTCTCAGATACACACTTGGGCATAAAGAATAATTTTACAAATGGCTTTACTGTTTTTTTGTGTAATTCTTGTTGGTGGTTTTTGTTTAAAGATTTTTTTGTTCTCATTAATTTTCATGTCATTAACCTTACGTAAATCTCATTGCATGTTTTATTAACCCTTGGTATATTCATTTTCTTCTGACTTGAAAGAATAACCCATTAGAATTTAACCCTGATGTCTTGAAGAAGGCTGCGGTTCAGAAAGCTTTAAAGGTAAACTAACAGTTTTCCCTTCAAAAGTTAATTAAAACATATTGAAAGAGATGATGCTCTAACCCTCGTGGGTTTACTGACAAATTCTCTGTGGAGTAACAGAGTCAACGGTGGTTCAGCTGGAGAGAGCCTGCTCTTGCTGCCGAGAGTCAGGGTTAGAAGAACGTGTCGACTGTGAAGACAAATGCTGTCAGTACCAGCACGACCAGTCTGACTTCTGTCCTGTGGGCCTTAGCCCTTAAATCATCGGCACTTTAATTGGATCGGAATTTGTGAAAGTGGTGAAATAGAAGTCCTCTCTGAAATCCTGACCAGTTTCCAGATTATGGCTGAAAAGTCTGCCCCAGGCACTGTTTTGCCGCTCACAAATCACCTCTTCCAATATGCAGAGGCAGGGCCGCCTCTGAGTCGGTGACCGCGTGGCTTCTGGCGCTGCTGGTTCAGGTGACAGCTCTTTCAAGGAGCTCTGAATTTCATGAAATGAGGTGTATTGAAAACTAAGCTCCACTTCCTACAACGACATGAGGATGTATTTTCTGGCTGTATTGTTAAAGGTTTTCTATAGCTTACAAATGCTTTATTATTTTTTCTCTGATTCTTTGAACATTTTATGCTTAAATATTTAGGGGAGTGAGGGGTTAAATGTCACTGTTTTAAGAAAATTCTATCCAAAGAAATCAGGACTATTTTATACTCAGTTTCATCTGGAAGAATAAGTTAAATTTCCAAAGTGAGGAAGACTGACAAGCTCTGCTCTGATGCAGTGTCTGTGAAGCCCTCGCCACGCACCCTCCGCTGGGGAGGTGCGGCGGACTGCTCCTTGGGGCTCTGCTTAGCACGGGAGTTCAGATAACTGCTCCTCACCAGAACGCGGGGAGGAATCGTAGCCACAGTCTTTCCTCACCATTTCCTTGGTAACTGAAGACCTTGCCTAGCAGAGCACGGTGGTTATGAGGCTCTGCAGTTAGGCTAGACTGTCTGGGCGCAGGTCTCCGCCCAGCTGCTCGTCAGCAGGACCTGAGGGGAGGTGCTGACCCCCTGCTGCGTTCTCTCTTCTCCAGGGGAGAACTGAATAAGTCGCAGCAGGTCATGCATGCAGAGTGCTCAGTGTAGCTAGCATAATATGTGTGTTTCCAATTGTTACAGTATCTCGTTCAAGCCTACTGACGGGTCTAGAAATGGTATTATGCCCATGTTGTAGACATCAAAACTGAGGTTCAAATACATGAAATGTTGAGTAGATCTCAGTAATCAAGTGGTAAAGAGATTTAAGTTCAAGGCAGTTTGACTTAGAAGCTCGTGTTTTCACTGTACCTGTGTCGCTCACTTGTGCTGATGCATTTTGAGTATTGCATCCTTGTAGAAAACTTAGTCACTGATTTAACCTTATTTCATACAATCTAAAACATCAGTCATTTTAAGAACAGTCGGCCCTCTGTCCATGAGTTTTGCATCTGCAGATTCAGCCAACTGAGGATCCGGAAGAAAATTTACAGAAAGTTCCAAGTAGCAGCTTTTACGTTGTATTTACAACTATTTACATAGTATTTACATTTTATTAGGTATCATATGTAACCTGGAGATGATTTAAATTATAGGGGAGGATAATCCCACACTATTTTATAGATGAGACTTGAGCATCTTTGGATTTTGTATCCTGGGGGTTCTTGGAACCAGTCCTGCAAAGATACTGAGGGACAACTGTACACCGTTGTTTTATGTACCTCTAAGAAAGAAAATAAAGGGCTAGTTAAGGTTTGATAGTGCTTATTTTATACTTATTGAAAGAACTTTTAGGCTTAGGATGAACATAGATTTTTATCATGTCACTCACATGCGCACACGAAAGGAAAACATAAGCAAGATAAATTGGTGAAGGCGGTGATAACCACCACTCTACTGTAATCCGCCCAAAAGCAGTACTTAATGTTACCAATCGTTCGTTTCATTTTGTTTTCGGAGATGTTAGAAAAGTTTTTAAAAATAAGGATGCATTACAATTGATAAGCTACAGTAAATCTCTGGGAATGAACGGCTACTTTTTCAGAGATTAAGTAAGTGTATTAGTGAAACAAACTCAGCTTCTGTATCCAAGACTCAGAAGCAGTAGTAGCTTAAGCAAGACAGGAGTCTGTATTTCCCTTGCATGTGACAGTTCTGGCTTGTGCTCTGTGGTGCTCACCACCTCCAGCCAAGGAGCGGGCAGCAAAGGCAAGGTGCCGGGTTGGCCACAGGCGAGGTTCCGAGGGAGAACCCGGCACTCAGCTCCGCCCTCAGGGCTCCGGAGTCTGGGAATAGGAGACGTGGGTTTAGGGGAAGTAGTCTAGTCCTCCACTGCAGTAGCTTGTAGCCACATATTCGTAACTATTTATTTCATTTTGCAGAATTCATTCACATCAAAAAGGTGAACCAGAAAATAGATTATCGCAGTAGGTTTGGACTAGTAATATTTTATTCCCATAATCATGAATTTGATACCTCTATCTTTGCTGCAGTGTTGAGGCTTGACTCTAAAATTATTAAAGACATTTTTGTGACCTTCTCGTTAATTTCCACTAACACAAATGTTTACCTGCATCTTGTGGGGCTAAGTTACAAATAAACCTCATGTCCCATATGTGTTGCATTTTACCTTGTTTTCTTCTGTCAGCCGTCTGTGTTAAAGTATGATTTTTACCATTTTTTCTTATTCCCGAATTTTTCTTACTGCATTTAAATCTGCTTAATTTATGTGATTTAGATTGACATTTATTCTTCCAGTCAGAATTACTTAGCAGCTGGTGAGCAGGGTTTGGTACCTGGTAGCCACACTAAGTTGGAAGTGTGAGAGCGCGCCTCTGACTCCAGCACTTCACGATTCCAGCCAGAAGGCTGTGCCGAGCCGCCCGCTCTTTCACACTTGTCCTCCTGGTGTTTTTCTGTTTCCAGTGTTTGCTCTTTATTCATCTTGTTATCCTGGTAAAATGAGTTTTGAGAGTTGGAATTAACATTAAAGATTTTCAGAGGATTCCATTTTTCCAAAGTAGCTTGCTTTAAAAACAGAAGGCCCTAACATTTTAAAATTGTTTGCAAATATAAAATTCCTTAATTTATTTTATGTAGATACAACTGTGGCTTTGGGGTATGCTTAGCAAGTGTTTTCCAATTAAATTGTTCCAAGATACTCCCTATAACTGAAGTATCAGAAGTAAATAGAAATGACTGTTCATATAAGCCAATAATTCCATTTTTAGTAATCCCCATTTCAAGATGTTTATTTTGTCTGTTTTTTGTTTGTGGATAGTCAGGGAAGAAGATAAACAGCAACCCAAACCCACTTGTCCAGATGTCGGTCGGTCACAAGGCCCAGGAGAGCAAGGTGAGGTGCTGACTGGTTCCCTATGACCCTCCATCACTGTCACTGGTGGTAGTGGGGGCTCCCTGTGACCTCCGTCACTGTCACCCGGGGGGCTCCCTGTGACCCTCCGTCACTGTCACTGGGGGGCTTCTTGTGACCGTCCGTCACTGTCACCCCGGGGGCTTCCTGTGGCCCCCCATCACTGAGTTCTTTTGTTTTCTTGAATCAGTCGTTTGATAACCAGCTACGTAATTTGATATCAAATATGTTGTTCATTTAAAAATAACATCAAAAAATAACATGAACATGTGAATGTGCTTCTGGTTGATTTCATGGGTAGATGACATGGGACAAATTTCCAAGTTTCCTTTCAGTGCTCTATTAATATTTTGCTTAAAGGACAGCCAACAGTGTGCTTAAAATTCAGCAAATACAGTTTTATTCAGGAATTGAGGGAGGGCATTGCTGTTGCTGTAATGTGTCCTACTTGCAGGAAATACTTCAGGAATTACTCTTTTTTTAAACTGCTAACCATTAATTTGAGAAGCTTTCTGATGTGCAGCACTGTGTCAGCCCCAGGATGTCACGGGAGGGAGGCCACACCGCGCGGTGCAGGCCACGTCGCCGGGGGTGGGACACGGGCTGGGGTGGCTAGCGGTTCACCCCCGACACCCTCCAGAGCTTCTGCAACTAGTAAGTGATGATCCAGCTCAGGAAACTGGTGTCCTGGAACTTAATCAGCGCCGTCCTAGACCTGCAGCTGCAGTAGCACAGAGCTGATACCTGGCTGTTTCTTTCAGATTCGGTACAAAACCAGTGAACCTGTGTGGGAGGAAAACTTCACTTTCTTCGTTCACAATCCCAGGCGCCAGGAGCTTGAAGTCGAGGTATTTTATTTGCATTTTAAAATAGATTTGTTGAAATATGATCAGCATCAAAGAACCGCACATATCTAAAAGGTGCCGTTTATGGGCCCCTCCCTGCAACCAGTGTGTCTTTGTCAGACTTGGTCATACAGAAAATGCTGTGTGGTTTCAGTGTTTACTTGTCAGCTCTTGGCTGATTGTCACTCGTACCAGTTGTTCTTGATTTTTGCGTGCCGACATCTTACTCTCAGCCCTGCTGACCTCGCTGCGGTTCAGGTAGCTTCCGTGTGGATGCCTTAGGATTCTCCTGCATGCGGTCTGCTCGCAGTGACCCTTCTGCTTCTGCATTTCCCGTCTGGGCGCCCCATTGCCCAGCCCGGGCTTGGTGCCTCTCGGTGTCCCTCAGCATGAGTGGACACCATTGCCTCCTGCAGACTTAAGGGCGAAGCGTGTGTCTCACTGCCATTAAGTGTGACGTTTGAGGGCATTTCCCTCTCTTCTTGCTGCTGGTTTGCTGAGTGTTTTTGTCACAAGTGGATGTTGAATATTGCCAGGGACTTTTCTACAACTAGTGAGATAATCATGTGGTTTTCTTTTGTAAATATACAAATTTTCATTTGTAAATACAGTGAAATGCATTGTTGATTTTCAAATCATAAAGCTTGCAAACCTTTATTTGGTTTTCAAGATTTAACATTAGAAAACCTTGCAAGCAAACCTTTATTTGCATTTTAAAATAAATTTGTTGAAATATAATCAACATCAAAGAACTGCGTGTCACTTGATCATGATGTAGTATACTTTTTATGTACTCAATTTAATTTGCTAAAATTTTGTTAAGAACTTTTGCCTCATAAATAGGCATCAAGGATATGTTATGCAGCACAGGGAAATACAGCCATTATTTTGTAATAGCTTTAAATGGAGTGTAGTCTATAAAGTTACTGAGTCAGTGTTGTGTACCTGAAACTGACACATTGTAAACTATGCTTCAGTGAAGACAAGTAATTTTTGCATCTTAGTCATGAAGGATGCTGATCTATAATTTTGTTTTCTTATCCTGCCTTTTCAGTTTTGTGTCGGATTCATGCTAGCCTTTGAAGTAAGTTGGGGAGTGTTTCCTCCTCTTCATTTTTCTAGAAGAGTCTGTTTAGAACTTGTTTTCCTCGAGTGCGCGGTAGAGCTCACTAGCAGAGCTGTCCGAGCCTGTGGAGAGAAGATGGTCAAGTTCAAGTTTAATCCCACTGATAAGACGCAGGTCTGTCAGGGTGTCTGTTTCTTTTTGATGGAATTCCATGCTTTGCCCCAGTTACTCTTTGGTTGGTTGGTTGGTTTTGCCTGACTTGGATTAATTGGGTGTATTGCTGATTGCATTCTGTCTCCTTGTTCTGTCCTGGTCTTTCAGTGGGTGCCTTCGGGTGCCTTTCACCGTGGCCACCGCCTCGATCGTGCAGGTGCCAGGCCGCAGTGGCTTGTCCTCTCCTGGGCCCTATACTCTGCGTCTGTGCCTGTGTTTAAACCCACCATGTGTAGTATTATTTCTGCTTTGAACTGTCAATTATATTTTAAAGAGCTTTTTAAAAATAAATACATGGGGCTGTCTTTCCTATTTAGACGAATATTCACCACCCCAGTGACTTCACTCTGCTGAGATCCCGGTTTTCAAATGGCATGGTTCTTCCGCTGAAGGGCCTCCTGCGGAGCTGCTCTGCAGAGCTTTCTCAGCTATTGTGTGTCTGGGAAACTGTCTGTTCCACCTTCGTTTGCCAGAGGTATTTTCATGAGACATAGAACGCTTCTGGTTAGTAGGTTTCTTTCCTTCCACTTTCTCCCATCTTGCATTGTTTCTGATGAGAAGTCTGGGGTTTTTAGCCATGACTTTCTTGGATTTCCCCCACCCCGAGACTCTTCATCCTGCAGACTTTTCATCTTAGCAGCTGAACTCGGGTCTTCCCCTTCCGTGTCTTCCCCCCCGTCCTGCGTGTGTGTCATGGAGGTGTCTAGCTTCCAGTGCCGGATCTGCTTCTGCGAGTGACTTACCTTCACTATGGGTCATATATTCCTGCTTCTCCAGTTTTCCATTGTGAATTTTCCATTATTGAGTGCTGCGGGTTTTTACGCCTCTGGATATTCAGTTTCCTTTTCCTCATTTGCAGACAAGTTAGTTGGAAACACTTTGAGCCTTTGGAGGCTTGACTTAAGCTTCCGTCGTCTTGGGACCACGTGACCTCGCGGGTCCAACGCCCTGAGTGCCGTGAGATCTCTCCTCCTTGCTGGGAGTGGGTGCTGTCTGCAGCACTTTGTGCTCTGGGAGCTGCCCGCTTGTTTTTCCTGAGGCATCTTTCCTGGCCTCAGCTGGTTCGCTCCCTGCACGCGCTGATCAGCAGAAGATTCGGGGGCCCTTGGAGGCCTCCAGCTCTCTGGGGAGCCCTCCCCTGCCGGGGCCTCCTGCTCCCTGATTTCCTCACCTGGGTTCTCGGTGCAGGGGCACTGGCCTCATCTGGGGTCCTCAAGCCAGCCTCGTGGCTGGAACGCTGCCCAGCGACCAGCCCCGTTGTCAGGCTCCTCCCCTGTGTCCACACTCTCTGCACTCCTGTGTCCAGGGTCAATGCTGTCCAGCCTGAAGCCCGTTGTCTCGCTTACCTGTCCGGCTTTGAAGCTGAGGTGGGACGATACATGTGGTTGCTGTGCTCCGTGATGGTCAGAAGCACAAGTCCTTGGCATCTTTTAAACTCGGATGTGCGCCTGCTCGTCCCACATGTCTCAGCTCTAAGGAGAGCACTGTTCTCAGTGGGTCACGCAGCTCCCGGGGGCGTCCCTGTGGCCAGGTTCTGGCCCCCGCGCTCCTTTTGGCACAGCCTGCTTCCCAACACTAAGTCTCTGAGGAGTTTGAGGGCCTTGGTTTTGTTTAGCTTGTATGACTCCAACTTGTTCCTTAGCCCCTGAAGTCTGGGGGTTGAGGGGTGTCCTGTCGTGGGGGTCGCTCAGCTTCCCGACAGAGCGCCAGCCACAGTCGGTCGGGTGCGCCCAGCCTGCTCCGTTACTGTCTGTCTGTTGTTTTATATTTTCACACTGTTTTATACGAAATGTGTATGTCCAGCTACTTTTTTTTACTTTTATACTTGTCTAGCTAACTTTTTCCTTTATGAATTGCACTACCTTTAAAACAATTTATAGTAACTGAGTCTTGAATTTAAAAATATGACTTTTGAAATTCTATAATGATTATTTTATTTAAAAATTATTTTGTGATTATAGTTTTTTAAAAATTTTTCTTTGTATTTTGGGGGGGTAATTAGGTTTATTTTAATGGAAGTACTGGGGATTGAACCAAGAGCCGTGTGAATGCGAGGCATGCAGTCTACCTGAGCTCTGCCTTCTCCCTATGATCATAGTTTTAAAAGTAAGCATCACACTTAGGTTTTCACATGCAGTTGACTTCCTTGACTGGTTTTGTTTGTATAGCCCGTAAAACCACCAGAGTTCTTACTCTTTTGGGTTAGTTATTTTGTATCACAACAGCCTAACAGGAATAATTCCCGTTGCAGGGATAAAGCTGAGGATTGTAATTCAGGAGACAGAAATGACCAGGCATTTAAAGCAGATATTGTAGATTTTGAATAGGGAAGGCTTAAAAGAAAGAAACGTGCCTTCTCCATGAGCCAGGGTCACCAGAAGAAGCTGGGTACATCACTAGGAGTGTGTGCTTTCACCATTTTCATAGGATTTGAGGCGTTTCCTGTGGACCCTCAGATCTGTGCAGACCGCTGCCTCTTAGCGCAGAGTCACAGAGCATGGTTTTCTTTCTCACACTCGGGATGACTGCGATGAGGAGACACAGGTGCGTGTGACCCGGGTACGTTGTAGCACCTGTCACAGAGCTTTGTGTCTCCTGAAGAGGTTTCCTGCTGCACTACTCACACGTAAAAGGAGGTGGCCGAAGTGTTTTCAAAGACTGGGATTTGGACTGTGTGGCTTTCTGTCTCTGTCCTCAGAGCTGAGTGTGCTGTGGTGTCCCGCAGGTCAGAGACGAGCAACACCAGTGTTCTCTGGGGAACCTGAGGGTCCCCCTCAGCCAGCTGCTCAGCAGCGAGGACATGACTATGAACCAGCGGTTCCAGCTCAGCAACTCAGGCCCCAACAGCTCGCTGAAGATGAAGCTTGCCCTCAGGGTACTGCGGTGTGCGGCGGGCCGCTCAGGCAGTTGGGAACGGGCTGGGAGGACGAGGGTCAGGGTGTGGGGCGCAGGGTTGGGGACCCAGGAGGATGGGGGTCAGGGTATGGGGTGCAGGGCAGGGCCAGAAGGATGGGGGTCGGTGTGCAGGGTGGGGGACCCAGGAGGATGGGGTTCAGGGTGTGGGGTGCAGGGTGTGGGACTCCAGAGGACAGGGGTCAGGATGTAGGGCGCAGGGTGGGGCCGGGAGGACGGGGATCAGCGTGCAGGGTGGGGGACCTGGGAGAGTGGGAATCAGAGTTTGGGACACGGGACAGGGGACTCTTTAAATCCTTTGGCCCAGAAAGTATTTGCTATCTTGATCAACAAAGTTTTCTGTTAACGTTCAATTTTCAAAGTTCATTAAGAAGAGAAAATTTAATAAAGCCCCGCAAGATGGCAGAGATTATAGGAAAAATAAATTTTGCCCAAAATAGACAATGATTTGTTTGTAAGTACCAAAGGAAATGCTGAAAATAAAACTGGCAAACATATGGGAAAATGTTAGAACCCCCTAATTATTAAAATGAAGAACCAACTTTCAAGTCAAATAAACTTGGTCTGTGGAGGGTGCAGTGGAAACAGTCTCCTGTGCCTGGTCACCCCTGGGTGTGGGGACAGCCTCCCGGCAGGGACCACAACCTCTCTGGTTGTCCATCTGGAGCCCTCCCCCTGGACGTCCGGCTTCTGGTAATAACAGAACTGGAGGCGCTGGCTGCAGCTTTACTTCATGGAAGCGGAAACAGACTTCAGGCTGCCAAGGTGACCCCAGATGCAGAGTCACAGACGTAGATGTGCTCAGGCCGTGTGCTCAATTCAGAGCACGTGTGAAAAGCAGACAGAGTCAGTGACCCGCTGCCCACGCAGGGGAGGGTGTGGCTGCTCCTGCTGGACCCTGGTGGAGACGGTAGGGTGGAGGCCCACGTAGGGTGGGGTTTTTCTCCCGGCCAGGGCGTGACGCGACCTGTCCATGGTGGCGTTGCCCCTGCCGTGCATACCCACTGCCGGTGGAGGAAGTGAATGGGACGCACGGGAGTGAGTCTGTGCATGCGGTGCCGTGTCCCTCCCTCCCACGGGCCTTGTCCTAGGCTTCCTCCACACGGTAGAAGAGCTGAATGGGTAGACCGGATTGTTCTTCATGCTTTGTGCGAAGCTTTAAAGAAACACTTGCAAACGAGTATCTCTAAGCTGTTCATGTGTGAGGCTGTGAGGCTGTTCACCAGTGTCACTGGCTTTATTTTTCGGTCTCTTTTCACCTCTAGGTGCTCCACCTTGAAAAGCAAGAAAGACCTCCAGACCACCAGCACTCAGCTCAAGTAAAGCGACCCTCTGTTTCCAAGGAGGGGAGAAAGGTTGCAGTCAGATCTCAGATGCCCGCATCCCCAGGCACCGGTGACAGCGGCACCGCCCCGTCTACACCGGTCATTGGGGGCAGTGACAAGCCTGGTGTGGACGAGAGAGCCCAGCCTGCAGAGGCCGGCCCCCTGGAACCAGGGGACCTGGGCAGAAGCTGCTCCAGCCTGCAGGCCAGCGCCACCTGCTCCCCTAGCCACGCCTCCGTCAAGGAGCCCACCCCGAGCATCGCCTCAGACATCTCGCTGCCCATTGCCACGCAGGAGCTGCGCCAGAGGCTGCGGCAGCTGGAGAAGTAACGTGGCTCCCCACCCCGGCTGAGTTGGTGCAGGGCCCTGGGCTGTGGTGGGGTGCCAGCTAGGCGCAGCTGCCTCCAAGTGTTGCCCTGCCCTGTGAGGCCTCTGGCTTCCATGTAAACCTGCCGTTTCCAGGGCTGGTGTTCGGCTCACTTGAAGATTAGGCCCAGTGGGGTGATGTGGCCACGAGTGGGAGAGGCCCTGGGGCTCCTGTGCATCCTGCCCAGACCAGGAAGGCAGAGTCTAGAGCTGATCCATTGGATCCTAAATGGGCAGGACTTGACAGGACTTTGTTGTGTCAGAACAGGTCCTGCTCTGTCTGCTTGTCCAACCTCGTTACCACCTCCAAGCTGGTGCTGTGTTTGGAGGTTTGTGGGGCTTTGTCCCTCACGCCTTGAGTTGGAGGTGTGTCGGGGTTTCCTTGGATAAGGGCCTGGAAGCCTGCACTTGTCCTGAGCTTCTCTGTCCACTGGAGGAGGAAGTTGCCCTCTTAAGTAGTTCTCCTCTTTGCTGCGCCAAGGAGTGCGGGCTAAGATGTGGGGGCAGAGGCGTGTGGCTGCTCCTGGGGCCCGCGCTCAGAGCCGCCTGTCTGTCTCAGAGCCTGGGCCTGGGCTGGGCCTTGACACAGAGATGAGGGCATAGTGACCCTGTTGGCCCATCCCCGAGAAACAGCGAGTGACTTTCACGGGCTCTGAGGAAGGCCCAGGCCCAGGAATTCCGCAGCACGGGGTTTGTGGTTAGGAGACGCAGTGTCTCGTTTTTATGTTGAGCCGTCAGTTTAGTGACAGAGTTACGTCCACCTCTCAAATGAAGGCTGAGCCCAGGGCCTGTCTGTGCCCGGGACCACAGGTCATGTCCGTGGGCACTTCGCCCCTCGTGAGTGCGTAGTCTCACGTGTGGCTGTGGCAGTGACACGCCCCCTGTGTTGTTCTGCTTTGTCTCCCCAGCGGGACGACCCTGGGACAGTCGCCCCTGGGGCAGGTCCAGCTGACGGTCCGGCACAGCTCCCAGAGGAACAAGCTGGTGGTGGTCGTGCACTCCTGCAGGTGAGAGCGCGGGGCCCCGGCCCAGTGGCAGGGAGGCTGTAGTCCCAGTTTCACTGCACTTGTTCCATGATGTTTTCTAGTCAGAACCATCTTGGTTTCGTTGTAACACTCCCTGGAACTGCTGTTCTGTAGTCTGCGTGACACTCCCTGTGGCTGAGTGTTTAGGGCAGGAAAGTGAACAGTTTTTCTTTTACTGAATGTCCTTGGGGGATTGGACTTCCAGGAGTGGATTTGTGTCCGCTCAGGGTCCGGGCGAGTCCGGGTCATGGCAGGAGAAGCTGTGGTCCTGCAGGAAGGGGCGCACCGCTCTTCCCCGCAGTCAGGAGGGCTTAGCGTGCGCGGGACTGATCAGCAGACGTGAGGTCAGGCGCCATTGTTGCTTCTGTTGTGCTAGATTAACGGTGCTGGTTGGAGCTGACGGGTTATTTTCTGTTATGTGACTTGTCTGTTTCACTAGTAGCTGTGATACAAATATTTGGATCTTATAAAAAGGTGTTGGAAACACAGGAAAATAAAATTAGTGAGATTTACAACTATGACCGCACAACCCCAGACCCCGGTTCAGTGCGTGTTTGCTCACGGAGCCCCTTCCTGCTCCCGAGTCGTGGCTGTGCGAAGTCCAGGAGCAGAGCACTGACCGGAGGCTGTTCCTGGCTGGGTCTTCAGATCCATCAATAAGTGAACCACCTGAAGTGGCCACACATACAGTTGACCCTCGAACGACCCGGTTAGATCTGCACGGCTCCACCGCATGGGGTTTTTTCAGTAGGAAACGGTACAGCACTCCATGATTTGTGGCTGGATCCTTGGATACAGGACCGTGTGTTCAGATGGGTGGCACCCTCAGCCTCAGTGGGGTTCAGGGGTCAACTGTGATTACACACTGGGTGGTATTTGGCCCAGTTGTCCTCAGACAAGAGTGGTGTGGGCTGCGGGAAGGAGGTGGCCCTCTTCTGTGAAGGGATTAGGTGGACACAGCTGACAGTGGGGTCAGCGGCCTGTGCAGGAGCCAAGGAGGACCGAGTACACTGGGGGTCCGTGGACAGTGTTGGGAGAGGGGTGGCTTCGTTTGGCCGTGAGTGCAGTGAGGCTGTGTGCGGAGGCCAAGCAGTAGTTTCCGCGAACTCTGGGCCCAGGAAGTGGGCAGAGGCCAAAGGAGCTGTGAGGAGCCGGCGAGGGGCCAAGACAAAGCTTCTTCTGGTGCCCTCAGCATGGAGAGTGCAACCTCAGCTGGTCTGTTCTTGTGGGCGCGCCGCGTTCCTCCGCGGTCTCACACCCAACTGCTCTCTGGTTTATGTCCTCAGAAATCTCATCGCCTTCTCTGAGGATGGCTCTGACCCCTACGTCCGCCTGTATCTGTTACCAGACAAGAGGAGGTCGGGAAGGAGGAAAACACACGTGTCCAAGAAAACGCTGAACCCCGTGTTTGACCAGAGGTGTGTCCATCTGCAGGGGGTGGGGTGACCCTGGCAGGAAGGCCCCAGGATATGACCGCACAGCCCTGCTGAGCTGTCATGAACTTGATAGTGTAGATAAGCAAGTAGGCTCTGGGCTTCGCACGTGAACCCTCAGGCTGCTCTCCACGAGCTGAGCCCTGCGCATCTTGGCATGGCTACTGCAGGGCTTAGGGTGGGCGCATCGCCAGTGGTTGGGGGACAGTGAAGTCGACGGTGCTGGAGCCACCAACCCAGCTTATGTCCACCCCGGAAGGTATCGTGGTTGCTCACAGTGACCTTACCTAAAGCAAGGTCAGAAACTGACCAGCAGACGCCCGGTCCCGCTGTGGGCAGGCTTGCTTGTGGGAAAGTGGTCACAGCCGTGTGTCTCTGAGAGGCCTCTGGCCTTGTCCTCTGCTTTTCCGGAGGCCCTGCGCCTGCAGCCCCATGGCTGCCTTGCGGACTTGGCTCCTAGAGGCATTTACTCCTCAGCAGCTGGCTCCAGCCGCTGGAAGTGTCTGCAGCCCGCCCTCCACTGAGGGCACGCCCGTGATGCCGGTCTTCCGCCCATCCGGGGCCTGGAGTCCGTCTCCTCGAGTCTGTGGGCCAGTCCCACACTGAACCCCAGAAGAGCTGGGAGTTGTGTCCAGACGGGACAGGGGGGTCACAGGCGGTCGGGCCTTGCCCACATTTAGGTGCTGGAGTCTCCTCTCACTGTTAGGAAAGCAACGGAGAAACCTTCATGTCTTCCTGAAATGCCAGGCGCAGACATCCAGCAGGGGGACTCAGGTTTACAATAAAGGCAAAGCGTGGCATGAGGACGGTCTCAGACAGACAGCTTTTAGTTGCTGCAAAACAGCGCAGGTCACAGAGGGGCTTAGGAGTGGTCCTCTCTCCCGCTTCAGCTTCGACTTCAGCGTCTCGTTGCCGGAGGTGCAGAGGAGGACTCTGGACGTCGCAGTGAAGAACAGCGGTGGCTTCCTGTCCAAAGACAAAGGGCTTCTTGGCAAAGTAAGTCTGACACAATCCTTGATCAGTTCCTACTCTTCGTAGAACTTAAGCACGTACCCAAAGTGCCTTTCTCGGACCAGCATCACACGGGCGGACAGCCCGTGTCTGCTGCGCTGCCATCAGCGGCATGGGAGCCAGTGTCCCCAAGAGGCGTCATAATAACTTAAGTGCAAGACTGCCGAGCACAGGGGCCCCCATGGGTGTGACCAGTGTGGGGTTCACAGGCAGCTCCTCAGGGAAGAAAAATTGAAAAACGAGACTCAAGACGAGGGTGGTGCCATGTTGCCCGAGTAAGACCGAGAAGACAGAAGAAGTGGTGAAAAGCCTAAAACCCACTCCAGCAAATGTCTTCTCCCCCAGGTGCTGGTCGGCCTGGCATCTGAAGAGCTCACCAAAGGCTGGACCCAGTGGTGAGTGTCCCCATCGCAGACAGGGAGCCCGGGGTGCTCGTGCAGGGGCGCCCCCATGACCGCGTCTGCCTTCTTCCCGACTCCCAGGTACGACCTCACGGAAGATGGGACGCGGCCACACGTGGTGCCGTAGGCGCTACCCCGGAGCCTCCCGCTGCCCCGCCTCTGTGCCCAGACACGCATCCCTCGGACGCACCCATGCTGTTTTTATAATTTCGTGTGTTCAGTCACGTGTACCTTATGGTTTTATAAAACATGTTGACATTTTAGGCATATTTAGCCAATATTATCCTTGAATTTTGTATGCTTGATTTCCTCCAGTATTCCCGCCAGGTGTCACGGCGTGCAGCAGGGTGGTGGTTAGCTGCCGTGTGATGTGCAGCGTGTGTGGGTTGCATCCACCAGGAGGTGCTCTGTGGTGGCCTTGTTGTGTGTATCGCTGAGGTACTTACGCTGTGTAAATAGACTCTATTTTTTATAGTCTCTACATGCTGGTTTCAATTCAGAGGAAAATAGATCAAGGAAATATATATATTTTTTCTTCTAAAACTTATTAAATTCTTATGACAAATAATAATTTTTGTCTTTGCAAGAAAATGTTCTCAGTGACCTATTTTGTGGTGTTTCTTTTTAAAAAGAAAGCCTGAAAGATTAGTAAATATTAGTATATTTCTGCCCATTATGAATGATGAAAGAATGTATTCAAAATATTTACACTTCCAAAAATACAAAGATGTATTATCAAGAAGTCACTTGAAGTGCTTACAAGGAAAAATGTATAACTGAGTAATATAAGATATTAAGAGTTGTCATGGCTTATAAACCATAGTGTGCTAATCTGAAATTTCTTGCATAAAATGAAATGTCTTAAGTGTATTTTCAGTTGCTTGTTGTAACTTACTCATGGGACAGTGCTCAGTACACAGTGACCCTTTCCTGGAATGTTACTCAGGCAGATCTTCAATGGCAGCAGTTAGGCTCTAGTGCAATTTTCAGTGTTTTCTCAGCCCGCACTGTGTCCCAGAGGCTGGGAGGTGGATTGGGGCCCGCAGACGGGAAACCAAGTCTGGACGTTACACGCAGGGTGGGCTCCCCGGGCTGGCACCCGCCTGAGGGGTCTCCGCTCGCAGCTCTGGGCGTCTGTGACCGCCTCCCAGGCTTCCCCACTTGCGCTGCCAGACCTCGGCGCTGGGCCGCTGTTTCACAGTTTCCATTGGGGAGTATATTTTTCTTCTTAGATTATGAAAAGCATGCTTTCTGTACTTAAACGGCTGAAGCCTCTGGGAGGGAGGCTCCTTCACAGCGTCCCAGCTGTGCGGGCAGGCCGGGTGACACCAACGACTCCCGAGCAGTGAGGACGCCAGGCCACGCGCAGACGTGGGACAGGCACGATGGGGCTGCCCAGGCGCGTTGGCTGCCTCACACTGTGCACCATGGCTGACGTGTCAGGGGCTCTGGCCTCGCAGCGCAGGCTCTCATGCTCTCCTCAGCAGTGAAACTTCACGCTGAAGTTGCTTCCTGTCGTCACAGGAGGATGCTGACGTGCAGGGACACAGGCTCATGGAACATGTGAGGCCGGTGTGTTAGCAGCGTGGGAAGGACATGTACTTCGTAGACCTCGCTCTGCCCGTGGCATTGAGTTTGTTGGGGATTTTTTTTAAAATGAGGGTTGCTGAAGGGCTTCTGGTGTAATTTCTAAAAGAGGAGAAATACTCTGAAATGTTAGGATAGCAGTGATTTCTACCAACATCCTCAGTTTCGGGGCTTTGCAGCCATGCGTGTCCCCTCTTCAGTGTGTTTTATTGCTAGAATGCCTCACTTAGGCAAATAGGTTCAAAACCCACACAAAGCCAGTGGCAGCATGAGGCCCACCCTCTGTGGATGGTGGGGCTGGACAACCCCCAGCAGCCAGCTCCATTCTCTTTGAAAGGGAAGAAGGAACGGAAAGGGACTATTCTGTGGTCACTGAAACTCCTCCCACGTAGACTCTGCCTTTACGGCAGACGGGCCATCACAGGCAACCTCATGCACCTGCGGGGCGGCTGAGCATCCCCGTCAGGCCGGACGCTGGAGGCCCAGGACGTGCATCGCCAGTGCTCAGTAACTGACTGGTCCGGGAAAGGGAACTTTAACTTCTCTACATGGAGGGGAAATTAAGGTAGGCGAGTTTGAACTCTGTTACTTTATTGCTCATCCTGTGCCTTAAAGTAGGAAGTTTGAGGTGTTGTTTCAAGTTTCAGTTTAAAACAGAAGCAGCCTTGTAGCTGTATTTGCCACGATTTTTCCATCCTGTGAGAATTCCGCGCACAGACGCTCCTGTCAGGAGGCCAGGCCTCCTTTGCAGACCAGCGTGTGTGCTCACCTGGGGCTGTGCCGGATGCCGCGGCAGGTGCTGGTACACGGCCGAAAGTCCTCTCTGCTCAGCTGACGTCACACGACGGCGCAGGGATTTACGCAGTCAGACTTCCACGTGAGCTCGCTTGTGACTTGTATCCCCTTTGTCTCTTGAAGTGAGTTTTTAGTGTGGAACCGGAGAATTTAAAGCAGATAATAGTGTTTATGTTTGCTGTTTGTGAATTCTTTCATGTTCAGGAGAGGCAGGTGACTGGTAAAGGAACATCCGATCACTGGCATGAGTCTTTAGTTTCTGTCTTCATTGGCCTGTCCTCGGCCTGCCTCAGACTCTGGGCTTTGAAAACGGGATTATTTCCTGGAAGATACTCACGAATAGAAAACAGTCTTTTAAATGTACTCACTTTGTAACTGGCGCCAAGAGGAGTGGAAGTGGGGCCTGGTCTGAACAAACGGAGGCGCCCCTGCCGGGGGCTGGAGCCAGGGCGGGTCTGTGCGCGGCCGCCCCTCCCGGCCCCCAGCACCTGGCCCTCTGGGTTTCCTTCTGCGTTGCTGGCCCCTAGGCTCTTCGCTGTCTTCTGACCCCAGACTCTTAAGTGTGGAGGAGCGCAGGTTTTGGGTCTGTTTATTGTGTTTTGCATTCTGCTTAATACCGTTGGCACCTGTGGTTTCCCATACAGACAGGGCTGCTAAGCTCAGGACCGTCTGCCCCTCTCCTCTGTCTCTCTGCTCCGTGTCCCGTCCGCCTGCCCAGTGCTTCGGCTGGAGACCTAGACCATCCTGACGCCCCCTCCGTGTCTCTGCACACGCAGACGCCCAGCCCTTTAGTTCTGCGGGCGGTGTACCCCGTCCACCAGGAGTCCCGGGAGCCCAGTTACCTCCCAGCTCACGCAGCTGGCCCACATTCTCCACATGGCAGCCAGAGGGACCTTTTCAAGTCCAGATCGAATGCACCATCTGCTGTCTCCCGTTGCTCTCAGAATAGAGACCGCTGTGGTCTGGTGTATCGTGTGTGGCCCTGGGGCCCCGGCGCCTCCCCAGTGGATCTGCTCCTGTCGGCCCCACCCCATCTGTGATGCCCCGCCCAGGACTCACACCTGCCTCCCCAGACCCTGCCCCGTCTGACCTCCCCCTCCCGCCCCGCTACTCAGCGCAGGTGGTTTCCTCCACGTTCTGACCGACACTTCGGTCTGGGTTCAGTCTCCTGTTGGAAGGGCCACGTTGCTCCTGTTTGTCATGCTGAACACGAGTGTGATTTAGCCCTGTTTACGGCTGTTCCCCGCCTGGACTGTAGGGGTCCTGGGCAGGGTTATGTGGGTGTTTCTAAGTCTTTTCTAATCGTTTACCACTGTTCCTCGCACATGGTTGGTGGATAAATAACTGTTGGATAAAGGGTGTATGAAGTTGGGCAGACCTTAAACAACAGTAATTTTCCACTTAAAGACAGACGCCCATGGACAGTTCATAGTAACATTGTGAGACAAGGTACAAAGCCAGTGATCTGAGAAGCCACTGAGGCAGGAAAGTGGGAAGGGAGCCGGGAACCTGTGGTCAGTGTTAATCTGGAAATCCTGGGCAATACAGTATGAAAAGAAAATGATTATGAATTTTGTGTTGGGCAAGAAGGTCATTTTCAAATATGAGATTGTCTCCCTGAAAAACCTAAGAAATTCATCTGAAAGCTTTTGAATTGAACAAGTATTGAATAAAGGACCAGTCATAAAAACATAAATTTCTGCGTCTTATGCACTAATATTAATGGCTATTAGAAAATATGACGGGAAACGTCACTCAGCAGCCTTGGAGCTGCAACTGTGCTGAGCACCTGCAGCCAGTCGGGGGTGCAGGATGGGTTGGGCCCCCAGGGGACTGTCACCACTCACCTGTCTGGCTCCTGGGGCAACCACGTCAGAACAGTCTGTGGCACTTGTTTGACACTGCCCCAGGCAGCTGCAGTGTCACCAGTTGGGACAGACAAGAGCTGACCAAAACATTCTGAAGGAAAACCTAGGAAAGAGAGGTCCCAAGGGGGCTTTGAAAACCTCTGGTGTTCCAGGGGCTCTGGAAAGACGTGTGCACCTGCCCAGGAAAGGCCTGTGCGAGAACGGTCTGCCACCTCCAGCTGGTGTTGAGGCTCTGCGAGCGGGACGCAAAGAAAGGCAGCTGTCGACTGCCTGACGGGATGTGGAACACAGACCACCCCCCCGACACATGCGCTCCCCCCCACTCCCCCCCTACATGCACACACACTCCCCCATGTACACACACTCCCCCACTCCCCCCACATGCACTCCCCCCTCCACCCCTCCACACTCCCCCCCTACTCCCCCCATGTACACACTCCTCCCCTATAGGCTCCCCCACATACGGTCCTATGTACACACACTCCCCCCCACTCTCCCCAACTCCACATGTACACACACCCCCACAACACTCCCCACACACACACCTCACTCACACGCACTCCCCCCATGTACACACATGCCCTCCATACGTAACCTCAGGCCCTCGGCAGAGGCTGGGAGACCCGTCCAAAGTACGTAAGGAAATCTCTGACCGTTAGCTAGCTGACCAAGAAGGCTAACCTAGCAGACTTCGGAGGCGGCACATAACAAAGAATACAGTTTTTAACCAATTACTCCAAGAAAGTTACTAAGAAACACCCAAGTTGGAGGGGAGCACTCTAGAGTTGCCACAAACATTTTTTAAATGTTCAGTTTACAATAATAAGAGAAACACAAGGCGTGTGAAGAACCGCACATAATGGGCCGTACCAGCCGAAAGCAGCCAGCAGGAAGTGCCCCTGCGGGAGCCCGGAAGTCAGGCGGCAGGTGGACCTCAGTCAGCGGCCACCCCAGTGCACCCAAGTGCAACTATGTCTGAAGGTTTCAAGGACAGTTTGAGGCTGATTCTCAGCGAAACGGTGGAAAATCAATGGAGAGAAATTATCAAATGGATGAAATAGAAATTCTGAGTTTACAATACGGTAAGTGGCGTGTAAATTTCAGTGAAGGATTTCAACACTAGGTTTGAGCTGACAGAAGAGTCAGAAAACTTGAGAAGTCACTCAGATGATCTTGTCTGAGGACAAAAAACAAGAGGAGTGAACAGGCCACCAACACGTCACCAACACACAGTGACGTCCCAGAGGGGAGGTGGGAGCAGAACCAGAACGTTTAGAAGTAAAGGGCAAACACACTTAAAGTTGGTGGAAAACAGGACACATTAAAGAAGCCCAGCAAACTCCAGGTCAGACAGACTTAAAGGCCACAGCAGGCACGTCTTCCTCAAACTGGTGAATGTCAAAGACAAAATCTTAGCACTTCAAGAGGGACTGTCCACGCAAGGGCTCCTCAGCAAGACCCTCCCGCCCGCTGGCCCGAGACCACGGGGAGCAGGGCGGGGCCGGGGCACAGGTGCCCCCGACCCCATTTGTCATTGCTGCTGACCCACCTGCCCTGCAGGAGCACGCAAGGTGTCTGCGTGTGCTTACTGGGGGCTGCTCCTAACCACTCTCCTTAGATGAGCCCTAGGGTCCTGTCCCGGGGACCACCGCGGCTCCGGGCCCCACCTCTGTGCTCAGATGCACGTCGGGCCCAATGACTGGGAGCAAGCCACACACCTCTCTGCTGCCGCTTCCCACCGTGAAGCGGGGTGGCCATGAGCCTGCCCGGGAGGCGGGGGGGGGGGGGTGGAGGGTGAGCTGGCTCCCCGCCCTGCCCTCCCTGTCAGATCACAATGTTGGAGCCTCTGCTCCACGCCCACCTGGCAGACGGCCACACAGACAGGGCAGTGGCTGCCACCAGCCTCACCACCCCCTGCCATCCCAGGCGCTGGCCATGGCCTGCTTGGTGGTGAGACTGCCGGCCCCTCCCTGCGGGTCCCGCCCAGCCTGGTTTGGATGGTGCGGCCTCCTCTCCCCTCCCACAGCGCAAAGGGGCGACACAGTTTGTGTTTACAGCTTTCCTTCACTGGGGTATAAAACACACACAAATGTGCAGAAACCCTGACTATTCTGCCTTGAATTTTCACAAATGGCTGCCATGTGACCAGGTCGCGGCAGCCTGGGCCCCCTCCTGCGGCAGCAGCTCCTATCCCAGCACCCGCCCTCCAGGTAAGCTAGTCAGAGTCAGAGCTCTGAGTGCATCTGGCTTTTGTTCTAGGGCTTGTTTGTGGCAGACGCGTGATGTCTCTGGCCTGGGTCAGGGCTGGGGTGAGAGCAGCGCTGCAGGGAGAAGTAAGGCTGGTCAGCGCGGGCTTTGTACACCTCCTGCCTCCAAGAAGCCGGCCCACAGCCCTGCAGATGCACCTGAGGGGCCAGGCCTGTGGGAGAGAGGGACTTCTAGGCCCAAAAGAGACCCTCCCTCGTCCCAAGGCTCCCCCAGACGGAACCCCCGTCGGCTGGGACACGGGTCCTCCCTGGAGCAGGACCCACCACACGCACCTCTTCCCTTTGAAGGAACTCCAGACGGGACCCCAGAGACCAGGCCGGTTACCACAGCAAGTGCAGCGTGGATCTCCACCGTGAGGATGGGGTGGAGGGCCGCGCCTCACGGGGCTCTGACAGCAGGCCGCCCCATACCCAGTCTCACCAGGGCAGTCACACTTGCCACAGCTTTCCTGGAATCTAGCCCTGACTGAGGGCCTTGGGGAGCCCGGTCCTGCGTGTTTTGGGTCTTTTTATTTCCTTGAGCTGCTGAAGTTGGATTTCTCTCTGTAATGAAAGGCAGAGCTATTTATGGAAGTTTTCCAATTAAATAAAGAGGTGGGGACGCAGCCCCTGTTCCACATGTAACCTCACCTCCTCCTGATGCACACTTTGGTTCTCCTTTCTGAATTCGCTTTTCCCTTCCTTACAAATATTTGTATCAAACAACCTCTTTGTTTTGCCTGAGATTTCCTTTTACTTGTCCACGGTTTTGCAAGCTGCTTCAACCCTCAGTTTGAGAGACTAAGCTTTTTATTTATGAACATTTTAATGTTACTTAAGTGAAACATAACACCAGCGCTTCTTGGATCACTTTTTATCAACAGTTCTTCCAAACTCCTGCCCGGGGCTGGTGCCGTGAAAGGGTCCCTCACAACTTCCAAACGTGAGTGTCCCAAGCCGAGGAACCAGGGCCGGCACAGCTGTGACGTCTGCTCCTTAAGGCTGAGCATCGGGACAGCCCTGGGGAAATTCTGCTGTAGACTCAGCATTCCCCTTCTTTACAACTGTAAACCCAAGGCGCACCTGGTTGACCTTCTCCAAACCAAGTAAAAGGCCAAACGCTGATAACCCCCCCTCCCGCTCAGTGACGTTCAGATCGCAGCCCGGCACGCACGCACGAGGCCGTGTGTGCTGGGCTGCGAGGGGTCAGCACCCGCCTACACGGACCAAACGTACTTATGTGCCTGTGTGTGCATGTGTGTGCGGGCATGGGCATGTGCTCACGTGAGGGGCATGTGTGCATGTGTGTGCACCTGAGTGTACTACGCGCCTTATGTTACGTACGTGTCCACACGCACATGTGCAACCGCATGTAAATGTGCTGGTGTGCACGTGTTTTGTGCATATGCACGTTATGTGCACATGTGTGCATACTCATGTGTGAGTGCACACGTGTGTGTTTAGCTCCTCCAAGACCATCTTCTCAAACCCAGGGTCTGAGTCTGAAAAGCAGAGCCGCAGGCAAGGCCTGTGTGCATGTGGTTTGTCTGGGAACGTGGGCCTGAGAGTGAGACCTTTTCCTTTTTCTCTGTTCTCTGAAAGAGTTTTCATAAAATGGTGATCATCTGTTTCTTAAAAATCTGGTGAAATTTGTCTTTAAAACTTTCTGAGCCTGAGACTTCGATGACCCATCCGTTTTCAAATTTTGTGTTAGTTCATTTTCAGTTTCTCATCAAATCAATTTTGAAGATTGTCTGTTTCATGCGTTCCAATTTATTGGAAAGTGTTTCTTGTGAATGCAGCATCCCTATCACACTTGCAGTTGCCTGTTTCCTAATGTCATTTGCTGGTGCCTTCTACTTCTTTCTTGACTGGGTAGCTTGATTTGACAAATCCATGCATCTTACTAGTTTTGTGAAGACCTTGCTTATTGTTTTATTGTGTCACTTGTTCCTCATTCTTGTTTTTGTAGTAAAATCTGCTCCTGCCCCTTCTGTCTGCTTTGGTTCACTCTGTTGTTGTAGCTTCTTGAGTTGAGCATCAAACTTATTTTCAGTCTTTCTTTTAAAACAACTAAGTCTAGTTGTTTAAGGCTGTAGATCTCACCCCACATCTCGCTGCAGCTTCATCTCCCAAGTGTTTCAAGCACACAGTTCGTGGGATCTAGGCGTGTTCCATTTCCACTCAGACTGACTTTTTATTCCATGAGTGATGTAGACCATTTGTAAATTTCAAAGCACATTTCCCCCACCCTTTTGGTGTCAGCTATGAATTTAATTGCCCTGAGGTCAGAGAAGGTGGTCCATACAATGTTCACGCTTTGGGGGGGTGGGCGTTAAGCTCACCCACCCCTGTCCAGTCTTTCCCTCCTGGCCCCAGGTCCAGAGCAGGTCTTCAAGGACATTCTGAGATGCCCTTCTTGGTGGTATTTGAGATTTCCAGATAGCAGCTCCTGTGACCGAGTGGGAGGGGGCTTGGTGTGACCACTGGTTGGCGCCTGTATCTTGGTCCATGGTTCTGTGCCAGCGGCACCAGCTGGGGAGACTTTCAGCTGCTTTTCCTGGGTGGCTCCTGGCAGTGAATCCAGCCCTCGTTTCAGTCCTCCAAGGGCTGCATCTGGCTGCACCTGCATATCGGGGGCTGGCACGCCCGCAGCCTCTGCTGTCCCGCCCCATTCTCGCCCCATGGCTCAGTGATGTATTTGTGGTTTTCTCTGTTTATATCCTGTCTTTTGGAGCTGCTAGGAGCAGGGCAGCGTGCAGAAGCATACATTCATTCACATCGTAACAGAAGTCCTCAGTACGTGTCATCCTGCTAGAAAGGAATCCGCTGGTGGTCACCTGACGGGTCTGGGGCAGCAGGTGACCGATGCCTCCTGTCCCCTCGGGAGCCTTGGTCCCACCAGGTGATGCTGCAGCCACTGTAGCACCTGGAGGCTGGTAGAGGTTTGATGATGAGTTTCTGCATGCACTGTGCAGTTTTAGAGTTGGAAGGAACCGCTGCTCATTGCAGCCCCACCTCTCATTCCCCAGTCGAGGAGCCAGGCTCTCAAAGAAGGCGATTTGCCCAAGATCTCACCGCTGCTCAAAAGAACCAGGTAGTCCCACCGGCAGATTTTATAGACGTCTCAGGATGACAAACTTGCCTCCTAAGGAATCCTCTCCTTCTGAACTAGGGGTACAGACACATCGAAATACAGTGAAGTCATCGCAGTAGAGTCACTCCTGTGAGGTGACACGCTTGATGGCCATTACTTCACTTGCTATTTTCTGAACTATTTCAGTGTCACAAAGGCATCTGGACCATCCCTTGAATTTAGTTATTCAGTAACAGCCAGTAATTATGGCCTTGTTACTCTTTTATAAATGGATTCACAGGAAAGTACCCAACAGAAATGGGATAGACAGAGTATATGATACAAAATGATTTAACAAGATAAACAGGGTTTCTTAACTTGGACAAGACAAGACTGACCCCCGAGCAGTCTACGACAGGTGCTTAATGTTTCTATTCCCAGAGCAGACCATGAGAGGCAAGCCTTGCTTCCCCACGGGCGGAGCGCCTCACGAGGGCCCTGATCCACTGAAGATGCGGGCGCGTCTGTGATAGAAGCTGCTGGCAGGTTTCGCCAAGCATGAGTGACTCACGCGGGGCAGGCAGGGGCCCCTTTGCCACCTTCTGGGAGCTGGCCACCCGGGGTGTCTGTTGCCTCCTTTCACTCCTCGAGTGACTGTCACCAGGGTCCCTGCCTGTACCAAGCCCAGTGGACTTTGGTGTCAGTGAGGGGCCCTGGAACCACCCTCGTGCTGGGGCCCGTTCCCAGGGTGGGGCAAGGGTGGCTCTTGAGTTTCTGGTTACTCCTGCTTTTTCTCTGATTGTTGAAATACACCTCCATTTCCCAAGTTCAGACATTTACTGTTAGAGACAATAAGGTATAAAACCACGAAAAGAAGGAAATGTTTCTGCCTGTGCCTCCTCACTAGCCGTGAGCCTGCCCCCCAGGGTGTGTCCCGTGGGGCAGGAGCTGGCGGTGAGGCCCCGGGGCCCCGGGCTGGGCTCTGCCCACAGTGGCTGAGAAGTTCTCCCTGGAGTCAGATCACATGAGGTTTCCAGTGACCTTTTCTTGTTTTAGCATGTTTTCCCAGTTACAATCATCATGATCAAATTACAGACTTTGTATTTTCTTATTAGGAAATATTTCTGGAAGGATATTCAGGAAATTGGTAACAGTAGTTTTCTTTGAATTAGAGCCATGTGATTATATTATTCGCTCAATACAAAATAAACTAAGTTAAAAAACCTGCATTTTATACTTGGTCCATTATCCAAGATGTTATTTTAGCCAAACTTTATGCCCTTTCATTGCATGATCCCAGCAGCTTTGGCCATAGCTCATACTGGCTTGCCGTGGGGCCCAGTTTTGATTCTGGAAGCCTTTTCTCATTACGACATTGAAGGCTTTCAGAAGAGAGATTACGTCATGCCCCATTCATTCATTCATTCATTCGTTCAGAAAGCATTTCCAGACTTAAGCTGAGGATGTGGGATTAATAAGAACTGGGGGGAGGGGGCTGGGAGGGGTGCAGCCAGGATGCTACTGAGAGGGGAAGTGGGTGGGGTTTGGGGGGAGCTGGGGTTCAGTCACTTTGGTGACTCCAAGTGCAGACCCGCTGCTGAAGGAGGTCCTCTTATTGCCGCAAAGTCCGGTGAGGCTCAGAGACATTGAGTGGCCTGTCTGAGGTCACAAGGCCTGTAGAAGCCCTTCTACCCAGGAGGCAGCACCCCCAGGAAGGAGACAGGACCCCCAGGAAGCGTGGACGTGGGACGAGAGAGGGAGAAGGGAGCAGGATTCAATGTCCAGGAGGGGTGGTTGGGACTTCAGATTTGGATGGAGTGCCCACAGCCTGCCCGACATGTGGGAAACTCGGACCTCGGAGAAGTGTGTGCATGGACGCCAGTGGATCCAAGGGGCGTGGATGCCCAGGACAGGGTGACAGGCTCAAGGCAGAGTCCAAACTGAAAGGAGGGATCAGGCCTGGGGGCGTGGCATTCAGAGTCTGCAGGGGAGGGGTGCTGTGCTGAAAGGGGGAGGGGTGGAGAGGTCGGTGCCCAGCATGACATGGGTGGTGCCTGTGCGGACCCCCTGAGCCCCTCTGGCCTCCCTGCTACAACCTTCCTGTTAGACCAGTACCCCATGCCCAAGAGGCTGCACTTCTTTGTGGTTGAAACGAAGATATTTTTGATCTAATGGGTTTAATGAGGCATGTGGTTAAATTCGTTTCACTGTTCACTTTGACCTGTCCTGGCGGGGTGGGGGGACAACAGCTGCACACACAGCTCAAATCATTTTCCATGGGAGGCAAGGTGCTGGGATGGGGCCACCACCCTGGGCCTCCCCTGCGCCCTCTTTTGTTTGGGTCGGTCTGAAAAACGGGATCCGCTCTGGCCAGTCTGGATGAGAGAGGCCAGCTGCTGGGCTCGGAGGTCATGAGGGACTGGCGAGGGACTGAGAACCTGGCACCACGGAAGGAGGGGAGGAGGAACAGGGCCTCGTGGGGGCCGGGGCTGGGACACAAGGTGCAGGTGTGGGCTTGGTGTGGTGGTGGGTTTGAATGGGGCATGAGCACAGCAGCCACTCTGCTTTGCACCAGGAGCCCCCCTTGGCCCTCACCAGCAAAGCCCAAAGCCTCGGACACCGCTGAGTGGGCTCCTGCTGGCCCCTGGGGACGGTCTGCGCCCAGGTCCTGACTCCAGCTGGAGGCCAGGGCTGGGCTGAGCTGGGGGGGCCTTTGCTCCTTCACCCTGATGGCCCCAGCGGCCCCCGGGGGGGGCGAGGTCTAGGGTTGCAGTCTTTGCTCCTCAGTAGTTTATGAAGCCCCAGGCTTTCCAACACAGCTCATTCGGTTTTGGCTTGACAGAGAGCCTGGACTTGCTAATTGCACTGTTTAGATGACACTTTCCATAAACTGAGTCAAATCTTCAGCTCTCCAAGGTGTGGGGAAAACGTGTAAAACCAAGCAATAAAAGCTTTTTTACAAAAAGTTGTATTGACAAAAGTGCTTTGAAATTAAAAAAGTAACTGCTGTAATTAATGGTAATTCAATGTACCTGGGTAAAGGTTTTTTTGGAAACTGAAAAATGATTGCAAGTGACTGAATAAAAGATCTTTTTGAAATTCAGGTGGTTTCCAAGTTTTTGCTTTCAACAAAAATTGAAAGAAAGGCAATCAAGTTATTAGCTGATACAGATTAAATTAAAAGAAGCTAATGATAGATCAGTATGTGATTTTTGGCATTTAACTAAAATATGTTCAAGGAATTGAGTATGTTGCTATTAATTTTTTTCATTTCTCTTCCCTTTTTTATGTGAAAAAGCTTTCTCAGGATTTACGTCTACAAACATAAACAATCAGAATAGAATATTTATTCTTAGAAACATGAGTTGATTGAAAAAATAGTCTGAACAATAGCATTAAGAGGTGTTTCAACAAAATTTTAGTTTTGTGATTAATAGGTACTTATCAAAATTCATCATTAATTTGTATGGTTTTGATGTATTTGTATCCGTAATAAAAGTAAGTTTTAAAATCTAGAGCGCTGTGTCTGTATGTGTGTATATATGCGTTGTTATTATTATTTTTGCTGGAGACGTGAGGAGAGAGTCACATCGGAGACACGGATGGAGACTCGGGCTCAGGACACCCGGGTCCGGGTGCTACTCGGACGTCAGGGATATATATAGTGATGTCACATTTTTATTTTAAGAGTCAATCTTTATAGTTATGTCAAAGATTGCATCCATTTCAGTCGTTTAAACCAGTGATAAGACAAATATTGATGTCAGACTGAAAAATGTCAGGACCCCAGCTGGAGTGAAAGAGGCAGGTCCGAGAACGGGGGGGGCGGGGCGCGGCGGCCTCGGGGGCGGGGCCCGGGTGTGTGGGCGGGACCCGGGTGTGTGGGCGGGGCCCGGGCGCGGGCGGGGCGGAGAGGGTGCGCGCCCGGATCTCGCGAGAGCGGCGTGTGGTGACGCGCAGGCGGGCGGAGCGCGTCGAGGGCGCGGGCGGGCGGGTTTGAATCTGGTCCGAGCGCGGGAAACGGCGGGTCCCGGGGACGAGGTAAGCTCCGCGGTGCCGGCCAGCGAAGGGCTCTGGGCGGTGGGCCGGGAAACGGCGGGGTCGGGCGGGTCGGGCCCCCAGCACCGCAGCCTCCACCTGGGCCGCGATCCGAACCCACGGCCCGGCTGGCGGCTCTGAGGCGACGGGGGAGGCGGGCACCGGGGCCAGGAGCGCGCCAAGCTCCGCGCCTTTCCTCTGGGGCTGGTTCAGAGGACCCCTGAGCCCTGGACCGGGGACTGACCCCGGAGGGGACCCCTGAGCCCTGGACCGGGGACTGGCCCTGGACGGGACCCCACGGCTTGGAATCGGGGTGACCTGCCTTGGAGGGGATCGCCCAGCCTTGGGCTGGGAACTGATCTCGGTGAGGACTCCCAGCCCTGACCGGAGACTGACCTCAGAGACCCGTTCCCTGAGCCCTCGTGCCCGGGGAACCCGCCCCCAAGTATCTCTCCTGGTTCTCAGGTGAAAGGTTGGCTCCAGGTGAGTGGGGTTTTCACGGTGACAAGGTAACAGGGATCTCTTTTTAACGCCCATCTTATTTCAGCGCCGGACCTCCTGTGTGGGGCCCACGGGACAGTGGGGCTGGCTACTGCACGGTGAGATGACCCTCGCCTAGAAGGCAGCGTCTGTCTGGCAGGAGGGCAGGTCTTGACCGCACGGCGCAGGAAACATAACGGGGCCACTCTGAGAGAGACTGAGTGTAAGTGGAAAAACCAGTAACCCTTAAGGAACCGTGATCACTAGTGTCAGAGAAATGGGGAGAATGGCAGTAAATTTGGCAGTCTAGTGGGAGTGGGCTACTGTAGTTAGAACCAGCATGCTAAGAATTACACCTGGAAATGCAGCAAGCCAGGAGAGCAACCAGGATTACAGAAAGCAGGAGCGTCCACAGTTTAAGGTGTCCAGTTGCATGTAGTCGATGGCACCTTTTTGGAGTGTGGTTTCCGTAAACTCGTGGGTTGGTACGAGCCATTGTTACTCTGCAGGCTTGTTGCTGGCTGCCCTCCCACCTGCTTGGTCAGTTGGAAGTTCAGCTCATAGCTCAGCCATCTGAGTTGAGGGAAGAGATGCCCACACTTCAGCGGTGCTTCTGTGGGGAAGTAATTTTCTGTTGTTGGTTTAATTTAAATGCTAAGATCTTGGGGTTCTGTATATAAGAGGACTCTTTCCCCGTAATTACTGCCTTTGGTACCAGTAACTTTCCATGTTGCTCTACTTGTAACTGCAGGACGTTTTCACTTACTTATTTTTTAATAGAAGTATAGTTGATCTACAGTACTGTGTTAGTTTCATACATACATATATATTCTTTTTCATATTCGTTTTTATTATAGGTTATTACAAGCTATGTTCTGTCATTTTGCTGTTACTTTGTCTTTGGGTTAATGCCTTTCAAACAGGGGACTGCTCACACTCGGTGTTGTGAATGGAAAACAGGATTTATTGTGGGAACACAGACGGGGAGGAAGTTGTGCACAGTCCCTGAGCTCTGTCCCCACAGAATGGGGGAGTGCACTGTGCTCGGCGCACCTCTGCACACACTAACAAGCTCCCTGGTGACCCCAGGGCCGCACTGCAAAACAAGGTGGCTGTGATGGGGATTTGCTTTGGGGAGGGAGAGACCTCGGGCTGTAGCAGCTGCGCTCAGTCTGCTCTCTGTTGAGCATCTTGCAAAGGTACTGAGAAGGGAGGGAAGGTGAGCCTCCCAGACCGTCCGGGTCTGTCTTTCCGTGGTCGGTCCCTCGTTAACAGCTGACGGTAACCTGTTGTGTTGATGCTCTCCTCAGTGAAGAAGACAAGTCACTTTTTTAGACGTACTTGTTCATGTCAGAATATTGTTACTAACTGCCCACCACAGGGGCAGGGGGTTTTCCTGCAGTTGTGGATGTCAGTACCAAATTACATCTTGTCAGGAAAGGTGTACTTGCAAATGTTAAGTTTCATGATTGTGCTTTTTTCCCAGGGTTGCAGAGTAAATGCCGTATGAAAACCAGTTTGATCTGCCATGGAAAAACGTGAGACATTTGTACAAATAGTGTCTAAGGAGCTGGTTGGAGAATTTTTGCAGTTCGTTCGACTTGATGTAAGTTTTATGTTTAGCTTTATTGTGATTTTGACTGTTAATGTGAAACATTGGTCTAAAATCATTATGTCTACAAATGAAATACAGTCATCTCAGTGAATCCTTAGGGAACAAGGTTTATTTGAAAAAATAAAACAACTAAAATAGACCTGTCGATGGGCAACTACTCAGAAATGGTATTTCCTGCTTTCTTTTAAGAGGGGTTTGCAAGGGAGCTGAGAGGCACAGGGCAGTGTGCTTCCAGTTACTCAGCGCATACTTATGGTCTCGCTCCGTGTGTGGCTTGTTG
Organism: Camelus bactrianus; assembly: GCF_048773025.1. Classification (NCBI taxonomy): domain Eukaryota; kingdom Metazoa; phylum Chordata; class Mammalia; order Artiodactyla; family Camelidae; genus Camelus; species Camelus bactrianus. The sequence continues at coordinate 353,272 of NC_133545.1, forward strand.
GGGAAATAGTGCAGAAGGCCCTTTCTGTCCTCAGGTAGTTTGCAATGTTGTGGTGAGTCCAGGTGTGTAAACACAGCAGAGTTGGGGCTAAGCTGGGCAGGGATGTGGGGGCACCCAGACTCAGACGTGGAATGTCCCCCATTCAGTGGAAAGGCTGTGGAAACTCAGATCTAAAAGGTAAACAGAAATTAGCCGGTCAAAATGGACCTGGAGAAGGACCGCTCCCACTGGAGGGGTTAGCGCTGAAGCCTGCTGGAGAGGCGCCTTGTGCGTGAACCGTAAGAAGTTCGCAGGCCAGAGTGTAGAAACGCAAACTGAGGAGAAGGCAAGGGGGGAGCCTGGGGGCCGAGACTTTACCCCTAGAGGAACAGGGGCTTTACGCAGTGTCCTGCACTAAGAGGATAAAAGAGGGAGAGGAAGCTAGTGGGGCGAGAGATGAAGATGGAGAAGTGAGCTCTGCTTTCGCTGCACGTGAGGAGTAGAGGCCGTGTCCTTCAGGACAGAGGGTGACTAGGACATGGAGGTGAGAGCATTGGCCTGTGTGGGCTCTCAGGTTGAAGGATTGCACGTGGGCCAGGGAGGATCCCTGGTGTCTGACTCCAAGTGCTGTTCAGCAAGATGATGAAGTGGGAAGAGGATGGGTTGGAGGGAGAAGATGGGCTCAGTTTGGGACGGGTTGAGTGTCTGCCAGGGGTCATGCGGTTGGCCTGAGGCCCAGGGCCACGGGTACCTCGGCTCCAGTTGGAAGCTGAGGTCATGAGAACGCACGGGGAATGTATCGTGTAGCGAGAGAAGAGGGGCCTGGACAGGACTCCGGGGACCCAACATTCAAGGCACCAACTGAAACATTCCTGACCTTGATCCCACCTGCCTCACTGGTTCTGGTCACACAGTGAAAGTCATATTAGTGATAGCGAAGAACTAGAGAAGAATCTCATAAACTTGTTGCTGCAGTGTTTATTTTTCTTTATAAGAGAGAAGTGAGCTTATAGTATGATAAACTTAAACATAACCAGCAGTCTCACCAGCAGCACATCACCACAGAGGTGTCTTGGATGTTACGTGAGTGTCTGCTTTAGGGTAGGGTGTAGAGGATTTGTATAGAAGCTTTGCAGTCTAAAAGATGGCTGTTGCCAACTATGTTCCGTAGTACTAACTAAAGCCACTAGCGAAATGATGATTTGAGCTAAGTTAGTATCAATTTAAAATTAAGCACAGGGAATTACTGCTGTATGGGCACATGGTTTCAGTTTTGGAAGCTGAAAAGAGGTCTGGAGACGGTTGGTGGTGATGGTTGCACAACAGTGTGAATGTTCTTAACACCACTGAACTTAAAAATGCTTAAGGTGGTAAATTTTGTGTTGTGTATATTTCACCACAATAAAAAAAAACTGGGAAAAAATAAAATAAAATCAAAAAGTAAAAGTAGCAACATTTGGGCAGCACGGTCACATGGGCTGACGTGGTGTGTTCACTCCAGCGACCCTGTTACCTGCTGGAGAGCCTGGCGCTGCTGCTCGGCAGTGGACGTCTTGGTAGCTAGGGTGCTGACTTGGTCCTTATACTGACGAGGCATTGGTTTTAGTTTATGAGCAACAAGTTTTATGAACACTTAATAACTCAGCCTAGTCCCTTGGTCACCATGTAAGCTCTTAGTTAAACATCAAGGTGGAAATATGTGGGATTGTGCGTCAAGTTGCACCAGGCTGTTCCGTGGAGTTGGAGACGAGATATCATTCTGTAGGCAGAATAGTTGAATGATGGCAGTTTCACAGTCAGCCTGGTGAGAACTAAAGCAAAGACTTACTTGAAGCCAGTTTGAAGCCTATTAGGTGGACCTCCCCAAATGCAGTCGGTTCTGCTTTGTCTCCGCTTCTACATTCCGGTAAGTCAGTGTGCTCTGTGAGATGGGCACTGAAGAGCAGAGGGACTGTGGGGAGACGGGGTCGGGGCACAACAGTAAAAACTTCACCAGTGAAACATTTAAAGAAAGATGGGGACCAAATAAAATAGCAGTTTTATACATGTTAAAGCAGCGAGAAGTACATAGATACCATAGTAAATATGACAGGTTGCCTTGAAAAATGTCTGGGGTTTGTGGGTGGAAGTGAGTGCCTGCGCCCCCAGCGGTGGCCACAGCCCTGTGTGAGGGAGGAGAGAGCGTGGCCAGGCCGCTGCCCAGGGCGTGGTGGGGGCGGCGGCCTGAGGTGCATGGTGGGGCCCACAGCACATGTGGGGTCCCAGGGGCTGCAGGTGTGCAATGTGCCCTGAATTCCCCGGGGCTGAAGCCCCACACAGCCAAACCAGAAACTTGCTTCTTGCTCAGATTGTTCCCTAACATATCGACTGCGACAGGACGAGTTTGAATTTCAAAGCAAGTGTTGTAGAGCAGAACTGACTGTGTGGGGTGCCCCCCACCCCGGAGTGGAGGCTCAGGACTGCGGGGATTCGCCATTAGCTGATACCCCACGTGCCATCCGTGTGCCAGGCTCTGTCTGCTCCGCAGGCCAGGGTACAGGGCATGCAGGGGTGGCGGGAGGTGTGCAGCTAGTCGAGCTGGCTGAAGAGGGGTGGGTGGTTAGGTCAGAGATTCTAATGGGCTGCGTGGAGGTTGTGGAGACTCGGGGAGAGAATTCTGGACAGAAGGGAGGGACACACAGACCTGAGGAGGGTGCGGGCGTGGGTGCTCTGGGAGAGACAGGCTGGTGGGAGGAGGGCAGAGAGGTGGCCCTGAGGGCCCTGCGGGGCTATGCCCCCCTTGCCTAGTGCGGCGCCTGCCAGGCCCCGCCACCTGCCCCACCCCCAGCCTCCTTAGCGCGTGTGTTCTTTCTGTGTCGTTGGAGGGTCGGTTGCAGGCAGTGTCTCATCACCCCTCAGTATTTCCCTGTGTTTGCCTAGAACATAGACACTCTCCTGTAGAGTCACAAGAATACCCTCAAAGTTGGGCACTGACAGTCCCCGGTGTGTGTGTCCCAGTCTGAGATCGCCGTCTGTGCCCAGCTGTCCTGACTTGCTGGTTTCTTTACTCCAGGGAGTTTATCAGCCTCACTTTCCGTGGTGGACAGTCCTGGGTGCAGGCAGCGGGCAGCCATCTGTGGCCTGTCCGCCCCCTGCCCGTGTTTGCTGATCTGATCACATTCTTTTCTGTGTTTTGGAGAAACTGTGTTCATGAGCGGTGTCACGACCTTCTTGGTGAGGCGTATGTCCCCTTGTTGGTGCATTTGTGTTGTCAGTCTACTAGTGTGGGCGTCAACAGATTTCTCCACTGTGAAGCTGTGTTTCCACCTTCATAATTAGCAAGTAATCTGTGGGGAAATAAGTAGAGATGAGGTACCGGCCCTGTTCCTTGTCAGCCTTCTGCCCACCGGGCTCAGGATCCACTGACACTCTTGCTGACTCGGTTGCTGGTGTAGCAGCCGCAGAAGGGCGACTCTCCAGTCCCACGCTGCTGCTGTCCCTAGCATGCCAGGGCTGTTAGTGAGTTACTGGTGATTATGTGTTAATTATCAGTATGGCCTTACTGATTCTTATTTTGTTCAGAGGGTTAATCCCTTCCTGTTGCTGTCTTGGTGCTCAGGTTGCCCCATACTGGGTTCCAGGAGGAAGTCAGGGCCCAGGGCAGGCTGGAGACACAGGGTGCAGCACGCAGTCGGCGGGGCTGCGCGATCATTCCTGTCGCTGCTGCCGCTGCTGCCGCTGCTGCCCTGACCCGCTCTTGGAGCCCGACTGCAGGCCTGGAGATGGGGGACTGCTGGATCTTAGGGAGTTTTGCTAAGAGAGTGAGATTCCTACACCAGGACTGAAGAGGTGGAGGAGGAGTCTGCTTTCTGTCCAATAAGCCCTGCACTTTCTCTTCTAGGAATTGGTTTTGAAAACTGCAGCCAAACTCTTGAACTTGTAACTAAGTTAGCACATAAACTTTTCTTTTGATGCCGTTATAAAAAGGATACAACTATTTTCTTGTATTGGAAATGTAACAATTGTTACTTGTTTTACAGAAGGATGCTTCTGACCCTTTCAACCTAAATGAATTACTAGATGAATTATCAAGGAAGCAGAAAGAAGAGCTGTGGCAAAGGCTCAGGAGTTTACTAACAGACGTGTTGTTAGAAAGCCCGGTGGACGGGTGGCACTTGGTGGGCCCCCCCGGGGAAGACAGCATGGAAACGAAGCATGGCTCAAAAACGGTAGTGCTGGTCTTTCAGAAAGTCTCCCTTTTCTCTGTTACAAATAATTGTTTATTGTGTAAAACTGAATTTCAAGTGAAGGGAAAATGTGAAGTTAGGAGTCTGCTGAGGGAGTTCTACCCTTTCCCGCCCTACTGCTGCTAACCTAGTATTCAGGGCTGCTGTTCTTCCCCGAACCGACTTGTGCTGAAGTTTAACTCACTTCTTAGAATAAAGTTAGTGTCAAGGGTGGCTTGGTTTTTGTAAATTTAGTAACTTTTACATTTAAAAATTACATTATAAGTTGATTTTAATCCACTTGTGCTTTGATTTTTTTCATTTGTAGAAAAAAACCATGGAAATAATTCACGCAGTGACATCTGTGATTCTTGCTTCTGTGTCTGTGATAAACGAAAGTGAGAATTTCGAAGCCTTGCTGGAGTGTGCTGTGATGCTAAATGGTAGGTCGACCCAGAAGGCGGCACCTCTGCACGACACGCAGTGAAAGGGAGCCAGGCTCTGTTCAGCTAAGACGAGCAGAGGTGCCTTCTGTCAGGGCCGTCCTGGAGAATTGCTGAAGTTAAGCCACATGTGAATGTTTCAGGGGTGAAAATGTGCATCGCTGAGCAACTGACTGCTGCTCATGGGTTTTTTTGGGAATGTCTTATTCAACCTGCAGGACCAGTGATGAGAGCTTATGAAGGGAAAGCAGCCTGATTATAAACTTCTTGGCTGGTGGTCTCTGTCATAGTTTCAATTTGACCAAGCATTTGTGACCTTGAATTTTCCTCTTTAGATATTTAGGAACGTGAGCTGAGGAACAGTTGTTGACTCTTGGGGAGTTTTTCTATACTAAAATTGATATCGCAATACTTTTCAAGGTTTACTGAACTGTAAAACTGTGATTACTAATTTAAGAGGAGCACTAGTCTGAGTTAGAGAAGGTCTGATTATATAATATTTATATGAAATTATAGAAATAGAAGATGCAGAAGTAGTTTTAAGTAGTGGTTTTTAAGAAAAGTCTCCCGCGTGCCCTCTCCCCCTGCTGTGTGAATATAATTAGTTCCATGTGACAGATTCTCTAATCAAACTTTCACCCTCAGTGTCACTTGGATTTACACACCGGCTTAGTGTGCTGTTTTATTCAGAATTCCTGCGTTGAAATAGTGTCTTATAAGTATAAAAGCAGCTCCCAGATGCTTGTGACTGCTGTCAGTTTACCCTCAGTCTCCGTCAGGCTTTACAGAGTGACCGGTGCTCACGCTGAGCTCCCAACCTGCCATCATTCAGGGGTTTGTCAGTGCGGTGGTGTTCAGGTATCTGGACTATGGTTATGAGCACACTGTTAGTGTTATCAGTATTTTAATTTAGTTCTTGAGCTCTTCTGTTAATAAAAGCACTGGGTTTTGTATTTGTTATAATAGTTGCTTTCACTGTTTTTCACCAATGAGCCAGAATTTAAGGCCAACAAATTGAGGGACGGTTCTCATGGATTACTGGTCCCTAGGCCTGACCTGGCTCCAGTGTTAAGAGCAGCTGTGGGTGTCCCTGCACTTAGGTTCGGGGGGCCTCAATGTCTACCTCTGTTAAATTAGGAGTTTTGGCAACGTGACCTCTCTGAGTCTTCCAGCTCTAAAATTCTCTCTTCTATTGGGTACCAGTAGCAAAGCAGTTGTTTAATTAACACCATTTTATGTTCCATAAATAATGTGTGTACATCTTTGGCAAGTTAAGCATAAACTAAATTTGCTTAGCAAACCTTTGTAAATACTGGTACTCTGCACTGTTGAATCTGGACTGGCACTGTTATGTTGCTCGCTGAGCAACAACTGCTCTGTTTTAGGCATTCTGTATGCATTACCTGGATCTGAGCGGGCGCTGCAGGGCGCCATCCAGGACCTGTGTGTGGTGTGGTGGGAGAGAGGCCTGCCCGCCAAGGAGGACATGGGGAAGACCGCCTTCGTCATGCTGCTGCGGAGGAGCCTTGATACGAAGACGGTGTGTACCCTTCCTAAGACGTGTGCTGCGTTGTGCTGGAAAAGGGCCCATGTTTACACCGGCTGAGAGCTATGCTTGCTTGTGAGAGGCTGGGCCCAGGGCTCCCGGTCAGGGGCGGTCAGAGACAGGCCATCGAGGTGGGCAGCAACTCCGTGTGCAGACTCTCTCCCCTGTCTTCCTTGGTGTGTGTCCTGTCCTCCCTCTGGTCACTTCGCAGTCACAGGGTGGCTATCCACCTCCACCTTTTGTGTGAGTTTCAGGCAGGGGAGCAGCCAGGCAAGATCTTCTCAGAAATTCCCAGCTGGCATCCAGCGGCAATGTCACCTGCCACACTGGTCTGCTGGCTAGTGGAGTTTTCAGAGGACACACTGCCTCTCAGCAGAAGTGGGGCCTTTTTAGAGGGAGGAAGGGGTGAGGGACTGAGGTGGGCGGCTGTGCTCTGTGGTCCTACATGACGGGAGTGGGTGGCACGGATGGTCAGGGAGACCCTGCAGGCCCGAGGGCTGGGCTTCAGACTGCCCCCCCAGGCCAGTGGAGAGCGTGCGTGAGGAGAAGCTATACCTTGGGCTGTTTCTCATCCTGTAATCTTTGGTATGCAGTTCAGAAATCCAGAAAAAGTCTTGTTTTTACCCCTGGTCAAGACAACAGATACTTATATTCATCTTTGAAAACTGGACAAATGAGGAAAAGGGAAAGTGAGGAAGATAAAAATTGGCCACACCCAGGATGACCATGTGACCTGGGGATCTATAGGGAACCCCCTTTGACGCCCACGCCTTACATCTTTACTTCCTCGTCATAGATCCTAGAAATGAAGCTTGTGGGTTTGAACTGGGAGCTCTTGCTCATGTTGCCAGCAGCTTTCTCTAAAGTTTACACCGGCCATGTCCTTTCCACCGTGGGGCAGTCCATCTCACCTGGGCCTCCAGGGAGCAGTCAGTTTTATGGCAGAAAAGAACCTTTTTGGCTGAGTCATCTGGCTGCCAGCCTTTGCCTGCTGGCCATGGAGTGATTGAAAAACCCTCGTTTGTGTCAGAACTTATACTTACGCTATAGTTAGTTTGCCTTTTAAAAGTCCATTTCCCCCACCATGTTTGTTTAGCTTTTACTTCAAGACTTTATTTAATGTCTTCCTAATGTTCTACACCTGTGCTATTTAATACAGCAGCCACTAGTCACATGGGGCCATTTAAATTTCAAGTCAAGAAATTATAGATTTGCTTCCCCGGTGGCATTGGACCTGTTGTGGTTGCCCATAGCCCGACGTAGCCGACGGCTCTGCACTGGTCAGCACAGGCCCACGTCCTTGTGGTCCCACAAAACTGCTGAACAGCACTGGCTAGCAACAGCTCTGCTTGCTTTTGCCTGTGTTTTTAAAAAAAATATTCTCTAGAGTTCCATTTGCAAATTTTAGTAACATCTGCAGATTTTAAAATCTGTTTTCTCTTGTCATTTCTTCCTTTGGATGAGTAATCTAGAGTTGTAATTATTTATGATATAAAATACTCTCATAGTTAATTTGAAATGTGACCTTTCCATTTTTTAAAATACTCTAACATTTTCCTTTTCACGTTGTCCCAGGGTGCAGACATATGTCGGCTTTGGCGTATTCATCAAGCTTTGTATTGCTTTGATTATGATTTGGAGGAAAGTAGAGAAATTAAAGATATGCTGCTCGAGTGCTTCATAAATGTTAATTACATCAAGAAAGAAGAGGTAAATGGCTTTTCTTTTTTGCCGTTTTTGTGCGCTTGTCTTTAATGGAAGCTCTTCCTAGCTCGTGTGTTTGCTGTTTGCGTCCCACTCAGTGTTTTAGTAAAAAACCAGCTTAACTGTCGGGAGCTACTGTATGTGCTGCACATCGCTTTTGCTGCGTGGCAATATTAGGGAAGGATTTTACGAGTCCTTGCTTATTTCATCATTAAATCGGATGGTCACAGGTGGCTGTGTGAATCCTAGGGGAACCATGATTGTATTTTGAATTAAGAATGATTAAAAATAAGGTTGAGAAAGCTCTTCCCCATGGGTCAGATCTGATCCTCTGCCCTGATTCCAGGTTGACAGGCATATACTCAAAACCATCATCACACAGTAGCCTTTCTTCCGCCTGTCCAGTAAATCCAAAGAGAGGCTTTCAGCCACTGCTCCAGTGTCCAGTCTGGTGGTCACTCCCACACATGGCTACTGAGCATGTGCAGTATGGCCGGTCCAGTTGTGGCCTTCAATGTAAGATACACATGGATTTGAAATGTAATATGGAAAAAGAAGGTGATGTATCCCATTAATAACTCTACATATTTATTGCATATTTAAGTGACAATATCTTGGCTATATTGGATTACATGGATGTATTATTAAAACCATGTAATTAAGCTTTTTCCTTGTGTTAATGTGGCTGCTGGAGAATCAGAAGTCACGGGGAGCTTCCCGTTCCTCTGCACAGCGCTGATCTGCTGTCTTGGGGTTTCCTGGGTCGTTTATTGAAGACTGACTGTTCCCTCATGGGAACACCTTTTATTGTAGAAAACAGCTTTCTTTCTGGGTTCTTGTGGCCTAGCAGATGGGGGTTAAGACAGAAGGAGGCAGTCATCACCCCTTTGTGAAGGAGGTGGGGAAAGACTTCCCAAAGGTGGAGGAGGAGGCCCGCAATGGAGGTGGCGAAAGGTCTGATGGCTGGTCAGCAGGAGAGATAGGATATGACCCTGTTTGCCGGCTCCCCAGGCTCTGCCTCCCACTGGCGTGGCTGAAGGCCTGGATGTGGTCACTGACGCTGGCCGAGACCTCGGCTCTCGGGGTCTGAAAGGCTGTGTTCACATCTCTGTTCGTCCACTGAATAGGTGGTGGCTATGATCAGACTTTTTTCAACCTCAGTGTTTCCTCCTGTAAAACAGGGACGCAGTTGCCTTGTTGCAGGGCCCCGAGCGGCTCAGGAGTGATGTCCACTGGGCAGGAAGGGCAACATCATCATTGTTGGAAGGATGTGGTATGTGTGGCCTGTGTCCTGAGCCTCTTCTCTCCAGGATGGTTGTGAAGTGTTGGGAGAGTAAAGAAATTCAGAGTGGGTTCGGACAGATAAACTTTATTTCTGTTTGTTGGCTTCTGCACAGCAGTTGATGAACCACTCATATAATGTGTATACACATGTCCAATTTCAGTTGGAATATAAAGAGACAGAGACAGATACACATGTGTATGCACATGTATACCAGAGACAGATACGTGTGTGTACATGTGTACGCCAGAGACAGATACACACACGTGTGCACGTGTATGACAGAGACAGATATGCACGTGTGTGCACGTGTATACCAGAGACAGATACGTGTGTGTGGATGTGTATGCCAGAGACAGATACACACATGTGTGCACGTGTGTGACAGAGACAGATATACACGTGTTACAGCTGTGTGCACACGTATGCCAGAGACAGATACACACACGTGTGCACGTGTATGACACAGATATGTGTGTGTGCACATGTACGACAGAGACAGATACACGCACGTGTGCACGTGTGTGACAGAGACAGATACACACGTGCTACAGCTCTCTCTTTAGTTCATGTGCTCTTTTGAATTAGTTTCCTGCTCAGTCATTAATTTGGTCAGATCAGTTTCCAGTCATTCTGGGTAAAAAAAAAATACATCTTCTACACTCTATTGGCAAGTTACTTCCAGTCAATATTTTTTTAAGAACTTGTGTGTTGCCAGCTTGGTCACCGTGCCATTGGTATCAAAGTGTGTTACGTCTGTAGGATTCCAGATGTGGTCATGTGCCAGGAAGCAGTGAGGAGGTGGCCGTGCTGCTGGCAGGGAAAAGGCATGCTTGATTTATCTTGCGCTCCAATAGGGAGTAACTGTGGTGTTCTTGGTGTCTACACTACTGTGTGTGGTCTCGCAGTCTCGCAGTGTGCATGTCGACCAGTGTCACATGATGCATGCGTGACACTTAATAACTGCATGTAATACATGGAGACTGCATGCATTTGAAAATTCTACCTTGGCAAATACTTGACTTCTTACTTTACAAGTCCTCAATTTTCTCTTTTATAAAAGATGAACTGAACTGATGTTCAGTTCCATTCCCACCCCACAATGCTAGATTTCAAGCATTCTTTGATCCTAGGTCATGTAGACATTCGTGACAGAGCCAGAATGAAGTGTTTTGGGGCCACTTGGCTTGCCTGCTGGGCAGCGGGTAAATGTCTGTGAAATCCTGTGGTCGAACTGGAGGGAGCTCCGTGGTAGGAGCTACTACACCCTCTACAGGGGCCCCCCTGCCCCGTGGGGCCCAGCTCGGTCCCTCCAGGACTCCCACCGCTGTCCCACCGAAGCTTGTCCCCAGGGCGTCTGAGTTACAGTTACGGGGGCTTCCCTACCGGGAGGAGTAGCAAGCGTCAGTGTTAGTAAGCAGGCAGACAATTGTTTGTGATTTTGTTACTGGGAACTTGTTTTTTGGTTGCAATTTGAACATTATATCCTTTTTTTTTTAATAGGGAAGAAGATTTCTTAGCTCTCTCTTCAATTGGAATATAAACTTTATTAAAATGATCCATGGGACCATTAAAAACCAGTTACAGGGATTACAAAAGTAAGTATTAAAGGTAATTAATATTTTGTGCTGTCTTAGCCTGGTTTTGAAAATTTCTATTTGACATGACTTCTTAGTTATGCTAATGTATAAGAAGCTTTAGAAACTGTCTCTTAAATTATATGATTCACTGTGTGCTGTTGTGCCTCTGAGTGTTTTTTCTTGCTGTAGGAAACTGTTGTCTTTCAGCAGTGATGCTGAAATTAAGGCTAACTTTGTGGTAGTCCTTTATGTCCTGGTTGACTATCAGCCCCAGTCACAGGAAAGCCCATGTGGCCAGCACTTCTGTGTGGATGCCCCGTCTTCCCTTCCTGTGGGCTGAGCTGTGGTTGGTGGAAGAGCCCTGGGATGGGGGTGTAGGACGCAGGCCCTCGCCCGAGCTCCCAGCCTCTGGGGCCCCTTCAGTGGGCGGAGCTGTTTGCGGGGTTCGGGGCAGGTACTTAATCTGCTCTGGAGCTGAGGAGCTGACATTTTATTTTTATTTATATGTGTGTGTGTATGTATATATATATATATATATATATATACACACACATATATATATATATATATATATTTTAACTTGTTGATTGCCCCACTGTGGATTGGGTGTCCCCGAGGAAACAGCTGTCACCCGATTGGGGTGGCGTGGCGATCACCATGTTAACCGGGCACTGGGGGTGGGCCCGGACCTCGTGCGCACTGAGCACACGTCCCACCACTGAGCGCCACCCTCCCCGTGAGTCGACACGCTAGAACTGAAGCCTCAGACGCCTCAGGTGGGCGGGCCTTAGACTCAGGTCCCCGTCGCGCAGCTCTGAGTGCTGAGCTGGGGTCTGACCCTGGGCCGGTCAGTTTACTGGGGTGTTTTCCCCTGCCCTCACTTGGAGAGTATTTGGGTTGAAGCAGCCGGTTTCCTAACTATGAGTCTGAAGTCAGTCCTGGTATCTCAGGGCTTCCTGTGCCTGAGGGAATCAGTCTGGAAAGTCCAAAGTGACTCCAAGTCGAAAATTTATTTATATTTAAACATCTGTTACTTAAGAATTTGGTTCTGGGCTTGCGTTCTCATAGTTTTACAGAAAATAGTGACGTTCTGGGGAGGTCTTGACTGAGAAAGAAGAAAACAGTTTGATATTTCAATTGTCCTTCTCCAACCTTTTTTTGTAACTTTCTGCTACAGGTAGATAACGAATCTCTACTATGCAAAGTACTAGTCTGAAACTAAGTTTCTTCTTCCCTAGAATAGGAGAATGCCTGCAATGATACACTTTAAAAGTATAATCTTTTGAACTTGCAATAAAAATTTTTGATTTTTTTTTTAACAGATCTTTAATGGTACACATTGCAGAAATTTATTTCAGAGCTTGGAAAAAGGCTTCAGGGAAAACACTGGAGGTATTTCCTTCCATTTTATGAAATGTTAACATGTTTTTATTGTGTTCTGGTTACTAACTAGATAGCCACAGTAGGGCTATTTGAAACCTGTGCTGGTGTTTGTCTGTCACACTGAAGGCCACGGCGCGAGTCCACATGACAGAGACGTGTCACGATGGTTACATCAGAACCCATGTGACAGTCGTGTCCTCTGGTCTCATGTCACTGCCTGGCTTGCACACAGCCTCAGGGGCCCCATCACTCGGCACCAGGCGCAGTCGAGTGGTGCCGAGCTTTGCCCCGGTCACTCGGGCAGCTCCAGCCCTGTGCTGTCTGGCCACGTGTGGCTGCCTGGCGTTTGAGACGGGCTGTAACTATAAGAGACGCACCAGTCTTGGAAGACAGTGTGGAAAAGAGGAAAGTGAAATATCTCATGGGTATTAAAAAAAAAAGTATTGATTACACATTGAAAGGTTAGTGTGTTGAATATATTGGGCAAACAAAATATGTTATTAAAATAATTTTGCCCTTTTTTCTGTTTCTAACGTGGGCACTAGAGAATTTGAAGTTGCTTTTGTGGCTTGTGTCTTGTCTCTGTTGGACAGGGCTCCTTGGCAACCTCAAGCCACCTCTTTAGCGACATGGTTTGAGAATTTAAAGATGTTTGTGTGAATATGGCTAACCTTTAGTAACTGTGTGCACCTGCATTCTGACTGTGCAATTCACAACCACAGGTAAAGATTCACAGACCCTTTTGGAAAAAAATTAAAAGAGAGTGTCCTTGTCTGATATTCCCTTGTGTTTTTCTCATCCTAGGTTGTTAGATGTGTTTTCTTTCCTTCTGAGAGTACAGTCTGTACTCTGAGTCAAAAGGGGTCTTTCCTTTGGGAACAGGCCCGGACGGGCAGGTGGGGAGGCGGAGGAGGGGCAGCCCCCTGACGTTTGGAGTCTGTTTCCATCCGCTGTGCTCTCCTGGCCAGCGGAAGCTTGGGTTAGACTTGCCGGGGTTTCACTGACTTTGCCCTTAGAGAGAAAGCGCTGTCACTTGTATCCCCCATCGACAACTGCTGAAATAGGTTTACAATGTATGATTTGGGGCGAAAGGGCAAAACAAGGACTTTGTTCTGCAGTTCTTTGCACTGCTTTATTGCTGCATGAAACTTGTTCCCAGAGAGGAGTTCATCCCCCTGTTCTTCAGTAGTGGTTTAAAACTGGGCGTTTGTAGTTGAAACCTTAACTGACTAGGTCTGCCCCAGATTAGCACCAGCAGCTTGTGCTTCACAGGCTTGCTCCCTTCCCTCTCCTCCCGCCGCCCCGCCAGCATTTAGAGCAAGGGCCAGACTTGGCATCCCCTGTCTGTGTCCTGGAGCACGTGTCTCTGGGAAGGGTGGTTGTACAGTGCCAGGATCATACTTACCAAAGTTAACATATTTGAATTTCTCATAAAAGTGGCCGGAAGTTTAAAAAAATAAATTTCTCAGCTTTGTTTCAAAAATGTCTTCTTATAGTTTTTTTGGAATCGGAATCTAACCGTTCTCCCAATGGCACTTGCTTGTTACATCATTTAAATCTCTCAGAGCGCTCCTCCCTCTTCTATTTTAAAAAACTCTGCCACTGACATGCTGGGAGACCCAGGCCACTGCCCTGCAGGGCGCCCTTGTTCTGGTGGCTGGCTCTTGGTGTCAGCCCCGCGGTTCTGGCGGCTGGCTCTCGGTGTCAACCCCGTGGCCCGGACACTTGCCTGGTGGTGTTGGTTTCTCCTTGTCACCACAAGTCAGACTCAGGTTTCTACGTGCAGTGATGCTGAGATTTACTGGCAGCTTCAGGTGGGTGAGATTGTTTCAAAGATAGTGGAGAAGAGGTAAATATTGACAGCACGGTTTCCTACATCCTTCCCTGAAGCCATGGAGTCCTGGGTGTGGGGCAGTGTGCAGGAGAACAGACCAGACCTCCTGGGTCCTGGCGCCCATGTCCCATCCCTGCCCCGCCCCTCTGCGGCAGCCCTGGAAGGCTGTGTTTCAGTCAGTTTGGAATCCTGGCCGCGCCTTAGCAGTAGCTCAATGTTAGCTCTGCAGGGATGCTTGCACAGATGTAGTTTTCCAGATTAGCAGGATGGCGCAGAGAGGGGGACCCCGCCTCTCTCGGCCCCCGCGCTCTGTCTGACTGGCTGGAGCTGGCTCCAGGGGTCAGGGGAGGCTTGCCCTCTGTTTAGCGCGGATTAGATGTTTCATCCAATAAGATAGCTGCTCTTTGGTATGTGACAGCGGAAGGAGTTCTAAAGGTGTGGGGTTAAAGCGGGAGCGCTCTGGTGCAAGGACCCAGGCCCTTTCCCTCACGACGCAGAAGGTGAACAGGTCAGACTGTCTTCCCCACCCACGTGTGCTGGCGCCCCCCAAGCTCTCACACTGGGTTTTCACTCCAGGCCATCGAGAATGACTGCATCCAGGACTTCATGTACCACGGGATCCACCTGCCTCGGAGTTCTCCGGTGCACCCCAGAGTGCGCGAGGTGAGCCTGACCTGTCAGCATTTTCAGAAGTCACGCCTCATCTTGTTTGTTTTTAGATAATTGTTTTTGTGAAATGTTGCTACACTTTCACAGGCATCAGTTAAAGGCATTTCTTAGGATCTTGATATTTGGAATCTGGGAGTTTTACCCTGCCTCCAGAGTTTACAGTAGGAAAGCAAAGGTGTGGCTACTGTTACGACATCAGAATTTTGTTCACAAAATCTTTCATTAAATTCTCTGGCATAAAAATGTCCAGACTCATCACTCCCTAACTGCCACTACCATGTTTTTCAAAAAAGAGGATATTTGAGTCTTTTTTAATTGAAGTAGTCAGTTTACAGTGTAATTTCTGTTGTGTAGCACAGTGATTCAGTCATCCGTATCCACATGTGTACACACTCCTTTTCATGTTCTTCTTCATTGTAGGCTATTATGAGGTATTGGATGTAGTCCCCTGTGCTGCACAGTAGGACCTTGCTGTTTATCTATTTTCTGTATAGTGGTGTGTGCCTGCAAATCCCAAACTCCCAGTTTATACCTCCGCCCCCCACCCTTTCCCCCTGGTAACCACAAGTTTGTTTTCTATGTCTAAATCTGTCTCTGTTTTGTAAATAAATTTGTTTGTATCACTTTTTTTAGATTCCATATGTAAGTGATATATAGTAATTTTCTTTCTTTTCTGGCTTACTTCACTTAGAATGACAGTCTCTCAGTTCATCCATGTTGCTGCAAATGGCATTACTTCATTCTTTTTTATGGCTGAGTAGTATTCCATCGTATAAATATACCACAGCTTCTTTATCCAATCATCTGTCAATGGACATTTAGGTTGCTTCCACTTGGCTATTGTAAATAGTGGTGCTAGAGTTTTCTCTAGATATATGCCCAGGAGTGGGATTGCTGGATCATATGGTAACTGTATTTTTAGTTTTTTGAGGAATCTCCATGCTGTTTTTTCCACAGTGGCTGCACCAAACTACATTCCCACCAGCAGTGTAGGAGGGTTCCTTTTTATTTGAGATTATTTTTATTATTTATTCTCATACATTACATTTCCATTGTGGTATCCTGCATACCAAATGGATGAAATGTTTCGATGGTTTCTCTTCTAAGATTTTGTCTTTGAAAGGTCCTCTCAGAATCTGGGTGTGGACGTGTCCTGTGTCGCACTTGGTCTGAGTAAACCAGGCTTTGCTGTCAGAGTGACCCTGTCACACCGATGCGGTCTGATGGTCACAGTAACCTTGCAGGAAGACAGGCCATCTTGTCTCTATCGGTCAGTGTCCAGATCCCCCAGCGACGCCTGTTTGCTGTCTTGGCAGCCAGCTGTGTGTCAGGAAGCTGAGGGAGTAGAGGCAGCCTCGCTGCTGTTTCGTGCAGTGAGGTCGCTGTTATTGGTGGGATGCAGGCATACTAATTATACGGAGTTTGCGTGGACAGGAAGCATTTCTTTTACGTTACTATTTACTTTGCATCTTCCAAAGATGAAGAACCCAGAGATAAATATATTCAATTGCTCCACCCCCCAGCACACACACAGACACATACGCACAGACACATACACACACACACACACACACACACACACACACACACACACACACACACACAATCCCAGAGTGCTTCCTTGAGCTGTAGGTCAGTTTGGTGTTTCAGATACTGTTTAGCCATAAGGAATCGTGTCGTATTCAACTGTACAAGTTTGTGACATAGTTGCTTTACTCCTGGTCCCAAATGACTAAAGACGTTTTTCATATCTGGTTTTCTGTTGTGGTAGTGTGAGTAATTAGGATATTATAAATATAGATATAATCATTTGTTAAATTTATGGAAAAATGCACAGAAAGAATTGAAAGGAAGAATATCAGGTTTCACTTTTCAAATGAAATGTATTCCTGGACTCCAAGTAATGTTCTCACTGCTTATAACACGTTATAGTTTCTTCAGATCCTTTTTTTGATAAACATCAAATTTACGTTATAAATCATTTTATTGATATGGTGAAAGGTTTTAGCAGGTGCCTTAGAAGTCATTTGAAAATAAAAAGTCCCCACATTGTTAATGAAAGTCTTCTGAAATTAGATAGTAATGATTACACAACTCTGAATGTGCTAAAACCCGCTGCTACTTATATCTCAAAGCGGTTTGACAAGCTTTCTGTGAATACCATTGATATCGAATTAATATTGTACACACACAAAATTATAGATTCATATCACTTAGCACCATATAAAATCTTGTAAATAAAAAAATTAAGTCAGAAAAAGTAATCCCCCGACTTTCAGGGTAAAGTTGATTCAAGTTCACCTAAAGTGTGTTCTGTTGTTTTATAGCCTAATTTAAAAATTTTTCCATTTTTCTGTAATGTAATTTTAGCTTCAGGAGTTGTGAGTTAAGGAAGACAGGCAGGTTGTTGGGGGCAGGGTTCTGTGAAGAGCTGCAGGAAGAGTCTGGCTGGTTAGGAAGGGAGTGGAAAAGAGCACAGGCGGGAAGCTGAGAGCAGCCCGTTTCCTGATTGTGCCTGAGCTGTGGGCGAGCTTGACATCTGCGTGGGGCTCTCCCTGGGAAGGAGCCCCACGAGCGGCGCTGCTGGGATACAGCCATCCCTGGGTGCCTGCGGGGCTGGCCACCAAATCCACGGCTGCTCCAGGCCCTCTTGTGTACTTAGGCTGCCACTGGATTACTTACGATCCCTGAGACCTCGTGAATGCTGTGCAGATAGTGACCAGCAAGCAGCAGACTGGAGTTGCCTTGGAGCTTCGTGGATTTTCTTCCCGAGTACTTTGTGCCTGTGCTTGGTTAAACCCGCAGATGCAGAACTGGGTGTGGAGCGCTGACTGTGTACCTTTTGGGTGTCCGGTGTAGGCTCTCAGAACAGCGGATGGTTGGAGCCAGAGCGCTTGAGAACCAGAGTGCCCTGTAGAAGCCACTCAGGCTGTTCCGTTTTCCACTTTACCCTGTTGGTCAGAGGTGCCAGTGACTTTTCATGAGGTTTCCTGGCTGTTGGTAAAAGAGTGGAAACTGGAACCCAAAGCCAGTGACCTCTTTCTGCCGTGGATTCCTTTGCCTGGTGAGCCGTGTTCAGTGCTGTCAGGATGCCTCTCCCCTGTGACTCCCGTCAGAAGAGACCTGCTGAGGCCGGTGAAGCCCAGGTGCAGCCCACGCTCCCTGGGTTTCTGCAGAGTGGATCTTAAATGCTTTTTTGGAAACACCAACATCACCGTTCTGTTCTTCTTCTCTCAACTCTAGGTGCTGAGCTACTTCCACCACCAGAAGGAAGCGCGGCAGGGGGCGGAGGAGATGCTTCACAGGCTGTACAGGCCTGTCCTTTGGAGAGGACTGAAGGTGCGCCGCTTGGCCTGCCGCGCCTGGAGCGCCGGCCACGCTGCTGACGTTAACACGCTCTGACTCAGTTGCAGTAAGGCAGTAAAAATAAGACTCGAGGCCGGGAGTGTTAGGAAAGTTTGGATGAATAATTTATTCTTCTGTTAAAAGCATTTCTTGAGTGGGAGCCTGGGTTGGCTGAGCGCTGCAGCACAGCTGTGAGGAGGGCGGTCTTGCCCAGTGAGCTGGCAGAGACGCTGGGGGTCTGCAGAGCTGCGTGGGCCACCCCGTCCTCAGGACCGCCTGCTGGTGGCCAGGGACAGAATGTCAGCACTCTAGGGAGGCGTTAGGGGGACTCACGGGCAGTTTTAACGCAGGGAGCTCCAGGCTGGGAGTGGGATGGTCACTGCTCCTGACAACACAAGGTGGGCTGTGACGCAAGGAGGCGTCCTCTCGTGTCTGTCGACGTCGAGCTCGGGGCGCACCTCCCTTACGGAGGGTCTCACAGTTCGTTTAGTTTGTGTACGGTTGTCTTTAATTTGCAAGTGCGTCTGTGTTGAGATACTGGCGGTGGTCCTTCAGGAGCCGCACACGGAAGGCTCTGAGGGGCCTCTCTGGATGCTGGAACTTGCTTTCATCACTGCAGGCCAGAAACTCGGAAGTCCGGTGCAACGCTGCGCTGCTGTTCGTTGAAGCATTTCCCATTAGGGATCCAAGCTTCAGTGCCATCGAAATGGACAGCGAGATTCAGAAACAGTTTGAAGAACTGTATGTACGTGTCTCACGTGGTCGAGCTCCTTAGGCCGCAGCTCTGCAGGGCCTGGCGTGCGTCCTGGCCGCCCCTGAGCTGGGCCGTGCTGCCCTCAGAGGACACGCTCTTGCAGGAGACCTGTGCTCTGCCACTGTCTCCTATGCAGGTGGGCCCAGAGTGTCCTTTCTATTCCTCTCAGTCTCCTCTGGAGCGTCTGTCTACTACTGTCTGTGGTTTCCAGCATCTTAAAGGTACTCCTGTCCCCGGCAGAGAGGCAGCAGAACAGGGTGGTGAAGACAGACCCCGGCTTGAGTCCATCCCTCGTTTAATAGCTGTGGGGCTTCGGGCACTTTGTCTGTGAATTGAGGGTGGCAGTTCTGGCCACCAGAAGGTTGTAGGGCAGTGTCAGTGAGCTAACGCTGGTTATGTTTTAAGGCAAACTGGCAAGTAATGCCTTTTGCAGTTGATTGTTTTCAGCTGCCTGATCTCCACACGAGATGTGCGGATGTGAGGGGTGTTGTGAACCGTCCCCTGGCGGGAGCAGTGGTGAAGAGGGTGGTCGCGCCCAGTGAGCTGGCAGAGATGCTGGGGGGTCTTAACTCCCGCACTGCCCCGAGCGGTTGCAGAGCTCCCTGACCCCCACCGAGAAACTGCGTTGTCGTGGTTCGCAGAGGAACATCTCGCAGGAAGCGATGGCAAACGAGGATGTTCCCCGCGGCGCTCCTCAGACGCTCCTTCTGTTTCTCACTGTGAAAAATCTCAGACTTGCAGAACGTGGAAATAACAGTGTACTGAGCGCGTGTCCGCTCACCTCTTCGCATGCAGGTGCACTCACGCACGTCTATAAACACCCACCCGCACACGCAGGGGCCGCACCGCCTAGGGCCAGTAGTCCTCAGTGTCTGCCGGGTGGGCCTCACCCACACGCGTGTGCATCTGAAAGCCCCTGCAGGGACCCTGGGGGGTCAGGGACGGATGTCTCTGGGGAGGCAGGCAGTGGGCCTGGCCCGAGTGGAGCACTCGCGAGCGGTGTTGCCAGTGGCTGTGCGGAGGCGTGTGCTGAGGGATTGGGAGCGGGGAGTCACGTGCTTGTTCTGAACCCCAGCTCCAATTTAATGAGTCTGATCTCTGTCACATTACTTCACCTCTCTCTACACCTGTTTCTTCTTTAAAGGTGGGAATAATATTATACAGGATTGTGACAAGGTTTCAGTGAAAAATTGTATATAAAGTGCTTAGCTCAGTCCCTAGCACTAAGATGGCAGTGGTCATTTGCTGCCCAAAGGAGCGTTAAAATACATGAACTGCAGAGCTGTCGCATGGGGTGCCCTGTAACAGAGCTATCTGTGTTCAGACTAACCTGCATGAGGTTTATTTAAATAAATTCAAAACAGATTTTTTTAAAAGACTATTTTAAAAATCAAAAACAGCAATAACAGAGTTTGAGCTCTGAGTCCTGTTTAGGGTGAAGACAGATTTCTAGGGAAAGGCTCGTGTGTGAGCAGCGTATCCTGTGAAAGCCTTGAATCGCTTTTGGGAGTGAAATAAATGTCGGGGTCTTGGCCGGTGACGGTAATTGCTGGGCGAGCGTCTGGCTTTGCTTTGCTGCAGGGAGGCAGAGGCCTCTGACTGTTGAATCCGACATGTTCTGTACTTTTCTGTGACATTGATTTATAGTTTGGCCAAGTGGAGAATTTTGTATGCAAAATATCTTTTTTATTCCAGGACTGCCAAAATATTTGGTATTATTTTCTAGCATTGAGGGTTTCTGAAACTTTAAGGATGTTTCTATCATTTGATTTTTTCTAGCTGCCTTACCATGAAATCCAGTCTGTGGGTCTGAATCTTAGAGAAAGGAAGTTTCCTTAATAGTATGTTTCTTTTCTTCTTTCCGGTGTCTGTTTGTTCCTAACTCCTTTTAGGAGGCAGTGCAATATAGTAGTTGAGTTAATAACAGTAATAGTTACGAGCAGGAGCTGTCTTTGCAAAGGGCCAGATAATGGAGATTTTAGGTGTGTGGGCCCCATGGTCGCAGCTGTCCCACCTGCCCGCGCTGCACAGAGAGGAGTAGATGGCGAAATTTGAATTTCACATCATGTTTCTGTGTCACAAACTATTATTCTTCCAATCTTTTCCAACCATTTAGAAATGAAGACCACAGAGATGGGCGTGGGCCGGATTTGGCCTCAGGTTGGGTTCCTGACCCTGCGTCAGGGCCCGAGGTGGTGGGAGCGGGTCTTGTGAGGAGGGAAGGTCCTCAGGCAAAAGTGGGGTTGCCCTGCGCTGCCAGCTTCCTGAGCTGAAGGAGTGGGGCAGTGCTGAAGGGAAGGCCGGCACCCCCTGTGTGTGTGGTGTGTGTGTCTGTGTGTGCGTGTGCGTGTGCGCGCGCGCGGCCGCTCGGTCAGGGTGTCCCCTTGCAGAAACGGCCTGCAGGGTAAGCCCCATCACGTTGGCGGCTGCGTGGCTGCCTGGAAACACAGATGCAGACCCCAAACTTGGGAGACTGTACGTTGTAAGGTGATTACCCAGAATTGTTTCGGAAGGGTAATATTGGAAGTAATTCATAGAAAACAAAACTTACAAAACCTGTGAGTTTCTAAGGTTCTCTTCAGTTTTTCATTTTAATTTTTAATGTCGTTTCCTTGCTATTTGCTTTTCTCAAGTGACCCGTCATCTTCACTTTTCCATCCTTGTCTCTGAACGAAGGGTCGGGGTCGAGAGGCAGCACTTGTGTGAGTGCAGGGCCCATCTGCAGGAGGCTGCTGCCAGCCTGGCCACCTGGGCCTGCTTTTGCATCAGCGCACAGGGCGCCCTCGGGTCCCGCGCAGGGAGCCGGCGGCCTGGGACCCCTGTTGGGGGAAGGGGGTTCCTTTCCGGCTGCCTGGTGCCCTCCTCTTCCTGCTTTCCTGCTGGAGGTTTGGGGTGATTGCCGATCCTTCTGTGCTCCTGGTCTGTTTTGAGAACTCTTTCAGGCAGATCATTCATCCCTGAACGCCCATGTCCACGGAGGCCTGGCCCCAGGTCCCGGCTGGCCCGACTCTGCAGCCTCGCGATGCCCGTCTTGACGCTCCGCCCTCCCTGCGGCCACCCTGTCATTGTGGGCGGATGTCGGGGAGAGCAGAAGCGCTCACTCATCCTACCTCGGCCTTCTCTGGGCTCACTGTGGAGTCAGAACTGTTTTTTGTTCTTAAACTTTGACCTGGAGAGTTTCATGCGTTGAGGCCCATGTGCCTGGCGCTGCTTGCCCCGCCCGTGTGTCTCCGTCCCTGTTTAGAAGCGAGTCTGCGCCATGTGACACTTCTGTAGGTAGTGGAGGTGTCCCTAAAAGATAAGCATGATCCGACCATTGTCACAAGATGACTGGTGATTCCTTCAGGTCGTTTTTTTAGTGGCATTTCAGTGACAGTCTGGGTTTTACAGAACCTGTCCCTGTTTGATGTTAGTATGTTCCTCTGCCCTTTGTGTTTCCTGTAAGCTGGTGGCTAAATTCAGAGCTGAACAGAGTCGTGTTTCTGTGTGGCTTGTTGGTCACGCTAGGTTCTTGGTGGTGGTTGTGAGCTACACCCCGGGGCTGTGTACCGTCTTACCTCTGTGCCAGCACCACTGGCAGCCGCTGCCTGGGTTAATCCATCACACGAAGAATTATTTTGTTTGGTGCATTGCAGCACTTTCGAAGTTGGAGGGTGTTACCCAGGCTGTGTCTCCCAGGACTGGCAGGGTGGGAGGCCCTGCGTGTCCCATGTGTGATCAGGGCCTGCTCAGTGGAGGCCGGCAGACGGGCTGGGCAGATGAGGCACCATGTGCCTGGACTGTCCGCTTGGAACACTCAGCTCTGGAGGTGATGTACTCAGAGGCCCTGAGCCTGTGGGAAACTCTTCAGCTGGCAACATCGCGCAGGTGGTGAGGGCTGTTGTGCTGGCGCAGAGACCGGCAAGGAGCAGACACGTGGGATTACTAAGCCTGTTTCCCTCTCTCACTTTAGAGCCTTTTAGAGGACCCTTCCCCGATGGTCCGCTCCACAGGGATCCTGGGTGTCTGTAAAATCACCTCCAAGTACTGGGAGGCGATGCCCGCCGCCATCCTGGTCGACCTCCTCAAGAAGGTCACGGCGGAGCTGGCCTTCGACACGAGCTCCGCTGACGTGCGCTGCTCTGTCTTTAAGGTGAGATGGCAGTTCCACAAGCAGTGCTGTTTGTGGGAGTACAGTCCGGACCACACGCTCCTGCCCCATCAGCACGGCTCTGCTGACGTTCTTGTCGTCTGGCCACAGGGAGCTTTTCAAAAAGATGTCTCCTTGAAATGATACTCGTTTGTAGTGAGTGTGGGGAGTGGGGAAACAGCATTTAGAATAGGAGCTGCTTGTATTTAAAACTTTTTAACGTTATTGTACATTGAAATGGACTTTTTGGTTTAGTGGATGCACTTTAATAAGAACCTTACAGAAGCGTTCTTTCTCCGCTGCCCTGTTTCCACACTTACCAGGACACGTACAGGCTTGTTTCCCCTGCCGCCCCTCCCGCCGTCCCCCACGTGTAATTACTTTGAAGCAAATCCAGGATATTAGGTTTATTTATTTATTTATGTATTTTTATGGAGGTCCTGGGGATTGAACCCAGGACCTTGTGCATGCTAGGTACACACTCTACCACTGAGCTATTACCTGCCCCCCAAATCCAGGATATTATATCAGCACATCTGTAAATATTTCAACATGATCTTTAAAATAGGTCTCTTAAAAATATATCCTTTTTCCTAATAACTGGAGAGAGACAGTGGTGGAGCAGGTCAGCTCTTCAGACGTGGGGGCTGGTCTGAGCTTGGGCCTCTGGTGCGGGCACCGCCGTGCGGAGTGCGGGTCTGACAGGCGTTGGGGTTCTGCGCCCCTCGAAGCAGGAAACCCAGGGATCTGTGGGCTGTTAGGAAACCATACAAGAACCCTGGGGCTCAGCTTTGCGGCCACTCCACTGGGGTCCTCCTGCTCCTTTCAACTCTAAAATCCTTTAAAATTTCACTCAGAGGAAGCACTGAAGAATGATTTTATAACTGCTTCAGCCTTGTTTGAATGAAACAGTGGGTGAACTGATGATCAGGCATTGAAACTACATTAATTCATTCAAAGTGTGCTTCTTCCATGAAACTTTCAGGGGAGCGCTGTTTTCTTGAGGTGTGTTTATTTCACTAGTTTTAGTGAAGATGGAACTGAATGTTTTCTGAACTGAATTTTCTTAACTTTTTCTTGCTAATGTTCTAATTTTGAACTGTTTATCTTTCTCCTTTCTTGTAGTGTCTGCCGATCGTTCTGGACAACAAATTAAGCCACCCATTATTAGAACAGCTTTTGCCAGCAGTGAAATACAGTCTCCATGACAATTCGGAGAAAGTGAGGGTGGCTTTCGCTGACCTGTTGCTGAAGGTGAAGGCTGTGCGGGCTGCCAAGGTACCGTGAACGGGAGCTTTCTAGTAAGGCGTGAAGTAAGGAGGTGTCGTGGTCATCGACAAAAAGGCAGAGCAGTTCTGACCTTGAGGGTTTTGGTGCCACCCTGTGTGCTGACCGATGTCTGGCTCGTTCTACACTTGTTTGTCCCGTCAAGTGTCACTTGCTTTGTCGGTGTTTTCCTTGTGAAAGCGGCCCCAGCCCTAAATTTTATTTTTATCATGTGCATAAAAGTTCTCGTTGAAATATTTAAATGCTTGGCACACAATAAGCACTGAAAACACTACTTGAAAAAAATACTGAATATAGATGCGTGCCTCCCCATTCCACAGAAGGAAGGGGGGTCGCTTGCTGGGATGTGCGTTTTGGGGGAGTGCAAATTGCCGAAGGGACACCCTTAACTCTGGTTCTGTTTGGCTTTTGGCTAAAAATGTCACTTATAGGGTTCTTAACTTCATTACTCTGCCCGGGCCCCGCTCTCTGCAGAAGCCCAGCGGCGCATCCCGCTGTGCTCTCGGGCCGCACCGCCCAGGCGCTGCCCTCTGTGCTGTCGCAGAGGTGTCGGTGGTTTCGGTCCTTTGTGTTTCCATGTAAAGTGCAGAATCTGCATGTCAGTTTCAACAAAAATGCTGCTGCAGTTTGACTGCATTTGTTGTAACAGCCTTTTGAAGGTGTAGTTCTGAATCTGAAGGTGAAATTTGGCCTCGTGTCTTGTGTGAAGTGGACCTCTGTTTGCAGAGGATGACTGGGTGACAGCTCGTGAGAAAGTGGAGAGAGCAGTTGTTTTCAGTTTACGGGTCTGTCTAGGAGAAGGGGGGCCAGGTGGGACCTGGAGAAAGGCCTGTGACTGGGGAGTCTGGGGTTCAGGGACGGCAGGAGCAGGGAAGGAAGGCATCATGTTTTCACCGGGGGCTTCTTTCATCTGGTCCTTTGCTTGCAGAAGCAAGGCAGAGAGTGATTTAGCTCAGAGACCTCTGGGAAGGGTGCTGGGCGCACGAGCTGAGTTCCCTGGAAAACGCAGGTCAGAGGTTGGCAGGCCTGCGGAGGGCAGCTGTCGGGAGGGGGCTGCTGGCCCCACCAGGCTGGAATGACAGGCTGCCGGCCGGCACTGGCCGGCACTGGCAGTGCTTGCGTTCCAGTCTCCGCCTGCTGCTGCGAGGGCGGGATGAGGGCGAGAGCTGTCCTCTGCTTCCTCCCTGAGCCCGGGCAGGGCTGTGCGCAGAGGGACCACGAAGGCCCGGTGTGGATGTTTACCGCTGATTAAATAAGAGTGCGTCCTGTGGCCGAGGAGCAGTTAGCAGCTTGGCTAATTAGGCTTCTATTTATAGTTTTCATTGCCAGTGCTAGCAATTTCAAGTTGCTTGCTGTTCGTTTTGAAATTCTACATTTTTCGTATTTTATAGCTAAGATTTAGGCCAAATCAACAGCTACTAATGTTGAAACTTCATAATTAAAAAGAAAAAAATCTTTGGGTTTCTTTTATTTTTTTCTTCTTTGGATTTCTTGATATGCAATTATTCTTAACATTGGAAATGAAACACCAGTTAGCAATGTGTTTATATTCTTGTCTGCTGTTGATATCAATCTGTGGGTAATATGTTTGGATAAAATAAAACCTCAGGTAATTGAAACAAAAGAAATCAGAACCCTGAACTAATCAGAGCCGTTCTGCATTTTATTTTAGAAAAAGTGTTATCAAAGAAGAACAGGCTAATGTTGAGGGGGTTTCTCGAAAGGCAGCCTTGCGGGAAGAGTCCGTTGCGAGAACCGCCCCTGGGCCTTGGCGCTTGGTGAAGGTGCCGACCACTGTTCCCTTTCAGGACGGTTGGGCCTCCGTGAGGGCTCCGGAGCCAGCCTTTTCCACGTGGAAGACCTCTTTTCAGTGCTGCCCTGTGGCCGGGCCGCTGTGCTGACCTGGGTGTTTCCTGGGTGTGTTTGTCTCGGGCAGGTTTGAGCTCCGTGAGGTCTTGAGGCCTGGAAGCCCCCCGTGAGCGCCGCCTCCGTTTCCCTCTTGGGATCTGTGTTGCTGGGCGGCCCCAGTGGATGTGCAGCTGAGGGCGTGGCTGCAGGCCTGCTCTGACCTACTCGCTTGGGGAGGAGTGGTGACATGCTGAGGGGCTGTGGCCGGCTCGGGAGCTGGAGGGGTCTCCGCACCCCTCCCTCCGTGTCTGCTCCCATCCGCCCCGGTGCTGAAGCGGTGCAGCCGAGCAGAGCCATGGTCTCAGATCCCAGGCATGGCTGAACGGAGACATGAGCCTTTCAGGAAATGTTTGTCACCCACAGCTGCGCTGGGTGCTGCCTGGGTTCCACTCGGCGTGCTCACACTCGCAGCCCACCTGGATGGCTGGCATGGGCAGGAGGGGGCCGGGCAGAGGGCAGAGCGGGCTGGTGCTCGTGTTTCTCCACCAGACTCTGGCGCGGGGTCTCATCTCACCTCCAGGCCTCAGCCGGCGGTGCTGGAGGAGTTGGCTTCTCCCTGGAAACACCTGCCTCGGGGGGCTCTTGCTGTTGGAAGCTGGGGCTCTGTTTGCATCCCCAGTGGGAGAGTGTGCGTGATAGAAGTGTTTGCTGTGAGGTTTGGGGTTAGTTACTGAGAAATACCAGGAAGTGTGTGGGTGGAGGTGTCCCAGGAATGTCTGGGGGAACGGTGGTAGTGTCAGATGCTCAGACGTCCCCTCCCGGCGGAGGCAGAGTGTGTCTGTCAGGATTTGCAGCACAAGGTCCTTGTGACCTGGGCATGGAAGGCTGAATGCGGGTGAGCTGTGCGCAGGTGGGAGTGAGGATGGGGCTGGGGGAGGTGGGGGATGACATGTTGTGTGAGGCTTGAAGCGACATGAAGATGCCTCAGTGCTGATGAGAAAGAGCCAGAAGGCCCTGGCCAAGGGTTGGTCGCTAGGGCCAGGGCCTGGAGGGACCCACGCCAGTGGTGCCGTCCCCTCGGACAGATGAGGGCCGTGTTGAGTGTATTTGTACAAGTGACGGAGACATGGTTTGAATGCTTCACCATTAAAACATGTTTTCTTACTGTTATTCTGGGTCATTTTCCCTTTGTCTTGAATTTCTTGTTGAGA
The DNA here is from genome assembly GCF_048773025.1 of Camelus bactrianus. Lineage (NCBI taxonomy): Eukaryota > Metazoa > Chordata > Mammalia > Artiodactyla > Camelidae > Camelus > Camelus bactrianus. The sequence goes on from NC_133545.1 coordinate 380,471, forward strand.
AGTTTGGCCCTTTCCTGTGGGCGTGGCCAGCTCTGACGCTTCTGAGCTGAGGGGCGGCAGGACAACGGCGGGCAGCAGCTGTCAGGTGGCCAGAGGAGGCCTGAGGCGGAGAGGGTGGGAGGGTGACCAGGCGTGCGCCCGGTGCTCAGGGCTGAGGCCTCTGTGTCCAAGTGGAAACGAGGCGCTCGCCTGAGCTTCCTTCCTGTGCCAAATCTGCTGTAAGTGTTTAAATTCACTTTTCATAGTAATGGACCAAAAATTGCGGTGTTCTAGGAAATTTAAAATTATGAGACTGATGGCTGTCCTTTGAGAGTCCGCTGTACGTCGAGCGTGGTTCTAAGGGATTACAATTAAGCCCCAGCAGCCTCGTGCTGAGTGCTTTTAAAATACGGGTTTATTCTGATTTCTCTTCACAAGAGGCGCAGATTCTGGTATAGTCATTTGAAATGAACTTCCTTGAGTACAGAAATTAGTTTCTTTTTTATTAGGCTCTGGGAGTGTTGCTTAAAATGTTTTCAAGGTTGCAGGAGGGATTGATTGTCTCCTTCTCGTGCTTCGCACACAGTTCTGGAAAATCTGCCCCATGGAGCACATCCTGGTCCGGCTGGAGTCGGACTCCCTGCCCGTCTGCCGGCGCCTGGTGAGCCTCATCTTCAGTTCCTTCCTGCCCGTGAACCAGCCCGAGGAGGTGTGGTGTGAGCGCTGCGTGGCGCTGCTCCAGATGAACCACGCGGCCGCCCGGAGGTTCTACCAGCACGCGCACGAGCACACAGCCTGCACCAACATAGGTACCGCCCGCCCGCGGGACTACGTGCCAGGGCACTTCCTGCCCAGTTCCCTCCAGCTGCTGGGGGTTATAATTTCACTGTGAGAGAGAAGCTCTTATTGAAGAAACACATAGATCAGTTACTGTTTGTCCTACACATTGTAGCCAAGCTGATTCATGTGATTCGCCACTGCTTGAATGCCTGCATCCGGAGGGCACTGCGAGAGAGCGGGGAGGACGAGGAGGAGAGGGAGAAGGAGAACGCCAGCGTGAGTGGGGCAGGGCGGCGGGGGTAGGGACGGGCTGGGCACGGGGACCGGAGGGGGCGGGGACGTGTTGTGGGGAGGGACGCGTGGGCACGGGGACCGGAGGGGACGGACGGGGACGGGGCGGGACGGGAGCTTCTCCCCCGGAGCTTGTGAGACAGGACAGCAAGTCAGAGTGGTGTCACTTGCACAGGCTGTTGCTTTAGCCAAATTCTTACTTTCCATTTGTTCCTTTAGTACTGGTACTTCAACTAATTATTTTGAAGGATCATAAATAATTTTTGGGGAAGAATTCCCATGTGTCCTTCTCTGAGTAGGGTTAAATACAGAGGAGAAGTTACTATTGGTGACACCATTTTTCCAATTTTTCACTTTAAGCTTCTCTATTTTCATTTGACTTGGGGATAGCACCCTTGGATTGGGTCTGGGTGTTACCGTATTTTACAGTTAGATGGGCGCCAGTGCCCTCAGATTCTACTGGAAACATCTTGGGGTTGAATTTCTGGGAATTAGCTTTATTTAGAATGATCTTTCAAACATAACTTATCAAAGGGACTGTTTAACTGCTATTTCTTCAGAATCCAAAGTGACTAATACATCAAAAAAAGAATATTTAAGATTCAGATACGTATTACTTATAAGCAGTATCTTAAGCTTATGAGCTAACTCTCAGGCTTGTGTACCTCTAAAGTAGAAATCTGGGGTAGTCTTTGGTGTCCAGCCACGTAGATTAGGAAATGGCCTTTCAAAGAAAATAACAAAAGACAGTTTGCCCTCTTGCTGAAACCTGGTGCTGCGTGCTGGCCGCACAGAGAAGCTCCCGCGCTGGTCTGGCCACCTGGGATGGGGTCTGCGAGTGTGTGCGTGTGTGTGTGTGCGTGTGCACACACGTGCTCCCGTCCACTCAGCATCTCCTTCCTGCTCTGACTGGGCTAGAGCGCACGTGTGGTCTAAAGCACACGTTCAGAACGTAACGGTGGCTGCTGCTCACTGCCAGCGTCAGCTTGGAAGGTGTAAGTAGGTTTGTCATTACAGAGCAAACCGAAGAGGTCCGTGGCTGAGTGGGAGCTGGCGCCGTCAGGCAGGCTCCAGAGCCAGGGGCTCTGACTGCCGGCCCCGGGGGCTGGCGGCCGCTGGCCGAGGCCCACCCCAGTGTGGTCCGCCGAGCTGTGTGTGTCTGAGTCGCGGCAGTGACCACATTCAAGGACACAGCCCTCCTCCCTCAGTCTTCTCACATTGAGGACTTGTGAGACTGACATCTTCTGACACAGCAGAAAGTATAGTAAAAAAGCCTGCTTTTCAGCTGTGTTACATCCTTAAAGAGTCATTTATACGTTTTAATCTGTAGAGGATTTTTAATTCATATAAACTGCTTATTGAAAGGACAGAGGGCAAATTTAGAATTTATTTCCTGGGTGGGCTTTTCAAAACAGATTGACCTTTAGTGATGGAGATGCTCAAGTAAAGTCGTTCACGGCGTGAAAGTAGCCCTGCGTCCTGTGCGTTTCTGCTCTGGGTCTGGAGTTGAGATGTGCTTTTAAACAAGGTGCTCTCCTAACAGTCGTCCTGAGTTGACTCTTCCGCAACGCGGTCGTTGTTGCCTCAGGCCCTGGACCAGACGCTGTCCGTGAGCGACGCGGGGTGCATGGCGGGCCTGTTGGAGGTCGTGGTGATCCTCTGGAGAAGCATTCACCGGAGCTGGAAGAGTAACACGGAGGCTGAAGTGTACACTGTCAGCAAGTTTGCCGCCATGCTGCCCGAGTACCTGAAAGTGTTCAAGGTGAGCCTGGCCTTGCTGCTGTGGGCGTGCTACAGTCACGCTTGTGCAGAGTCCGCCTGCGGGGCCTGAGCCAGCTCGCACCTTGTGGGGCGGCCGGCCTCTCGCCCCTCACGGGGGTCCCAGCACCCAGAGACGTGTCCCGGGTGAGCACCCAGTTGCTCTGTCTCTGATGGCCTGTGATGCTGTTTTGGAGTCTGGTTTGAGTGCGCCGGCGCGCTCACCGCTGCCTCCATCTGAGTGGCTTTCCTCCCGCGGCTCCTCCGGCAGCCCCGCCCCACTTTGTAGACACAGAAGCCGAGGCTCAGAGACAGCCCTTTCCAATGTGCGGGACCCTGGACTGGGGTTGGCAGGTTCTCCCTAAGATGCGCTGTTTTCCTAGAGGGATTCTGATTATCTTATTCAGGAGTTTTTCTCTGACTTAGTTTCATTCTCTTGAGTTTTATATTCAGGACACCACGTGCATAGAGTTTTTTTTCCCCCTTTCATCATTACTGTTTTTAAAATAGGAGTCAGTGCCTTGATGCAAGAGAATGTCTGTTCTAGTTACTGCCGTAGCCCCAGGATCTGCTCATACACAGCAGGTGCTCAGTAAATATTTGCACAAATTAGTGTATCACACAAGGCAGTAAATGTCCTATAAAGCCCTGGGCATAAGCAGCAAACCTGACACTTACCTGGGGTTTAAGTTTTCCCCTTGCATATTGAGAAGGTGGCTCAGTTCCTACAGAGCAACTTTGAAAAATGGGCTCTTGGGAAGTCACTAGGGCCCTGGGAGTGCCTGAGTGCCTGATGGTCATGTTCCCTTCTGTTTCGTCTCTTCATGCCTTCAGGATGACCGCTGCAAGACCGCCTTGTCCATGCTGGCGTCCCTGATGCCAGCCTCGGCCGTGCCCACCTTCAGGTGCCCTCCCCACGTCCTGCACGTGCTGGTATCACCCTCAGCAGACGGCCCACGACCCTCAAGTGCTCGGTGCTGCCGCCCTCCCACCTCCACCCCTGTGGCGGGGAGGACAGCAGACGCGGTTTCCAGGGCTCCAGGGTTGCTGAGGGACACGGGAAGAGATGGGGAACTGAAACCACCGCTCAGCTTCAGAGTCTGCGGCCATCCAGCCCAGAGCAGCAGCACGCGTGGTTCTGGGCACACGAGCGTGGCTCTGGGTTGGATGAGCTGTGTGGGCAGGATGCACGTGGACTTGGGCCTGGCGTGGAGAGGGGCATGTGAAGTGTCTTGTAGTGCTTCTCTGCACTGACGATGTCATACCAGTGTTGAGGGCAGACGGGGCTAGTGAGATGCATTGTTGAAGTTAATGTCCCCCAGAACCTTTAAAATGACATAGGTGGCCTGCTTTTGTGGCTGCATCGTGTTTTTTATTAGATAGTGTTGCTCTAGAGTGTTGGTTATTCCCTCAGTAACAATGGCTTGTTTTTATTCATATTTATGAAAAAATAAATGTTTTGATGCTAAAAAAAAATAATTCCCCCCAAATTAGGGATCTTTAGAGTCTGACGGAGGCAACACAGAAACAAAAGGCTGGGGTTTTCATGAGCCTGGCGTGTCCTCTAGCTCATGTCGGGGCTGCGTGGGCTTGGCTGCCGGCAGTGCTGCAGATTCAGCATTTTGTGCAAGCTCATCCCACGTGGCGATCATGGGAAATGGTGCATTTGTTCCCGTGGTGCAGCGTGTCTGGGGGACCTGAGACAGGCTTACGTGCCTTCAGTTTTTAGCATCTTAATTTTCCCTAGCTTATAGAAAAGCGAGAACTTGCTATTGAAATATCAGATGTGATCGCACGTCTTTGGCATTTGCAGCTGTGGTGTGATTGCCACATTAAGAAACCAGGAGGAGGGAGCGGCCGACAGGAGCCACTGCGTTTTGTTGGACTGCCTCTGCTCCTGGGGGCAGGTGGGGCACGTGCTGGAGTTAATTGTGGACTGGCTGCCAGAAGAACAGCCTGCGAGCAAGGTACCCTGGGCCATGCTTGCAGCGTTTGTGGGGCGCAGTGTGTGAGGGCCTGCGCCGCCTGGGGTGTGCATTGTAATTATTCTCTGGACTCTTAGAGTAACTCGACGTCCAGGCGGAGGGTGCGGCTCCAGGACCCACGGCCCGTCAAGCCCGAGCTGGCGCTCGTCTACCTGGAGTACCTGCTGACCCACCCCAAGAACCGGGGCTGCCTGCTCTCCGTCACCCGCAGGAAGCTGAACCGTCTCCTCAGGGCTCTTGAGACGTCAAAGGTATCTTTGTAGAACAGACCCAGACGCCCTGGAAGTTGAGTGATGAAGTAAGATCTGAATTTCCCGTGTTTATAGAGTAAAATTTTCACCTGGGGGCAGCATGGGGGCTGGTTGAAAATTTCCAGGCCTGGTCTTTCTGCCAAGTCGCATCCAGCCCTGGGTGCAGGGGAGTCAGGCTCGGCGGGTAGCCTGCGGTCAGGACGCATGCGTCCACAGGGGACTGCCTGCCCCGCCCCCACCCCTCCTGCTCTGCTCCTGCTCGTGGACTTGGCGCACTAGCTTCCCCTCCGAGTCCTGGGCAGGCTTTTCTGGGAGTCTTTGGGTTGGGTGTCCGTGAATTCACCACCTCCTGCAGGGCCAGCCCTTGGGCAAAGCCTGTTAGGCTGCCTGGTCTCAGCTCTGCTGGAGGCAGAGGCTCCCTGCACCAGCCCCAGGCATGGTGGGAGGAGGGGTCTGCTGGAGGCTCAGCCGTCCAAGTAGGGGTGGATGCAGCCGTGGGCTAGCCTGGGCCCTGCTGGGCGCTGTCTCACCTTCCAGGAGTGGGCAGGTGGGCAGGGCTGGGATTTTGCCTGTGGCGGGGCCTGGGCTGCACTGATGCAGAGAGGTGGGCGGCCTGTGGGTTCTGGGGATTGGGGGGTGGTGCCCCCAGCTGGCTTTCCTGGCCAGGGTGCCAGTGGGATCACACCTGCTGAAGGCCGCTGTTCCCCATCCTGCTCTGTGCCAACCGGGCACCGCTCCTATTAGGGTGGGCGCTGAGGGGCCGCAGGCGAGCTGGGGCGCCTCACCCCCGTGCCAGGAGAGAGCTGTTCCTGGGCTGCCCTCCTCTCTTCTGCTGGTCTGTCCTGACTGCTGTCTCACTCAGATTTGCCAGAATTTACCCTGACGGCTCCTGAAGCAGCACCTGTTCAGAGCTGCTCTCTCTCGCCCCTTCGAGGGGAGGGTCTGTGGGGGGAGAGGTGGGGACGCACGGTTCCCCTCCCCGGGCACAGCTGTGTCCTGGCACTGGCTTCTCAGTTGGAACCTGCCCTGCAGATTTCCTGTTTTACAGGTGGATCTGGAATCGATTTTGCGGTCACCAGGTGGGAGCCCTCACAACCTGAGTGAAGGAACTGCCCTGCGCGCCTTCAGCCTCCACTGTCGGCTGAGTGTCCACCTCCAGCACAAGGTGCGTCCACGGCTGTGGCAGCGCGGGGGCGTGTCGGCGAAGGGGCTCCGCCTCTAACTCTCTTCTGTTGTTGTTGGACAGTTCTGCTCAGACGGAAAAGTTTGCCTGTCTACTCTGGAAGACACTGGGGTTTGGTTAGAAAGCAAAGTTTTATCTTCTATCCAAGATCAAGAAGAAGAGTACCTGAAGCCTCGCAGGGTCGTTTACCAGCAGATCATCCAGGTCAGACGCCTGAAGGCGCGCAGTCCTCCCGCTTTGTCGAGCTGTGATGTGCTTCTGGGTTTCAGTTTCTGATCTGAAGTTGTAACTTCAGACAATACGGCTGCTCTTCTGAGACACTCACAGTGGCATCTGGATATCTAGAGTTTATTTTCATGCGAAGCATGAACTGCATAATTTTAATGTAATTTTACAATTGCATATAATAGGCATTCAGTAATGTTTGTGAAATTACGTAAAGTGTTATTCTGGGTTTCTTATGCAAACTAAAATGAGAACTAATGTATCTTTATGAGAATTCCTTTATGAAACATCTTTGTAAACATCTGCCCTACGAGGTAACCAGCAGCACCTCAGGTGGTAGACATTCACCAGGCTGGATGCGTCCCTTTTCCTCCTCGCCGTGGCCTTTGTTGTGAAGTCACATCAGCGTGCCTGTCTCCCCCACAGACCTACCTGACTGTGTGCAAGGATGCTGTTATGGTCGGCCTCGGGGACTGCAAGTTTCAGCTGCAGCTTTTACAACGGAGCCTTGGGATCATGCAAACAGGTATACTTCCTTCATTAAAGGACTAGCTGAGAGCAGGTAGTAATCAGAACCGGTCCATCTCTCCTTCCCTCACTTTGCTGGCCAGGACTCACTTTCAAGTGACAGGTATGTAACGCAAACTGGCTTACACCCAGAAGGGAAGTGGTCACTCCAGAATGCAGCTGAGTCCCACACGTAACCACATGTAAGAGTCCAAGTTCACAGAAACGCAGATACTTTTGCTGTAATGTAACACGTGTGTTTCGAAAAGCACCACGCATTCTGCAAAATCATTTGTGGGAAAAGGTGCCTTGGGGCAGACGATGAGGTGGTGCCGTGTGACAGTACACCGAGAAGTACTAACCCTTGCAAAAAGAATCAACACAATTAAAGAGGAAGGTGAAGTTCCTAATACAAATATTACAGGGCATGATGGACCTCATCTTAGGAAGGTGAAGGGAGAGTGTGGAGGCCACGGCCCACCGTGCAGAGCTGGGGACCTGCCTGGACAGAGCATTTGTCCATTGGGGCCAGAAGCGACCAGGTCCATGGTGTCCTCTGACTGCTGCTTGTGCACAGACGCTGGTCCCTGAGGCCCTCCCTGCTGGGGCCACCACCCCGGCTGAGCCACCGGGCGCCCTGACCACTCTAGAGAAGCAGGCGCTTCCAGCGTGAGGGTTTCCAGTTCCCACAGCTGTGAATTCTTCTCAGCCACTGACCGTGTGAACACACGTTGCCTGAATATAGTGCATGACTTCCAGCCTTTCAGATTTCTGTCCATAAGTAAAGACACTAGTTAAGGGCAAGGCTCTTCGGCTGCACGGTGACCTTGAGGGTGGACAGAGAGGACAGGCCCTTTGTCTTCAGCCCCGTGGTCTTCTGCACGTTGGCTCCGCGGGGCTGGCCCCTTACTGGCTGTTCACTGTAGGGACTTATGTATGTGGAGAATATGTACCCCTTTGCCTTCTTCGAGATTAATTTCTTGAAAGTTTCTGTTACGTTTGCAAAGATTCTCCCAATTCTTTCATCCTGGCAGTGCCATTCACCTGTTGAGGGCTAAACGCGACTGGAACATGACCATTTATTGTACTTACTTTAGCAGATAAATGTGAATTTGGGGTCAGTCTCTTGTCTCTGTTTCAAGCAGACCTTTCTGTGTCATTCTAGTCTCTTTCATAAATGAGGGCCATGTGAGGCTTGGTCCCTGTATAAGATAGAAGAGGCCACACTGCTTTGTCACCTGGATAATAATCTTTTTTTTTTTTTTAACATTTTTTATTGAGTTATAGTCATTTTACAATGTTATGTCAAATTCCAGTGAAGAGCACAATTTTTCAGTCATACATGAACATATATATATTCATTGTCACATGTTTTTCTGCTATGAGCTACCATAAGATCTTGTGTATATTTCCCTGTGCTATACAGTATAATCTTGTTTATCTATTCTACATTTTGAAATCCCAGTCTGTCCCTTCCCACCCCCTGCCCCCTTGGCAACCACAAGTTTGTAGATAATAATCTTTTATGAGGAACGTTATTTCTGTGCTTTTCCATATGACAAGTTTTTAAAAAAAGTGTGAGTGTAGTTTGTATAGCATACATTTTTAAATGTATATAAGCATCATGGATCCTGCCCAGTCAGAGGGAGGCACCCATGCACACAGGCCTGAAGGTGTGAGCAGCGTGTGGTCCAGTGTGGGACTCGGACACCCGGGACGCTCCCAGGGCTTGCAGGGACAGTGCTGCTGGCTCTGTTCGTGGCTCAGCCCACAGGCTGGCCTGGAGCGAGACAAAAAGGAGAGCTGAAGGTGTCCAGGAGGAACTGTAGGACTGAGTTCACACACTGGAACATTGCACCATATCAGCGCCACACAAGAAAGGAGAGAAAGACACCATAAACCACACAGTGTTGGAGGGGTAGCAGAGCTGGCCTTGGAGATACCAAGTATGTTTAGAAAGCTCTTGGGCCACCCATCTCAGACCTGACACGTGAGAAGATAAGGTGTCCGGGGAAGGACACTGTCCCCGGGCAGAGGTCCTGAGCGCCTCAGCTGAGTGCGCTGCTGCTTGATATTCACAAAGGGCAGCTTGCGGGGGTGGTTCATGCTGATCTGATCAGCCTGGTGCTGGCTCACCCTGGCCCCGTTAAGTCACATGACATGCATGTGTTAAGTGAGAAAAGTGAAATGGTTTCAACTGAACTGTGAGATTAGGTAACAGTTTTTTCCAATTTTCTTTGCAGTGAAGGGGTTCTTTTATGTTTCGTTGCTCCTTGGCATTCTGAAAGAGGTCACTGGAAATTCCTTGATGCAGAAAACAGACTCAGAGGAAGAAGTCGCGTGGCTGTTCGATATGGTTCAGAAGGTGTTTCAGAAGATGCTGGAATGTATGGCCCGGAGCTTCAGGAAGCAACCAGAAGAAGGCTTGCGGGTGCGGGCGCCTCCCCAGGGCGAGGTCATCAGAACACCTGCTGGCTGGGTGTGCAGAGCAAGGCCAGATCTGCTCCCACGCTGGCCGTGGCCCTGCAGGTGCCGCCAGGCGCCGGGTGAGGTTCGGCGCAGGTAGGAGGGCTTGCCTGGAGCCAGCCTTCTCCAGAGGGCAGCGCTCAGAGACAGTCCCTCTGCTCTGCTCGTGGGCCGGGAACCCACCCAGACTGTCAGTGCTGGAGCAGGTGGTCCCGGGGTGAGGCCAGTGGCCAGCAGCAGGGCGCTCACCTGCCCAGAGAACTCACTGTGGGAGGCTTGCAGGGGTCACCTTCATTAGTGAAGGTTTAAGAGATGCTTAAACGGGAGGATGTTATGAACTGTGGAAACTCAGTTTTATGCTGTTTTTAGCTGATGGAGGTCGGTGAAGGCTGTGGGCTTGTTTTCCATAGCTTAGTTCATATCCAACTTAATTTGAAATATTCCTGTTTTTGATGAGTTGGTTCAAGTGTCTGGGACTGGTTTATGAAATTTGTGTCCAAATCTGTTCTCACCATGGGCAGCAGCCCTGTTCAGAACACATGGTCCCAGAGTTGACATCTCCCTTAATGCCAGTGATGCTTCCTCTTCCCTTTCTTCCTGCTGTTTTCTTTATTAATATTATTGAAACTCCCATTTTGGGGGCGTTTTCTTTGCTTTGGGGAAAGAAGGTCTAGAGGTGGTCCCTGTGGGCTTTCTCACCCAGTGCCGGCAGCAGCAGAGAGGAGGACGCGTGTGAGGGTGGGCAGACGGCCTGGCACCTGGCTCGGGGGAGGGCAGTGGTTTTCCGGGCACTAAAAATGACTGATGTGCTTGTGCTTTTTGTAGCTGCTTTATTCTGTTCAGACACCTCTGCATGAGTTCATCACCTCAGTCCAGTCTTGGCACATGGACACGCCCGTTCACCGCGGTGTGTTCTCCACTCTGATTGCCGCGTCTGTGGTCGAGATGAGTCACCGGCTGCGAAAGGTGAAGTGCGCTGGTCCTGAAACTGCTGTTTCGCTTTGACCTCTCAGGAGCACGTTTTTATCTTTTCCCAAGTATTTTATGGGAACTCCCATTTAGTGGGAGGTGTGCTTGTCCACAGCCGCAGCACAGCCTCATCGCTGGTTTGCGTGGTCACGTCACATGGCCACTGGGAGCTACGGGGTGGAGGGATGCTGTCGAACACGTCCTTCGCTGTGAGCTGTTCGGTTGCCGTGCTTGGAGACTTAAGTGATTTGATACATTTCTTAAGCCCCCTTCTCCTGGAAGGCGAAGGAAGCCGTAGTCGTGGTGAGCAGCGTGCTCGTGGGCTGCACTTTTGGGAGGTCACGCCGTTGCCTCACTGTAGCATAAGCCTTGCTTTTCTGAGTTTTCTTTTATGTTTAAGCATAGGCAGTGTGAGCTCGTGCTCTCAGTCTAGAGACAGTGTCTTCACTCCTGCTCTGTCAGGAGAGCAGCAGCCTCTTTCATGTGATCGGCCTCCTTGGTTAAAGACAGACACACTTGGTGATAATTCAGGTCCAGACAGAACTGTTCTTCCATCCCGTGGACTCCTGGAGGCAGTGAGCCAGGGCTTGAACCAGGGACTTAAGACAGCAAAAATTCCCACGTGTTTTCTAAGTATGAAAAGATGCAATCTGGCAGAAAGTATCGTTGAATTATATAAATGCAAGCAGATGTACTTGCATAAACTTTGTGTTATAAAATCATGGCTATGAGAAGTTGACAAGGCTCTGAAACGGGAGTGGAGTTTGAGGCCTCCTGAAAGCTTGATGGGGGGCCAGCTGGGTTTGGGAGGGTGAGCGCCGCTTCACGCGTAGCAGAAGACCTAGGAGTGTCCGCCCCGCAAGCTGCACAGCACGCCTGTTCCCCACGTGCCGACCTGGGCTGCCCTGGTGTTGCAAATGAAGTTGTGAGCGCGCTGCAGCCAGCCCGCGACCACGCCCATTCTGTCCCCTGGCCCACCCCTGCACCCCTGCCCACCTCCACGACCGCCTGGTGCCCGCGGCCACGCCCACCTCCACCCACGGCCACGCCCACCCCGCCCCGTTTTCCCGTGCGCTTGCGCTACAGAAGCAGAACTGAGTAGTTGTGACAGAGACTGTTTTGCCCACAAAGTTGACAGTAGTTACTATTTAACTTAAATATTTAGTATTTTACTGCCTTACAGAATCTGTACTAATAAAAGTAATGAGTTAAGTTTGCTTCACATAAAAACACATCGCTTACAGAAAACATCCACATGAAAGGTTTGGTTCAACAGCAAGGTTGCTGGTGACATCTTTTTCCTTCACCTCCATCTAGCTGGGTGAGGCAGCCGTGGGCACAGGGTCAGGTGGGTCCTAATTAAGGTGAGCATTACAGCAGTTAGTAAAAGGTCATTATCCTGAGGCTCCCGAAAGCCTTTCTTTCTCAAGTGTGGGAGCAAACCCGAAGTGCTCGCCGTGAGACCCTCGGTCGGCGCGGTCTCCATCTCAGTTTTCAGTTACTGACTGACTTTTGTGTTTAGGTTTCAGATACGGAAGAGCTTGCCCCGCCGACGTGTCTCTCGGATCTTCCACCGTTTTCAAGGTGTTTAATAGGAATAGTACTGAAGGCTCCGAGCGCAGTCAGGTAACCCTCTTCCCTGGGCGGCCGCGACCCCGGTGTGGCCGTGACCTCTCCGCAGCTGGAGCGCTGCTCCCTTCACTCCCCGCCCCTCAGAAGGGCATCTTTCTCCTAAGAAACACATTCCACACAATTTTTTTCTCATTTTATCAGCAGTTAAAAATATTAACACTATACTTCAAAGAGAGATTGTAACTTTCTGTGAAATATATTCATCCAGAGTCTCTGGTTAGGGTTACTGTAACTGAAGTTCAGTTAGAGGGAAACACTTTGGCTGTTAACGTGCACTAAAACTCTTCCACAATGCGCCCTTCGGAAATGCTTGACTTGGTTAAACTGCGCTGTGGTTTTCACTCGGCACACGGCTGCTCCTCGTTCCTCCGGGCCCTCTGTCCCGTGACCCACACTCTAGGGTCTCTGTGGCGCCTGCAGGGCTGCGGGGCCACAGAGCAGTAGTGCTTGCCGGGGTCCAGTGCCAGCGGACAGTAACGGCAGATGTGTCCACCGAAAACTTCAGAGAGCGTCACTTTTAGCAGCAGTGAATTATCTGTCGGCAGCATTAAACCCTTCCTGTGTGCGTTGTGAGCATGCAAGTAGCTTTTTCACTTTCTAGGACGTCCAGGGACTCCTTCCACCACTGTCACCTGCCTCCAGAGTCCCCGAAGTGAGGGGCTTGCTTCACAGAGGTGGAAGGAGGTAATCAGCCTCCCGTGGTGCCTGAAAACTGGAGCTCATGGTGGTTCATGGACCTTGGCTGCATTTGTCTTTGTATAAAGTATTGGAATATATACTGTGGAGTAACTTCTGGTGTTTATTACATTTTTGCAGGTCATTTTTAGATGAATTGAAGGCATGTGTCACTTCTGACGATATTGAAGGCATTGTATGTCTCACAGCTGTTACACACATTATTCTGGTTATTAATAAAGGTTGGTTACACTTCCTGTCATGTTGTCTGGGCCCTTGCTAGGCGTGTCTTATGTAGAACTGTGGGGGATATCTGGGAAGAGGCCCCTGCTGGTCAGGCTCTCACGTGCTCTAGATGCCTGCTGCCCCAGGCGTCCACTGCTGGCTGCCAGCTCACCCTCTGAATGCAGTTCCCGTCCGCGTCCCCCTGTGGACCTGCCACGTACCCTTCTCTGTGCCTCGGAGCTGAGCTTCTGTTGACTTGTCATGTATTACCGTTGTTGTGTGTGCTTAAAGCTCTGAATTTGTGCTTGCTCACGGTGGTATGTTTTGGTATTAACTTTGATGTGTCTGCTGTTTTGCTTGAGCTTTAACCCTGTCTATTCTGATTTCCCAACCAGTTGAAAAAGTATAGAAAAATAACTGGAGATACCTATGAAAGGCTTATCTCGGTGTAAAACACAGTAATGTCCCTGTAGATGGACTACTGTTAAGTTTCTGTATTTTTTGTTCAGTTTTACTAAAGTTGAAATTGTTTTCTGAGTAACGTATTACACATAGAGCATGCTTTTCTCAGGACAAGCTCCACCCACAAGCCTGAATGCATAGTATGGCTGCACACTGGTGACACCACAAATGTCTAGCTAGTCTGACCCAGGAAGACTTGCCCGAGGGAGCCCCTGGTGGTGATCAGCAGGCTGGGGAGTGCGGAGGGTGTGGGACAGAGGCTGGGCCCTGGGAGCCCTCGTGCCACACAGATGATGACCCTGAAGTGTGTTTCTTGAGGGGCGCAGGTGAGCGTCAAGTCTGATGGCCTACGTAGAACTCCTGGGGCCCGGGCTGCGGGGACAGAGCTCACGGGGCCGTAGGGCCCCCTCAGAGCTGGTGAGGTGCTTTCATACACATTCAGTGGTCCTTCTGACCCCTTTATGGGGGATTATTACTGGTCCACAGGTCAGTAGGTGGGTTTACTCAACGGGGAGGGTAGGAGGCTCAGTCCTACTGAAGCTGCACCCATGCAGACAGAGCAAGTGTGCTTTTTGTGTGGAGTTCAAGTCTTTTTCTGTCTTTAACGTACCTTTCCCCACAGGTAAACTTAAGAGCTCAAAAGTGCAGGATGTTGCGGCGACTGTTCACAGGAAACTGAAGGCATTCATGGAGATCACTCTGGAAGAGGACAGCAGGGAGAGGTGAGCACGGCTACACCCCAGGTCTGGTCATCTGAGGACCACTGGTTCCCCTTAGGTGTGTTTCAGATCACGCTTTCATTTCCGCTCATTACAGCCAGGTAGAAAACTGGGGATTGAAAAGATGGAAACATTTTTGTTGGCAAAACTCCTTGAGCATATGTTTAATTTACTTCCTCATTCTGTCTTTAGGAGCAAAAACAAAACTGTCATTTGCAAAATTCTACTCTAGAAAAGTAAGGGCATACACACTCATTTTATATGGCTTTAAACCTAGACAGATTATTTTTGGTGGCTTGCTGTATTTTTGAAACCACGGGCGTCCCGGAGACATAATTACCCTGTTTACAAGTATCCCCATTGGGAACGGGAAAGCCCCCTCCAGAGGCTGGAGGGCTATGCATCCCTTCTTACCTGCTGGGTGGCTCGTCGCTGCCACAGGGCCTGCTTTCTAGGAATGTGTTCACTGGGCTGTTTTTGCTGCTATATATACTGTTTCTGTCATGCTGTGCAATTTACTATAGACTTTTGACCGGACCAGCCAGAGAAGCAGTGTTCTCCTGCAGTTTTCTGAACATTATATGGTCGAATGTTACAGGGCTCTGAGCCAGGTGATTAGTTTGTTCACCTGGAAATCAGCTGCTTCCCATAGCTACTTTCTGCCCTGGAGAAGGGCTTTCAAACTCCTGACTGCTCACTTACGAACAAGGACCTCTTCCTTCTCCATCTGTGTGCTTCTCTCCCCTTTTGTTGTCTTGTGGCATCCAGCCAGGCCCCCAAGACGGCACTGAGAAGGAGCGGTGGTGGGGCACACTTGTCTTGTGTGTGACCTTGGTGGGAAGGCTGCTCGTCTCCCACCAGGAGGCACATGTTGGCTGTAGGTGTTCTTTATCAGGTTGAGGACGTCCCCCTGTTCCTAGTTTGCAGGTTGCTCTTGTCCTGAGTGAGTGTTGGGTTTTGTTAAATGCTTTTCTCATCTACTGATAGGATTGTGTGATGTTCCTTCTTTAGCCAGCTGATGTGGTAGGTTTTGCATCAGCTGATTTTTGGGTGTTGAACCGGCCTTGTATGCCTGGCATGAATCCTACTTGGTCATGGTGTATACTTTCTTTGTACACTGTTGCGATTGATTTGCTAATATTTTGTTGATTATTTTTGGATCCATGTTCATAAGAGAGATTGGTCTGGTTTTCTTTTCCCGTAATGTCTTTGTCTGGCTTTGCTGTTAGGGAAATGCTGGCCTCATAGAATGAGTTAGGAAGTATTCCCTGCGCTTCTGTATTCTGAAAGAGACTATAAAGAACTGGTGCCACATGCAAACCAGTGAAGTTAGAACACTCCCTCACACCATACACAGAAGTAAAATCAAAATGCTTAAAGACTTAAACATAAGACAGGACACCATAAACCTCCTAGAAGGAAAAATAGGCAAGACATTTTCTCATATAAATCATAGCAGTGTCCTCCTAAGGCAGTCTACCCCGGCAATAGAAATGGAAGCAAAAATAAACAAATGGGACCTAAGTAAACTTACAAGCTTTTGCAGAGCAAAGCGAACCATAAATAAAACAGACAGCCTATGGAATGGGAGAAATTATTTATGAATAATGTGACTGACTAGGGTGTAATTTCCAGACTATACAAACAGCACATACAACTCAATAACAGAGAAACAAACAACCTAATCAAAAAATGGGCAGAAGACCTAAACAAGCAATTCTCCAATGAAGACATGCAGATAGCCAATAGGCACATGAAAAAATGCTCAATATCGCTAATTATCAGAGAAATGCAAATCAAAACTATAATGAGATATCACCTCACACCAGTAAGAATGGCCATCATTCAAAAGTCCACAAACAATAAATGCTGGAGAGGGTGTGGAGAAAAGGGAACCCTCCTACACTGCTGGTGGGAATGTAGTTTGGTGTAGCCGTTATGGAAAACGGTATGGAGATTCCTCAAAAAACTAAAAATAGAGTTACCATATGATCCAGCAATCCCACTCCTGGGCATATATCTGGAGGAAACTCTAATTTGAAAAGATACATGCACCCCAATGGTCATAGCAGCACTATTTACAATAGCCAAGACACAGAAGCAACTTACATGTCCATCAACAGATGACTGGATAAAGAAGTTATACACACACACACACACACACACACACACACACACACACACACACTGGAATACTACTCAGCCATGAAAAAGAATGAAATAATGCCATTTGCAGCAACATGGGTGGACCTACAGATAGTTGTACTGAGTGAAATAAGTCAAACAGAGAAAGAATAATACCATATGGTATCATTCGTATGTGGAATCTTAAAAAAAGAGAAAAAGGACATAAATGAACTTATTTGCAAAACAAACAGATTCACAGACATAGAAAACAAACTTATGGTTACCAGGGGGGCAAAGGGGTGGAGAAAGATAAATTGGGAGTTCCAGATTAGCAGATGCTACTATATATAAAATAGATAAACAAGGACCTCCGGTGTAGCACAGGGAACTGTATTCAATATCATGTAATAGCCTATGATGGAAAAGAGTGTGAGGAGGAATATATATGTGTGTACAGGTGAATCATGCTGTACACCGGAAACTAACAACACTGTAAACCAGCTATGCTTCAGTTAAAGCGAATAGAAAAGAAGGAAAGAGTTGGGATGGCTTCGTCCTCAGATGCCTGGCAGAACTCCCCAGTGAGTCATCTGGATCTGGTGCTTTCTCCTTCAGACTTTGGGATGGATGGAAGCCTGTTCAGATTGTCTGTTTCTTCCCCAGTCGGTCTTGGTAGACTGTGCCTTTCGGGGGTTGGCCCGTCTCGTCGAGGCCATCTGCTTTGTGGGCATAGTGTGTCTTGAGCGTCCTTTGAATGCCCTGTAGTGATGTCTCCTCTTCCACTTCTGATGCTAGTGATTTATGTCTTCTCCCTTTGTCTTTCAGCCTGGCTAGAGGCTTATTGATAGCATTAAGTTTTCAAAGAATCAACTTTCGGTTTCATCGACTTTCTCTGTCGATTTCTTGTTTGCGGTTTTTTGATTACTGCTCTGATTGTTACTGTTTCTCTTCGTCTGCCGGCTTTGGGTCTACCCTGCTCCTTTTTTCTGGTTCTCAAGGTGGAGGCTGAGATAAGACTTTAGGAATTTCATCTCCTCTGACAGGCCCCTCGGTGCCGTAATGTACCCGCTAAGCACAGCTTCTGCTGCATTGCACAGACTTTAATGTTATGTTTTTGTTCTCATTCAGTTAAAAATACTTTAAGATTTTTCTTGAGGTTTCTGCTCTGACCCATGTGTTATGTAGAAGTGTGTTGTTTAATCTCCACACACGTCAGGATTTTCCAGTTATTTTCCTGTTCCTGGTTTCTAGTTTAATTCCACCTGGTCTGAGAGTAGACGCTGTGTGGATTGCTGTTCCTTTAAATCTGTTAGGATGTGTTTCGTGACCTAGGGTGCGTCCTGTCTCGGTGAGCGCCCACGCAAGCTTGAGAGGAGCGTGCGCGGTGCTGCTGCTGGGTGCGGGGCCTGCGGGGATCGGCTGTGTCCTCACTGACGCTTTTCTGCTGGGCCTGCCCATTTCCGACACAGGGTTGCTTTATATACCTTGCGATCCCCACATTGGGAGCACATGCGTTTAGAACTGATACATCGTCTTGGTGAACTGACCCTTTTATTGTTACGAAAGGTCCCTCTTTTTCTCTAGTAATGCTTTCCCCCGTGATGTCCATTTTGTCAGGCATTAAGCCAGCTCCCCAGTGTCCTTTGGTGAGCATTTCCAGAGTGTTTGTGGCTTCTGTCAGGAGGCAGAAGCCCCACAGTGACTATGACACTGAAGCGCAGCCACGAGTCCTGTCCGGGTGCTGGTGTGATGGACTGTGGGCTCGAGAGGGTGGCGGCGAGCTCTGGGTGACAGCAGCACTGCCCTGTGGATCACACACGTCCAGGGCTAAGCTGGCTCCCGGACGAAGTCCTCAGACCTTGTGCTGGGACCGCTGGACGTCTCATCTCTGGGGGACGGAGGAGCTGTCTGTAGGGAGGTGCTGAGGGAGAAACCGGGCCAGAGCTGGCGCTCTGCTGAGTCCCGCTGGGGCCGCGTAGCCACTGGCTGGGCAGCCACCCCATGGGGCCTGGAGGGCAGTGCCCTGCGGTGCCGCTGTTCTGTCCAGGCCTCCCGGGGAGGGCTGGGCCCTGTGGGAACCTGGCCCCGGAGAGCATGTGTCTTCTGCGGGGGTCAGAGCCGAGAGAGAAAGCCCCTCCCACATGGGGAATGTCCCTCCGGCGCCCGCTGACCAGGACCCGTGCCGTGCCTCTGTGAGCCTCAGCTGGGCACTGGAGCGGGGGCTTGGGTGTCCTTGGTTGTGAGCCAAACACATGCACTCAGTTATATGCTTTATTCTAGAGACTGGACTGTTTACTGTACAATTTCAAAAGGACATTTGAGGGAAAAACCCAACAGACTCTAGGTTTTATGAACTTGTTCTATTTCTAGGCACGTGGGGAAGAGGGAAGTGATACTCTGATCTGGAGGAAACAAGACTGTATATTTCTGAAAACACTTGTCAGTGCAGACATGAAGCAAGGTCATCAGAATTACAAACTAGATAATTGCTAAGTTATTGTCATAGGACATGGTAAAAATCTCAGAAATGCAAGCATTTTACAAGATTCCTTTGTTACAAACACCATTTCTAAGGTGAGAACTTGACTTGTGTTTAGTTAATTGAGAGGAAAGAGGGCTTAGAAGTTCAAAACTTACCCTGCGGAAAAGGAAAGGGTATTAACAGAATTTAAACACCGAGCATTTGTCACTGGTTTCCGTAGCTAATTCCTTCTTTCTTTGTGTTTCAGATTTCTCTATGAATCATCATCAAGAACTTTGGGAGCACTTTTGAATTCATAACCAAGGCCACATCTTTGGTTGTGTAAAAATAGAGAAAAAGGACTTACAGAAAGCAAAATGAATGTGTATTTTCCTAGTGTTTTTAATGTCAATACCCCATCAATAATGAAAGCGTGGGATTTATTCGGGGTGGGTGTGGGTAGAAAACTCGGAAGTCCTTACGCTTTTGCCCAGTGCCTGTGTAAATAATATACGTAACGTAAAGGACTCCAGGTATCATGGTGCGGAAACCCACGGTGCAAAGATACTTTTCTAGCAAACCTAGCTGTTTTTAAAGTGACTTTTATATTTAATGATTGCTTGCAGACTACAAGTAATAAAGCAATGACAACACCTATTTGTGTGTTTTAAGATGTTGGTGTGCATTGTCCCCTTCAGGGACAAGGGCTGCATTCTGAGGTGAGCCTGCCTTCCTCCCAGGGGGAGGGGTGCCACAGACGGAGCGGCTGGGCCGGCGGGGGTGGGCTGCCCTGTCCATGACCCCGCCTCACCCGCCCTAGGCCACCGTGGTCTCCACACGCGGACCCCGTCAGCCACTGTCCAGGCCTGATGGGAGGAGAGAGTGGCTTCAAACCCATGCACGTCCTGTCCTCAGACCCCAGCAGATGAGGAGAGAAGACCAGTGCTTCAGTGCCTGTTCCTCTAGGAAGGCAAGAAGTGGGCTATTTACCGCACTTACTGAGCATTTAGGATTCTGAGAACTGGGAGGTAAGGTGGCTTCCTTTAGCTAACTTTGAACACATGACTTTCTAAACACCTTTGCTAACTAAGCTATACTTTATATTGGTGAATTTGTGGTTTTTTTCCTTTTTTGCTCTTGCCTTGTGTCAAGAACAGGCAAACCTCATGAAGTGAACTGAGGCGTGTTCTTTCAGTGCTCCTGGAGGAGTTTGTGCAAGACGAGAAATAGTTCCTTGGACTTGTGGCACTCAGCTAAAACTGTGTGAGCTTGGTGTTTGTTTTCTTTGTGGGAAGAGGTTAATCGGCTTTTTAATTTGCATACAAGTTTTCAGAGTAGTCAGGTTTTCTTTTATCTTTTATCTTGATGTGTGAAATAGTCCAATTTGTCAACAAATATAATTCAGTTTTTATTAGGCCAAAATAGGTGATAAAGTCCTGTTGGAGGCATACACCCTTAGAAGCCCCTGCATGTGCGTGGGGATGCGGAGCCGGGACATGGAGCTTCAGGTCTGTGACAGCAAGGAGGGGACGGCTCAGATTCTCTGCAGAGGGGGCAGGCGGCCATGGGAGCCGGGGCCATAACTCCTGCTTCACTGGGGAGCAGGTTTAAAACATGCAAAACTGAGCACTGTATTGCTTATGCTCACATGTGTGATGGTAATATATTGACAAATAAGGGAAAAATAAAGACAAAAGCCAGAACACTGCTTATGAGAGGACAGTTAGGAGTCTCCAAAGGCAGTGACAAAAATGTTTCTTAAACTAGAAATAGTTCCGTTAGTCTCTCTGCCTTATATGTGTTACAAACATTCTTTTGTATTTAGTATTTGACAAAAATTGAAAGAAACAAAATCGACGTGAGGAAGTGGGGGAAAGCAAAGGTGCCCCTGGGGACACAAGTGTTATCGCCTGGGACCCAGCCGCGCACACGTGCCCACGGGCGGCCCTGAGGAGCCTGGGGGACGCATTGGCTGCGTGGAGTGAAGGTGCGACGGTTGCCTGCAGACATGGGGGAGGCTCAGATGGGTGTGCGTGTGGACACCTTGTGAGGCCAGAAAACCCACTGCAGGGCTGTGTGCACAGGCCAGAAGCCTGCCCCGAGCACAGGCCCCAGTGTCCCAGAGTAGGCCTGGGGGCTCCCCAGCTGACGGCCATGGGTCACAGGACCCTGAACAGTAGGACCTGCTGGTGGTGAGTGGTCATCAGACGGGCAGATCAGAGGCCTTGTTCCTGCCCAAGAGGCAGGGAGAGGGTCCCTGGACAGGGCGTCCCACAATAGTCTGTGCACCACGTAAGTCCAGGATGATTGCCTCAGGGAAGTGGCCCCAGTGAGAAGTCACAGTCGTTTGCCCAGGTCCCAGACTGGAGCCAAGAGTGACTGAGAGGTCCCAGAAGGAAGGATGTGACCTGCCTAGTGTCTCCCCAGAGGGCCCTGGGGCCACATCCGGGGCTCCTGGGGCTCAGCTCCTTGCCCCCAAGGCCTGAGCCAGTGCCCCCCCGGAGGGTCCAGGAATGTGCTTCCACGTCTGCCTAGTCTCCTGGGTGTCACGACACCTTTTATGGTTAACTTGGGACCAAATCACATTTCTTCCGGAAAACAAAGGACATTTCTGAAAATGGGTTAATTTCTGCGGCTGTCTTACTAGTCTCTTGTTGCCTTCTCTGTCATGCTGCAGGCTTGTTTGGTGTTTTCTCCGAGCAAGGGGAAGTTTCCTAATTCGGGTTTCTCTGTGCTCCTGACCCCAGTGTCTGCCTAGGAGCCTCTGTCCCGCGAGGCACTGGCGTCTGCTCCTGTGGGTGGCCCTGGCCGGGGGTCAGCAGGAACTGGCAGCCCCATGGGTTTGCGCAGCAAACGCAGAGCAGTTTCCCTTCACACCTGAACCAAAAAGCTTTCCTCGGCCTCAGCCCAGTTTTCTGGGACTCTGGCCTCCAGAAGCCATCACTGGCGTGGGCAGATGGCTCTCCTGCCTCTGGACAAAGTGTGTCAGGCAGACACTGGGGGAGGGCAGGCTCCCAGTCTGCGTGGAACCTCGGGCCTGCTCGGGTTAAGGCAAATGGACAGGCAGTCTGTCTTGTAGCTGGAAAATCTCTTGACTTAACGGCCTCACAAAATTGGCAGGTTTTAGGTTTATCCAGAAAATGGTCAGAAAGTTTGCCTCCACATCCTGACACTGTCTCAGAATTACCTCTCCACTGCTGTGGGCCGTGCCAGCCCCGGGCCTCGTGTCCTCTCGCAAGCACCCTGTCATGGTCGTGAGGACAACCCGCGTCTTCCCCACGACCTGTCCCCACGCGGGCCACGCCAGGGGAGGTGGAGGTGGGGGGTCTCCACCACCATAGTTTGAGTCATTGCAGGAGCACAGACGTCTGAGTTCAGAGAAGCTGGGATTGCTTTTTAGTTTTATTTTTTTGATTCTGTTAGTGTACATTTTATTTTTTTTATAAACGGTCACAATGTGCCAGTTTCTGGTGCACAGCACAGTGTCCCAGTCTTGCATACGCACATGTATTTGTTTTCATACTTTGGTATTGCGTTTTAAAACCTGAGTAATTTACATTCAGTGAAACACAACGATCTTAAGTGTACCTTTTGATGAGATTTGAAAAATATATTCAACCACATAGCCCTAGTCCACTCAAGGCTAGAACATCCCTGTCATCCGGAAAGCCCCTGCCCCTCCCTCAAGGGGCACCCACTGCTGGCGTCTTCGTCGGCACAGGGCGTGTGGCCTGTCTTTGATTTGATGGCGTGAGATGATGTGCGTCTTTGCCCCAGCAGCGTGTTGGACTCCCCAGTGGACTCCTGGACTCCCGCGGAGGCTCCCTTGTCTGCATCGACGTTCTCTGCTGGGGAGATGGGGGAGAGCCCTTCCTTTGCCACGCTGATGATGCCCTGGCTCCTTTCCGTTGCCAGCATCTGAGTGGTGTTCTCCTGAGCTGTTACTTTACCAGGAGCTGCATGGCGGTGGTTTTCTAACTGTATCATTCTTTGCATTGATCACTTGGATTTTTTCCTGCAAAGAACTTTCCTTCAGTAACCACTTGGTTACTCTCAAGTTTTATTCATGGAAAAGTCAGGGTGAACACTTTGATTCCTTTACTTCAGCGGTTTTTAGGAGAACAGCTTGGTGCCCCAGAAACCCCTAAAAGCCCCCAATGGGTTTTAGTATCGTCATGAACGAACGCATTTATGTCTGATGGGGATGGACCCATGGCAGGCACTTTTTATTGCCTCTTCAGGTTTGTTCTTGTGGTCCTTGAACACAACCCACTCTCCTAGAAAGTTTCTGTGCCAGGAGCTTCTCAAGTCTGGAGTTCTGTGCGTCACCCCTGGGGACGTTCTAGCCTGGCTTTGAGGTTAAACCTGGCCTGACATGTTGGTTTAGCCTCTTGGTAGCTGCGACACTTTCTTTATCTCTGAAATCTGAGTAACAACAACAGTCATTTCACATCAGCAAGGTATCAGATGTGAAGCACCTCTGAGATGCAGGAGGAGACAGCGAATGCTTCCCCTCGCCCTTCCCCATGACCGACTTGACAGGACGTGCACGGCAGCGTCCTGCTGGGTGGGTGCCAGCCGAGGAGACCTGCCTGCTGAGAATTCCCACGTGCTGCTGTCACCAAGGTGGCACTCAGGTGGCGGTATTCCGGTTTTAATTGTAAATGGAGGTGAGGGTGCATGACATTCAAATTGGGATTTCCTCCAACCACTCCAGGTTACTGGTTCTCAGACGCCACCTGTTGGGAGTCCAGATCAGATGCAGATCTGTGTTGATTTGGTTTTCGTTTACCTCAATCAGCATCATTCAATTCTGCTTAGGACTTTAACCTCCCGCCTGCTGTGTTCTCACGTCTGCTCCGTTTGATCAGAGAGACACTTGCCTCTCCAAAGGGGACTGCAGGTTAATGGGTTACGGCTTGTTGGGTCCTCTGTGAGCCTTAGGCTAGTAGACAAAGTGGAGACATCAGGGCACTGTCCTTGTGAATGAAGCCTCGCTCTGAGGAAAGTCCAGTTCTGAAACCCAAACAGCAACCCTCAGCCCTCTAATGGGAAGTGGCCAAAGGAGGCAGACACATCAGATTGCAGACGCCCAGCTCCCAGCCCAGCCCAGAGCAGAGCTGGTCTGAAGAAGACGTGGTCCCTGTGGGCCCAGGTCACTTGGGGAGCAGATGACGGTGGGTGGCCCCGGGCTGAGGGCAGCGCCCGAGCCTCACATGGTGTCTCTGCTGCTTTGCCAGGGCACTTCCAGCCAGGGGGCCCTCATGTGCCGCCTGTCCACCTAGAACACCCTGCTGACAGACTGACTTGCCAGCCCGTCGGGAGAAGGTGACTCCGCCAGGTTCACATTCGGGAGAAGGAGGGCTGATGCCTGCGGCCTCTGACTTCCTCTGAGTAAAAAAACAGCACCGAATTAACATGCAGCCTTCGGGTTGCCAAAACCTCTGGAATCGACACCCTAGGAGCAACCAGTCAGCATGTACCAAGTCCAAGCTCGTCCTGCTCGCTGCACAACCGGCCACTAAGTCGTGAGGCAGGTTGTCGGGACAAGGAATAGCGACTTTATTCAGAAATCCAGCAGACTGAGAAGGTGGTGGACAGTGTCCCAGGGAACCGTCTTGCCCAGGTGTGGAGGTTAGTTTCTTTTACAGAACAAGGAGTGGGGGTGAGGAGGTAAAGTTAAAAAAAAAGGGTAATAAATTGTTGCAAATATTTCCTGGTTGCAGGCAGATTCCCAGACTCCGGAGCGGAGGTATTAATTTCTTCCTTCCTGGTCATTCACAGGGGGCCCTTGTCAGGATGTGTCCTGTGAGCTAAACAGGTGTTTCAGCTCAGTGCTCATCACCCGGGAGGCAGGGTTCCTGGAGGTGGGCCGCTGTGTCTGCTTGAAGCTTACAGGCAACAACAGTCCCTTAGTGATTAATTTGTAGCAAAAGAAATAGAATAAAAAGGTTAAAGCAAAAGAAGCTGATCCAACATGGAGTCAGATTTATGTTCTTCCCTGCGACAAGCACCCTGGCTGAGCCCTTGCTCTGGAGAGGTCTGGGCACCACTGCAGGCACTGACCCTGGAGCTTCCTCCCTGGGTCACCCTGAGTCCACCCCGCACTGGCCTGGTATCCTGGGAGGACGTTAGGATCTCCCCAGCTCAGTACCTCCCAGAGGCGGGGTCGCCTGGCTGCTGTTGGTGCCTCCCCTCGTTATGAGGCGTTTCTCTCACCAACCACTAACAACCGTCTGTTAACAACAAGGACTCTTGCACACGGCTATACAGAAAACACCTGGGCAGCACAGGGACCCACAGTCAGTGTCTTGTAATAGCCTATGATGGAAAAGGATCTGAAAGTGTTGTACATGTAACTGAATCATTTTGCTATACATCTGAAACTAACCCAACACTGGAAATCAACCATATTTCAATTAAAAAATAAAATTATAAAAACAAAAAAGGAGAGATGGTGTAGCCGGAGCCTGGAGAGTTCAAAGGAAGTAGCTCAGAGTTGGTTTTGGAGATGAAGCCTGAAGCAGCTCAGTCAAAGAGTGTTAGCCAAGCGGCACCATGTGTGTGGTTCTGAGGAGTGAGTGAGTGTAAGTGAATACACACCACGATTCAAACGGAGTGGAGAGTATAAACCACTTATTTACTGAAAAAATTAATAATAAGGAACCTGAGGCTGAGCCACCTTTCAGTGGAGCAACTGACAGGCACCGGGAAGCCAGGCGAAGCCAAGGGCTGTAGGAGGCAGAGGCCCCCCAGGGCTGGAGATGCAGGTGCGGGCCGGGGTGTCTGGCTCCAGAGCTGCCAGGCAGGCCAGGGTCAGCTCTGTGTCTCCAGCCCGTGTCACTCGGCCCCCTCCTCCAGGACAGAGTGCCTGCCTGGCCTCATGCAAGCCTGAACCCGTCATGCATGTCCTGATGGACACGTGTCCCGTGTCCGGGGAGAATTCCCACAAAGACCAGCTTGAGTGCTGCTGGCCATGAGGGGACAGACACCAGCCCCATGCCACACCAGGTTAGCCTCAACTCCTAACCCCTTGTCTGGCTGGCAAAGTGCGATAATGTGGCCCCCACATGCTCACCCGGATTCCTCCGAGCTGTAGGGTGCAGCTCCCCTCTCCCCACTCTGGGGCTGTGGCCTGGAGTCTGGTGGCACTTGGCAGGGGACCGAGCTGTTACTCAGGGGCCAGGGAGGTGCTGCAGAGGGGAGGGAGGCAGGGTGCACTGGGAGTGGTGGGCGACGTCCCTTGCTGAGCATGGGCAGTCTCTTGGGGCACCAGCCCCTGCAGGACGGGATGGGAACGGTTTGCTCCTGCCCTCGAGATGGGCTCTGTGACTGTCCCAGGCTGGCGGCCAAAGGGCCCATCAGAGGCCCCTTCTCCTGGGCCTAGCAAAACTGCTCCTGATGAAGGGGAAACACAGTGGGCATCCCAGCCCAGCACACCAAGCGCCCCTGACCAGAGGGAGGACACAGTTGGTGCTGCTCATGCAGAACAGCTTTGTGACTCATATCTGAGCCCCACTCCCACGGTTTCCACGGCCACTGTCCCAGCAAGTCAGCCGTGGCTGTGCCATGTTTTTCAGCAGAGTTGGGGTGAGGGCTGGCTTCCCACTCTGAACACCTTCTGGCCCTAATCAGACGTCAGGGTTGTTCTGGTCAGCTCCGAAGTTGTCCCGAGCCCTGACTGACACAGTCAGAACCCTCAGCTTGATCTGTTACTGCTCGGCGACATGAGGCCACAGAGCTGGTGTGCTCGGGGCTGGGATGTGAGCCCTGAGTAGGGTCGTCCTCAGGTGGGGCCCTGAGGGGACACATGGCTCAAGGACCTTGAAAATCTTGGAAGAGTCATTCCTTGGCCTGTGACTGCAAATATGTTCTTGCTTAACCTGTGCAACCGCATCCCATGCAGACCGTGGCTGCATATTAGAAGCATTAGCAAGTGCAACAATGACAGACTGGATACTTTCATAAGGAGAGAGGCCTCCCCGACCTAAAGGGCCCAGGGAGTGAGCATGTGTGTGAGCGTCTGTGTGCCTTGTACCGCATCCAGACATGTTCTCACACGCACACACACCTGTGTGTTGGGTCCAGCACAGGGGACACCTGCACACAGCCCCTGCCCGCTGAAGTCTGGGCTGCCTCTGGAACCGGCCTGTTGCTCTGCACGAGATTCCTCTCCTCCCTCCCTCCCTCCCTCCCTCATGCTCCATTTCTCTGCTGTTAGCTCCTCTGTCTGGTTGGCAAGCTCGGCCCTGTGGCAGGTGGCGCAGCGCCCAGCACAGGTCTGCTGTGGTCACAGCGGGGTGCCCTTCCCTGCCCCTGTCGTGGGTTCTGGGCTTCTCCCCAAGCCTCGTCGCTGCGGTGTTCTCGCATCCATCCTGTACCTCCGATTCCCATTTCCCCTTCCTGGGGTCATGTCAGCGTCCTGAAGCTGGGGCGAGGGGTGACACAGGACCGGGTTCCAGAAACCCCTGTTGGCAGCAGCCAGTCAAACAAGGAAAGGACAAACAGTCCCAGGCCCTTCCTCAGAGCCCCTGTAACAATGCCCAGGAAGGAGGCGCCCGCCCCAAAAGTAAACAGCCCTTCGAGTTCAGGCTCAGGAGGGGCCCTGGCTCCTCTGGGTGCCTCACGACAGCCGACCGCCGTGAATGCCCTCGGATGTGCCCAGGGTGGCCCCAGTGGCCTCCGTGTGGGCAGGGCGCAGCCCCTCGAAGTCGGGCAGGTGACTGATGATGTAGACCCGCATCTACAGGAGTGGAGGTGGCGTCGGGTGTCACACTGAGCCCTTTCTCCTCCTGCCCTTGGACCCCTGAACCACTGCAGGGCCTGCCCTCGAGCCCACCTTGACCTTATTTCCATTCTTTCCCTACTGTTTTGCCAGCAAACATGTCTCTGGTCAGCTTTCTGGACTCAGAGGACAGACTTGCCCGTCAGCCTCCAGCCTTCACTGGGCTGTATCTCAGCCGGGAGCCCGTGCTTGGGTGGGCCCCGTGTGCTCACACGGTGGTTGGCCGAGTGCTCAGCGGAGCTGAGCAACGAAGGCTGGTGGCCTTTCTCAGACAAGTCTTCGGGTGAGTCATCTCACTGACATACCCTACGCCAGGAGGCACATCTGCTTTGAGGTGAGACCCCCGCGGTGCTGACCCAAGTCTGGCTGCTGAAAATAACGTGCTGATTAAACAAACCGTCTGCAAAAAGCCCATTCACTGTGCTTTCCCCCCACCTTGTGGGATGGGGAACAGCGCGTGGGAACACGAGGATGAAGGCGGCTGCTGCCTCCCAGGGAGTACGGTGTCCCTGCAGAGTGGACCTCCATCTGGGTCAAAGATAGGCTCCCTGCCCACCTGTCAGGCCAGGGGAGACACAGGAGCAGGACTGCTTTCTTGGGTGCAGGCACTGAGACTGTTGAACAGGGTGGGTGGGAGGGGCCTGGGAACTGTGGGACAGTCAGGCCCAGCCCCAAAGCCTGCACAGCCCAGCCTTGTCAGGGTGGGGAAGCTCCGGGAAGGCTGCGGGAAGCCTGCTGGAGGCACCATGGGAATGGGAGCTGACCTGGGGTCAGAGGAGGGTGGGGAGCCAGATGCTGAAGCAGGCACGGGGTGACGGAGGGGACGAGCCTGTGGTAGGGTGTGTGGGACACGCAGCACAGCCACACTCATCCTCACCTGCCAGCCACACTCACACACTGTCTGCTGACACACAGCCCCCATCCACTGAAGGACCCCTTCCATGCCCAGGTCTCCAGTTAGTAGAAGTTCCCTGGGAGGAGCACGAGGTCCCCAGCGCCCCTGGCTGGAGCCTTGGACAGGGACCAGCAGAGGGCCAGCCACGGGAGGAGAGAAGGGCCCCCAGCTGACCTGACTTGGCCATATGCCGACTGTGGGTTCCAGACCCCGAGGACTGGACCTCGGGACCGGGGTGGCTCCCACGCCGCAGCTCCATCCCCACTGACCCCCCCCAGGTTAGGCTCCCACGGCCCTTCCCTTTCAGGGGTGGGGGGCACGTGCTGCCCACGCTGCAAGTGCAATTCTGACTTGGCCATGAGGAGGGGTGGCCGGCAGGGCAGTGCGACTCCATGGGACCCGGCGGGAAGGGCGGGGGCGGGGGGGGTAACCGAGGTGGGTGGTGGGCCAGGGCCCGGCAGGTGGAGAGGGGCCGAGGAAACTGCGGGGGAGGCGAGGCTCCGAGCCCACAGGGGCGGCAGGAGGCGAGGGGCGGGGCCCGGGGGGGCTGGGCGCCCCCAGACGCGGCGGAGGAGCTGCTAGGGCCGGAGCTGGTGGCGAGGACCTCTCCCCTGTTGGGGGGGGGGTCCGGGCGGGGGTTAGGACCTGAGGGGAGCACCGCGTGTCGGCGGCGGGACCTGCAAGGTGGGCCGAGTGTCGGGGGCGGGGCCGGGCGCGGCGGGGGCGGGACTGGGCGTGCCGGGGGGCGGGGCCGGGCGCGGCGGGGGCGGGGCCCTCGGCGCTGTCCGGTGCTGAAGCCGCGGCAGCGCCGGGAGCGCGGGGAGGAGCGGCCGCCATGGACTGAGCGCCGCCAACATGGGGCCGCCGCTCGCGCTCCCGCTGCTGCTGCTGCTTCTGCTGCTGCCGCGCGCCCCGCCCGCCGCCCCCGCGCCCGCGCCCCGCGCCCGCCCGCTCCCGGGGCTGCTCGGTGAGTGGGGGTCGGAGTCGGGGGTCGAGGTGGGGGAGGGGCGCCCGAGTGAGGGGGCGGGGGCGAGGGGCTCTCGGTGAGAGAAGGGGGCGTGGGGCGCCCAGGTAGCGAGGGGGAGAGGTTGGGGGAGGGGGCGCCTGCGTGAATAGGGCGGGGGCGTCTCGGGAGTGAGGGGAGGTGGGGGAGGGGCGCGGGGGGCGCGGGGTCCGCGGGTGCTCCCGGCGCGCGCGCGGCAGCAGTTCGTTGCCCCTTGGGGGCCGCGGGGCGGCGGGGACGAGCGCTGCGTGGGTGAGCTCCCCGCGTGTTGGTGCCGCGTGCGCCGCGGGCCGCGCCGGGAGGCCGCGCGGGGAGGGACCCACGCGTGCGCGGCTGGGGTGACTGGGAGGGGCGCGCGGGCGTGGGTCCTTGGCTCCCCCGCGGCCTCGGCCCCACGCGCCGTCCTCCGCGGCCTCCTCCCCGCGCGTCACCACGCGAACTCCTGGGCCAGCTCCGCACAATCAGACGGACATTTTCCTTCTGTGACAGGAGTGGGAGGACGAGGGAGGGGACGAGCCCAAGATCGCCTTCCCTCAGGCACGGCCTTCACCATTTCCACCCAGGGAACGTTCTGTCCCCCACGGACCTCGCTCCGCGCGCATCTTTTTTTTGTTTCGGAGGTTTACCGTAACGCCAGTAAAGGCCAGCGTTTCCGTGGTTTTGAGGCCGGAATTACTGAACATAATAGATTAGAATAATAGGTGTTACCAGACTGAGTCAAATTCAGGTCCAGGGCTGGGAGAGGGGCCTCCTCAGCCGGTCTCCCCCTCCCATCCTGGCCTTGCCCTTCTGGTCTCCCGTGGGGTTCACTGTCCCAGTCCCAAGCAAACAAACTGCAGGGAGCGTTGGGGAGGCGGTCTCCCTAGATTTCTGGCCAATATGGGCCAGTTGCCCTGAATTTCTCCCTTGCTGTCCTGGGTCCTCACGCACTTCCTGGCAGGTGGGGAGCCTGGCACAGCTTGAGGGAGAGCTGGTGCTCCCAGAGGAGAGCTACGCCTGCTGGGGTGGAGTCCCGGGGTGGGTATCTGCTCTTGTCCCCGACATCCTGGGCGATGTTGTCAGAGCCACTTCAGGCACAAGTCATCCTTGCCAGGGGAGCCCCACCTGGGGAGGCCTGGGGGCCTCACTCACTCTGCCCTGACCTCCAGGACCTTGCCCCAAACCAGTGCACCGGTCCGATTCTGCTGGGCTGTGTTCCTTCCTTCCTCTGGCTGAACTGGCATATCACCTTGTGCGAGGGCTGTTTGCTCAGCTGGCCAGACGCCACCCTCCACATGCACACAGGTCAGAGAGACCAGGATTAGCTGACACCGGCCAGTCAGCCTCCTAGGGGAGGCAGCTTCAGTGGGATGAGGAGGGGGCTGGTCCTCGACTTCTCTCTTTCCATTGTAATTGCCAGTTCACAGTGTTATTTAGAAATCAGAGAGAAAGGAGGAAGGGGGAGGTGCTGAGGGCGGGAGCAAAGGAAAAAAGGAAAACCCAGGGACGGAGGGATGTGAAGGGAGAGGGCTGCTCAGCTGCTGGGCCGTGTTGCCTGACGCAGCCATGGTGTTTTGGCTGCAAGCACAGTTGAGTCATGAGGAAGGGGCGCCTCATTCCCCCTCTGTTCACTGTGTGCCCCAAGGGAGCCTCCTAGGTGCAGCCTTGATGTGGGACAACAGTAGGGCCCCGGCATTGTTAGGACTGTCTCAAGGACTCCAGGTGACAGGTTTAACTTCTGTATCCTGAGGAACTGTGCGTACAGACAGTGAGATGGAAGTGTGGTTTTCCCATTTGGGGACCCAACCTGAGGTCTCAGGTAGCCTTGTCTGCCTGTGTATGCTCCTGGTCCTGTTCACCCAGCCTCCTCTCCCTGCACCATCCTCACCCAGAGGGCTGCTACCCTATCTTGGAATCCACATCCTGTCTCCGGACAGCTCAGGGGAGCCATGGTCGCCCCTGAAGGCATATGCTGCCATGTTTCCTCCTTCAGCCACCTGGGTCTTGTTTGATCGTGATCGTACCAACCTCAGTTTCCTGTTGGTGGTGTACGAGGAATGCTGTCTCTGCCTTAGATGTGGCCCAGCCATGTCACTTGTGCCCAGGTATTTATTTAGCAGTTCAATGCTCAGCCTCAACTGAAGGCCCACAGAAGGCACGATTCCAGGAGATGCAAGTTTTGCTCTTCACTTGTATCGTAAAGCTGGGGGGTTGAATGAGGGGCCAGATATCACCAGACCCAAGACCAGTTCTTTCTGCACAGAATGCCGCGCCTTGAGCCAGGGGCCTGTTCACATTTAGCTGGTGAAGGAGCTCTTGCTGAAACGCTGGGTCAACAAAACTCCTGTGTCCAAGTTTATCCACATGCCACGGCGTGACCCTGTTTCCACCACAGCTGTGGGCAGCACCCCAGTGACAGTGGCTGTCCTGCCTCTGCTCTTCAGGGCACCCTTTCCTGTGATCCTGTTGCCTTCCTGACCTGCACCCCGGCTCTGCCCACATCCTTCTGGTGCAGAAGGCCCCTTGAGGCACACAGTGCCTGTTGCTTGTGGCACTATTGTCAGAGCTGAAGGGGGCAGGGATGTGGCACCCCCACCATGGTGTGACTCAGCCTTGCTCATAGCCAGAGCACCGTGGCTCGCCGGGCAAAACGACACCGGCTGCTGAGCAACTCTTCTCCTCACGTGTGTCCATCTTTGGGTTTTCCGTCTCCCTCTTTCTGCCTTTCTCTGTGGTTTCAGGATGTCCTTTTGTTCAGGTGCTCAGTGCTTTCCATAAGTCCGCCGTGAACAGGAGCCTCTTGTCCCTAAGGCATTCTTCAGTTACAGGGAGGCCCGTTTGTGAACCTGCTCTGGCGGCCCCCACGTTGACGAGCAGTTGTAGAAAAGGTCCTCCTCTTTTGCTAAAGAAATAGGAACTTCACTTCCCAAAGGATAGGGTCAACCTTTCATGCAAATTTTGCTTGGAGAATCCAAAGTCAGACCCAGCCAGTGCACCTGGCTTTGAAGAAGGCTCCCATTTCCCTCCTTTGTTTTTGCCTCTTGATTTGCCCACACGGAGCTGGGGAGAGAGCTGCCGGGAGCAGGAGTCAAAGCAGCCTTGCTTTGTCAACGAGATGGCATGATGCTTTATTTTTAAATCAAAGCATCCTTCCTGCCAGGAAAGCACAAATCAGGCTTTACTTCTTGGGGTCCGGCGCTGAGCTCGTGGGCTGTATGGAAATGGGCAGCCCGCCCCTCCCCTGTGCCACCTGCCCCCCGCTGGGCTGCGAGCCCTTTTCCGCCCAGTTGTCTCCTCCTCCTGCTGTGGCTCCTGCAGCCTCAGGTGCTGACGTCCCGGGCAGAGGGACTGGGGCACAGGGATGACCCCAGGCTTCTGGGAAAGGGAGGTGCCAGACAGTGGGCTCCCCCACAAATGCAGGGCGTGGGGTGGAACGGTGACGCGGCTGTCTCCTGTGTCCAGAGAGCACAGTTAAATGTGTCAGACTCAGGAGGGATGTGTGGCATGTGAAGAGGGTTCCAGACGGTCCCCTGTGTTCGTGCAGCTTCACTGTGTGTCTGAGCACCTTGCAGCCCTTCTTTTAAAAGCTGACCTGTTTTTGCACCTGGTTTACCGAGGGCACCGCCAGTGGTGCCCGCTGCGCGGTGCAGGGGTTGCTGCGTCTGTGGTTGTCTGCTCTCCACTTCCCCCGGTGCCGGTGTGGCCCCGCCGGTCCCCTCTGTGTGCCGGGAAGCATAAGGGCAGGGGGACACAGAGAGCCCGCGGCTCGGGGCGGGAGGCAGCTCGAGGCTCGTCCCCCAGGTATGTCTCCTAGGAGCTCTGTGGTTTTCATTGGTTCTTTTCCGTGGTAATAATTTCTGCATTCTGCATTCTGAGTTTACCTTGTTCTGTTGTTTGCATGCAGTATTTTACCTAGTTAGTGAATATAGTTATTCACCCACTTTTCTTTGGGTTTTGAAAGTCAGGAATATGGGGTGAGGAAGGGCCAGCGAGCTGTCATTAGTAAGAGGGTTTCCAGCACCACGATGTCTTGGCTC
This sequence comes from Camelus bactrianus, assembly GCF_048773025.1. Lineage (NCBI taxonomy): Eukaryota > Metazoa > Chordata > Mammalia > Artiodactyla > Camelidae > Camelus > Camelus bactrianus. The sequence goes on from NC_133545.1 coordinate 413,865, forward strand.
ATCACCTTAGAATTTCAAAATTTTTAATGAAAAAGTGTTTGTAACTGAATGTGGCCCAAATGAAAAGGACCCTCTAACTCTGCATAGCAGGTATTCACGATATGCCTGGGTATGCGCAAATACTGCTAGTTTAAGGATTCTTTATATGTGGAGAGGTGAAGAAAAGCCTAAGAAATGGGCAAAATGGGTTTTATCCAGATGTGGGAGGTAGGTGCAGGCCTGCTGAGGCTGACTGAGAGCCCAGCTTGTCTCTTCTGACAAGATGGTTCATCTCCCGAGAAAGCAAACAGTTGAATTCATGGCAGAAAGCCCTCTGCGTCACGTAGAAGCGCCTGGCAGCTGTTCTCACATTAGTCTAAACTGACCTCCATAAACGTAGGTGCAGCTGGACTTATTTTTCAGATCTTGGTTGACAGGAGGCCAGAAAGCTAGAGAAGCAGGGAACAGCCGGGGCACCTGTCTGCTGGCTGGAGACAGTTTGCTGGAGGAAGAAGGAATTTTCTCTTTCAACTCGCACCTTCTCTGGCTCAGCCACCACCACTCTAACGTCTGCATGTCCAGGGCAGGGAGGGAGAAGGTGCGGCTCTTCTGGAAACACTTATGCTCACATGTTAAGTAACTTTTTTGTTTGTTATTCTGAGCTGATAAGTGGGTGACTCCCATATTAGTCTAAGAAACTGAACTTTGGACTAGAGGTGCTGGGGCCTGAAGCGTGAGGTCCACCTGCATGTAGAGTGGCCCCCGTGTGTGTGACGTGAGGAGGGGAGGTGGCCTCGAGGGCTCTGCGATGATCACTTGGTACCCGCCCTCCTGTGTGGAGGTGGAGGAGAGGGCTTTTGCTTTACTGATTTTTATCTGTTGCCTCCAATTGTATTGACTGTGATTCAGAAAATGCAAGGACACGCCCTCTGCCCCGTGGGGCTGTTCAGGGGCATGGTGCCTGGATGGTGGGGTGAGCTAACAGTTATAAAATAGATTGGGGTGATGTCCCTTTAATTTACTTAAAAATTGTCACGTAGTGGAAGTGAGCTTTTTCCTTAGGTGAATGGCTCTCTGTACAGATTCCAGTGCCAGAGGCCAGAACAGCTTCATCCCCCTGACGCTGCCCCACGCCTCCCCTTTGCAGCCCGCCCCCAGCCCTGGCAACCCCTGAGCTCTCTGCGAGTGGTTATGTGTATACCCCATTTAGCTGTGATGGGCCAGCATTTCTGTCTCCGTTCTATAGATGGAAAGACTGAGACTTGGCGTGGCTAAGAAACCACCGTGGACACCCAGTGCTGGGCTTGGCCCCAGGTCTCCGGCCTTCAGAATTCTGTCCTTTTCCAGCAGATGACCCCAGGAAGGGGCAGGGAGAGCGCTGCAGAATGGGGTCCTAGCGGAAGGGTTCTGTGTGCTGTGAGAGCTTGTCCTCCAGCTCCACAGGAACACGGGCGTCTGGGGGAAGGCGTTGCTTTCCTGTGTTGAGGTTTGTTCTGGTGTCAGATTCGATCCTTTGGCCTCTCCGAGGGGATCTTGATGTTTGGAAGGGGCTGGCTTGTGTTTGGACACCTTCAGCTTCCCCACGATGGCAGGAGTGCAGGCGCCACATGGAAGGCACGGGTTGCTGCGTCCGTGAACTGTTGAGAATGCCTCGGCGCTCCCCTTGGGCTTTTTAAATGCAGTAATACACACACCAAAGAAACTAGCTCTCATTTGAGACTTGTTCCAACAAAAAGTCCACTTCAGAGTAAGGGATGAAGGAGGGATAACTTTCGTAAGAAAAAGGGTAAGAGTAGGTTCCATCTAAGCTTGAGATTTAGAGCGGCAGACGGGCAAGGGATGGGTCACTCAGGTCAGCCGTGAGCCTTCTCAGAGGGCAGCTGGTAGACGAAAGAGTGGACCACCCCACCGTGACGTGGGCAGTCTGTGTCACACTGCGCCATCCCACGTACGGTACAAGGATGTGTTTGGATAGCGTTTGTTTGGTGGAAGGAATTTTCAAAAGAAAGGTTGACCTGGTTTCCAAAGGGAAAAGGCCTCTATATTAACAGTGCGGTCAGTTCTGACTCCGACAGCAAAACGTAGTCAACGTGTAAATGATGGCGCAGCCTCTAAAGGTGGCCCTGGGAGGCCGGTGCCTTTTCCATCTGGGGCTGTGGCTTCAGTCCAGCTCAGAGCAGTAATTAACCTGAGGAGCGTCTCGAAGCCAGTTCGGGGACGTGTGTTCTCTGAAATAGCCGGTGTCCGTGGCACCGGATGCGGCGCAGCAGCCAGGGAGGGCGCAGCTTTCCCCGGCAGGTCGGGGGCGGGAGTGCGGGTGCAGAAGCAGCGTGAGCCGCCGTCCACCAGTCTTCCTGCCTCAAGCCATCTCTGCCCCGAGAGGCACCTCTGCTTTTACCAAAAAACACTTGGGGACTTCTTAAATCTCTTTTTCTGCTTTTGCCTGAAAACAGGCCGAGATTCAGATCACCAAACTTCCACCTGGATTCAGCATTGTCTGAGCAGAGCACAGAGGGGACTGCAGCGAGGAAGGAGCAGGGTCTGCCCCCAGGGCCCAGCCCACCCTGTGACCAAGCCTTCCCTCGGCCTCTCCCCGCCTCACCAGGGTCTTCTGGCCTCGAGTCCCTGACATGGTCACTGTGGAGCAGAGAGGGCCTTAGCAGAGCCAGGAGCTGTCGGCGGCTTCCAGACACGTGGTGGGGTGTGTGGCTGTGGGTCTAGAACACACGTTAGGCGAGAAAAGACAGCATTTCAGGGCGCACGTTGAGGGACCGAGGGCTCCCCTGTCTTTCCATCTGGTAATCTTTACCGTTTGCACTTGGTTTGGAAGTCAGGAGAAGTGAAAGGACTTCCCCCAAATCTCTCTGAATTTATACCACAAGCAAAATACCGAATTCTTCGTGCTTTTGAGAGGATTTTATGAAATGGCGGGAGAGCCCTTGGTGAGAGCAGCCCCGGCGGCCACTTCTGGAAGCTGGGCCTCTCCAGGCTGGTGGCCAGATGACAGACCGGTGTTCTTATTGCAAACAGTGTTACTTTGCTGTAGCTGAATTGACTGCTGAGGTTTTTGCAAAATCATTACCATTTAAAATAATAATATCACTTGTGTGTCTTAATGAGCGTGTTTAAAAAATATTCACACCCAAGTGGGATGCAGTCGGGCTGTGTTCTGACACTGAGGACGAGTCAGCTCGGTAACAGTCGGTTGTCCCTCCATGTCATCCCTTCAAAGAGCTTAAGGCCCTTGGATAGAAGAAATGAGGTTTAGATGATGGTCATACGGACTTCTTACGTGTTTGCATGGGAAGTGCAGTAAAAGGAGACAGTGCATATTCTTTTTCAAAAACAGTAAACACTTTCTTTTAAATAATATTTAAATATTGATATTTGATAGATGCAAAAATCAGAGCCCTTTTTTGGGGTATGTTTGAAATGTCTAGACTGCAGTCTTTTTAAGTGTCTGGAGTTTTGTTTTTTCACCAGGGCATAAACATATTTGACGACAGGGACTGAGGGACTTACGTACCCTAGAGAAGTGTTGGGGTCACACATGGCGCTGGGGACCCAGCTGTGCCGAGCTGCTGCCTCCCATGGGCGACACAGCCAGGGCAGCGCACCCCACCCCAGCCAGCCCCGCGGCAGCTGTCCCAGAGTGAGGACTGTCCAGGGAGGCCCACGTGCTGCCCCGCGGGCTGTCGAGGCCTGGGCCATGGCAGTGATGGCAGAGTGGGGGTCTCACTGCCCCGGCCTGACTCTGGCAGCATTGCTCCTGTGGCCCAGGCTCCACCAAGGCCCCTCTACGGGGAGGGCCCCCACCTCCAGGCTGTGCCTCGCTGGTGTCCAGCAGCCACCGGGCCTAGCCTGCTCTCTGTGTCTTTGGCCTTCTCGCTCTCCCAAAGGAGCTTGGTGACATCTGGACTGCGCTTTGAGGGGTGGTACCTGCCGGCCTGGTGTCCACAGGCCTGCAGGTCTGTCAGGTCCCGTGAGCTCTGCGACCTGCTCGGGCCGTGGGGCTCCTGTGGGAGGTCTGCTGGGCTCTGGCTGGCGCCCCGTCCTTGTGGTTTGCTTCTCCCAGCAGCCTTTCTCTCTGAGAGCGTGACAGGGACAGGCGCCCCCTTCGCTCTCCCCCGGCTGCCGTAGGGCTCCTCGGGGTCCCTGGGGAGGGGAGGCAGAGGTGCCCGACATGGGGGCTGGGGCCCTCCCGTGGGGCACGCTCTGAGGTGAACCCAGCAAGGATTCCAAGTTCCCAGCCAATGTCTGTGTCATACCTGAGGCCTGGAATGTGCTAAAAAAAAATGCAACGGAACAGAGACTTTCTTCTCATGCAGAATCAGGCGTGGGCCGACTTTCTCTGCGGCAGGAGCCAGGCAGGGTCCTGTGCAGGGCGGCCCAGCGCCCAGCTGAGCCAGCGTCTGCTCCCCTGGGAGTGACCACTCCAGGCCTTAGGCCTCCTGTTCGCTTTTGTCTTGTTTGGGGCAAATGCTTCAAGAGGACACACAAGTGGGGAAGCTGAAACCCAGAAAGCACTCGTCTGCGTGGGTTTGCCCTGCTGGGAGTTTCAGCAGAAGGAACCATTTTGATGACTTTGAGTGTAGAAACCCTTCTTAAGTGGAAAAATGATGTTTCAGAATAAAGGTTGGATTCTCAGGGCCGTCTTCTAGAAGCAGGGCCACCTACTCCCTAATACCCACGGCGCCTTCTGACGGCCGCGCCCCTGAGGCGTCATGATGAGGAGTTTAGGGTTCGGCTCCCCCTCGTCTGGGAGGGTGTGGGTGCGGGCACACAGACCAAATAGCCAGAGCTGTGTGGGTTACTCTGCTGGCACACTTCAAACCACCGCCTGGAATTCACGCGACAGCCAGTGAGGCAGTATCAACAGGCCAGTCTGGGAGTGAAAACTCTGTGAGTGAGAAACGTGGTGAGTGTGTTAGGAACGAAGAGTGCAGTACTTAGCTGCGAATTCAGATCCTGCTGGTTGTACCTGCTCTGTCTCTTTGGGAAGACGTCCTTCTCAAAGCATGTCTTGATTTAGTGCTGTTCTGAAAAGGTAAAGATGTGCGTGCAATCGAGCTGAGAATTTTTCTTATTCTCCAAACATTTTGAGGGGGTGAGATACAGATGTAAAATGCATTTTAGGGCGCCAGGAAACTACATTATTGACACAGTAGTACATTAATTAGGAGGTCTGCTGGTGATGTTAAAACCTGATGTGTTTGGTCGGCATTGATACTGTTGAAGAATATGCAGCATTTGCTTAATGAGTAAATGTTTTCCTTAGGAATTCTGAAAGAACATCAGATATCCGGGTTACATTTATAGTCAAACACTAGGGAAAAAAGAATGTTCCAGATTGTTAGAGGCGATCTTACGTAAAACGTTCCACAAAGATTGTAGAAGATTAAATGGGTGCTAACTCCAAAATCAAAGCCTTATTTTGAAAGCGTCTACCCAGGTCTGGGTACATGTGTTCCAAATGTTGTCAGAGTTCCTCCAGGATATCAAAAGATGCTGCTTTGCTCTATAAAATACATGAATAAAGAAGGATGACTATATCCTTTGAATAAAAGGCGGAGGGCTGTGTTAACTTTCAGCCTGGAGAGGAGGGCGTAGTTCCTTTATGTAACCCGGTGGTTCTCAACACTTTTGGTGTCCCAGCCAGGATGCGTGGAGTGCGGCTGGACCCTCTGGAGTGGAGGCAGGGGTGCTGGATGCCCTGCAGTGGACAGGCTGCCCACCCAGAGAACTGGCCGGAACGCCAGCCAGGCCAGCCGAGAAGCCCTGGTGCAGGTGGGGTCTTGGGAGGAAGCAGCTGGCCGTGTGCTCACGTGCAGGGGCAGAGGTGACGGGTTGATGTGGTGCAGAACCAGCCCTAATAGGAAGGAGTCTTGCCTCCTCCAGCCCGCCCAGTCCTAGTGGAGTGACCGCCTGAGGTCTGACCCTGTCACTGTTCTGCTAGAAACTCCCCACACCTCATGGCCATGGCCCATGCCACGTATATGTGTGCCCGTATACACATACATGTGTAAGTGTGTGTATTTGCCAATTACATGCATGTTCTATTGAACTAATGCTTACTACCAAACAAATTAAAAATCAATTTAAGAGAATGAGAAATTAAACATTATCAGTGATTAGTTAATACCGTTGAAGCTACAAAGCATTTCTGTACTCACGAAAAGTATTAGTACTGTTTCAGATGCTTAGCTGTGAAATGTTTCAGTCTCAGTGGCTCAGGGTGTCATGGTCTGCGGTCTCAAGGCACAGTGTGCAGCTGTCCAGTGTTAGTGAGAATGCGCGAGTCCGTATTTGAGAAAGTCTGACAGGTGATTTTTAGCCTCTTTGGCTACTTGCTTGTGGGGTCTGATTGAATCGCTGATCCTTTCACCTCGTCCTGCCTGAAGATCTCCCACCAGGAGGAGTGTCGGCTGGGCCCCTTTTCCGTGTCACCATGAGCCGTCCGTGATTTCTTTGCAAGAATCTCTTCAAATCCGGTTCATGTTCTGTTCGGTTACGGTGGATCCGTAGATCATGCCGCTGGGCACGGGGGAGCGGCGGTGCACTGAGGGGCCGGTGGAGGGTCGCTCACCCTTCCTTCCTCAGAACCTGCCGGCCCGCTTGCCACGGACCCAGTGAGGCTGCAGAGGGAGCCCATACACCAAAGACACTTAGTTGTAAGTCAGTGTAAGGAGGGCATATCTCAATATATACACGCAGTCATTTTTGCTGAATAAATGAATGAACCAGTTGTAGATTTTCAGAGATGGGAAGGACCCTGCTCCAGTTTCATCACTTTACAAGCAACTTCTAAGTAAGGAGACTGAGACGTGGGCATGTGGAGGTTACTAAGCCTCCGAGACCAACCCAGACGGAGCCTAAGGGGGACACGGGGCTTCTCTTTGCCTAAAAGTCTTCAAGGAATGAATACACGTGGCCACGAAGTGGGGGCGAGCTCTTGCTGAAAGTCGGGCCGCTGGCCCAGCTGCTCTTCCAGAATCCCTCTGGTTACCCTGGGATCGGACTCTGTTTTCAGCAGTGACACTGAAGAATGCCCGTTTTCACAAATGTGCGCCATTGTGCTGACTGTATCTGAACGCCTGTCCTGGCCCCGTTAGCACCCAGGGTCGATGTTCTCTGCATTTCTAGGACGCGGCCCCCCTTCTCGTCCCCGCCCTGTTTCTCTGGGTGGGTATAAGATGTCAGTGAAATACTAAGGAATGCTGATTATCAGATGAGGCATCTGTACCAGGAACAGTCATTAATTTAAGGGTTTTTGTAGCAGCAAGATGAGGCGAGGGAATGCATCCCTGCACCAGAAGCACCAGGCTTCCCTGCTCCTGCTCATCACGCAGCACTCTGACCTCCAGAACAACACTGTAAAGTTCAGATTCTCACTGTAAGAACATTTCAAAACGAGTGAAGGGCCTTCAGCCTAGGAGATTTATATACTTGGTTGGAATAAAATGTGAACCATCCAGGAAGTACAGCCTCCCGTTTGGGGGCTTGCCATCCTGGCTTCTGTTGGGGGCTGGTGGCCAGCTCACCTCTTCATCCAGAGACCCCACTTTATGTCAGCTCGGTCGCTTCCTACTGAAGCACAAGATCTAGGGCCGTTTCATTGCCAAGGACCCCAGAGAGAGCCCTGTGTCTGACAGCGGTGGACTGAGCCACTGACCCACTGAGGACCCGGGTCAGAGCGAGGAGTCACAGGGCTGGTGGAGGAGGAGGACGGCGTGTGTGGGGAGGCCCCCCGATCCCAGGCAGGGTCCCTGGAGCACCCCTGAGATGCCGCCTGGGGCCCCAGTGGGCTGCGTACCAGCCGTGGTCCAACAGAGCAGGATGGCCTTGCAGCTGCGAACTTCCTTTTCCCCCGGGGAAGGTTGTGGGGGCAGCAGCAAGAGCCCGGCTTCACTGGAGGAAGGCTGCCGCCTGAGCTCAGAAGCAGCTCCACTGTTCACGTCCACGCCGGGGACTAAACCCAGCGGCAGCTGGCCCTTGGACAGCACTGGTTTGAACTGCATGAATCCACTTACACGTGGGGGTTTTCTGATTAATATGTCACGCTGCAGTCTGAGGTTGATTGAATCTGTGTCGGGCCGAACATGGGACGTGCGTTTCCGTGGGCTTTGGTACCCGTGTGGGTCCTGGAGCCAGTCCCCCATGGATACGAGGGACAAGGGTGCATTTTGAGGAAACTTCAGGGGTCTGTTCTTTGTCAGGCTCCTCTGTTCTCACTGTGGACAGTGTCAGTTTTCCACTGAACTGTACAGCGAACCAGGTAAACCTCCACTCACTGCAGTGGGCCAAGTCCCTGCTGTGTGCCAGGCCTGGTTCTGGGCATGGGAGCTGCAAACACAAGACAGGTCCGTGGGCACGGAACCCTCTCTGCCTCCCGGAACTGTTACCAAGCCAGGTTCGTTCCACCTGACACACAGCAGGTGCCACGCCGAGATGCCGGGGCGCACCTGCAAGGCAGCCAGGCGCGGAGACAGGAGAGCCCATCTCAGACCCGCCCCCCCCGAAGGCGGGGCGTCGGCGCCTGTGGGATGAGGACTGAAGGCGCAGGCCTGGCTGAGGCGCGGGGAGTGGGGGCAGGTAATTGGGAGGAGGTGCCGCTCGCCGGCCTGCGCAGGTGTAGCTGGGCTGTAGGCCCACGGGGGTCAACCGCGCAGGCCCAGCTGGGGGATCGGCGGCCCGTCCCGGCTCTTCCAGCTGGGCTGGGACCAGACGCAGCTGCTCCGGGTTCCCGGGAAGCTGCCCGAGTGGGCGGCCCGTGTAGGCCCTGTGTTGCTTGGAGGGCGCCATGTCTTAAAACGACAGTAATCAGGGAAGGCAGGTAAGGTGGGTCTGACCCATTACCCACAGTTTCAGAGCATCCTCTGCCTCCAGAACCTCTCCTGCCTTCCAGAACTTTCCATGGCCTCCAGAAGCCCACCAGGGCTGTTCTCTCTCCTGTGAATTCCTACTGCTTGTCGCAGAGTGGAGTTTTATTAAGATGTTCCACGTAGTGACTAGGGTTTTCCGTGCCACATGCGTGGTGTTGGTTTGGGAAGCCCTTTTCAGACAAGGGCTTCCCATGTGAGGAGACTTGTGTGCAAGCACCACGTTTCTCTCTTCCGTGGTGTCTATTTTGTTGTGTTTCCTAATTCTCGCCAGGAAACGGAAGTGGCGCTTGTGAGGTTGGCTTTTACGTTTTACATGCGTGCTTTCCACTAGCTGTGCTGACAACCGTGGGCCTTGTTAAAAATCACACGTGGGCATCAGGTCCAGCGTGGAAGCACACCTTGCAAACGCTCTCCTGCGCGCGCGGGGGCCGGGCAGCAGGCACTTGGGAAGGCGGGGACGCTGTCTGTGCCCGGGCCTCCTCCCCCACCGCCTCCCCCTTCACAGCCTTGGTGTTTGCTGTCTGGGTCCTTTGAGGCTTTGTGAGGGGAGCTGCTCGGTCGGGCGAAGGAAGCTCGCGGAGAAGCCCCTGTCCAGGAGCCGCCCTGGAAAGGCAGAAGGGTCAGCCTCCGTGCTGTGAATTGTTTCCGTCTCCACGGAGCACGATCGGCCTCGACCCCGAGTCTATGAAGCGCTCGGTGAATCGGCGCCTACCCGTCATCGGCAGGGCCTTTGCTGGTGCGGGTTCGGGGGCCCGTGAGGACACTGCTGCTCTGTGCCCCGCACGGCTTGTGTGGGGGCCACGTCCTGACGAACACCAGGAAAACGAGAGTGAGGGATCTCCAGGAGGAGACGAGGCTGGGAGGGGAGGCTCTTGCCTAGGTGTGCACACTCGGCGGTGCGGGCTGGGCCTGGGCGCTCAGGCCCGCGTGTGGCCCTCGGCGCGCTGTGACCTCCCGGGCCCTGGGCCCAGGCTGGGAGTGGACAGCATCTGAGTGCGTGCTAGTTTAGCCTGGAGTTCACACTGTTGGCAGATCTCCTTGGTATACTGGAAAAGGAAATCTACTCTAAAAGTTGTTTTTTTCCCCAAAGACCCCAGAAGGAATTACTCAGTGTGGCTGCCGTGTCTGTTAGTTAAGAAAAAAGTAATGGTTTCACGATTTTGTGACCAAACTGTCTACTTTCTCTGGACCTCAGTTTCCCCGTCTATGAAACGAGAACGTAGGACCCACGTGTTCATAGTCACATAATTTAGAAACACTAGCTCTCAGTAAGTGAGAGCCCCCTCCTTTGCGTGGGCCTTCGTGCAGTAGTGGACGTAGCTCGTGGCACACTGGCTGGTCATTTCTGCGTTCCGGGTGACGGCTCACCCATCGCGCACATCTGGGCTGGGCCGGGACCCTTTGCAGAGCCTGCCTCCCCTGAGGGCCCCGCAGTCTCCCTGCTCCTCCTCCCTGGCCTCTCGCGTCCTCCTGGAGGGCTGTGCCCCCAGCACTGCCATCAGGTCAGCCATCTTGGATGCTGGGCGGCCTGCTTGGCACAGGCCAGGAATGCACGGGCTTGTCAGGTAACGAGCGTCCTGGAGGTCTGGAGGGAGCCTTGATGAAGAGCCTTCCTAAAATACGCGCTGCCGGGTTGACGTCTGTTCCGGCGTCTGGAGGGGGCGCGGGCACAGGCACCGCGGCTCAGCCAGCATGTTTGTCACGGTGACAGGGCAGCCTGGTGTGAGCTCAGGCGTCTCCCGGCCTGGAATAAGCAGGAGTAAACACCATCAGCATCCGGGAGGCGCGGGCGAGACGCGTTTCATTCACTCGGCTGGACGAGGGCCATCTGGCACTGTTCAATTTTTCACCACTTCCGTAGTTTAGTTTTGCCAACAGACCTGCCATGAACAGGACCATCCATGACCCACGAAGACGGGGCGGGGGTCGGGGGGAGCCGTGCCCTCCTCCCGCCGGAAGAAAAGGATGAGGATGAAAATCCTTTTCTCCTCTGGACACGTTTGAAGTGGGGAAGCCCCGAAGTCTGGCCGTTCGCTAGTCCAGGCCCCTCACCTGTGAGGAGCACCAGCCCGGGACACCAGGTGTCCTGGGGTTAAAGGTTGGGGCTGCCTGTTCCGGGCGGCTGGAAGGGGAGGGAGGCAGGCCGCGGGGTTGCGCGCTGGCCTGGAGGGGGGTCTGCAGTGGCCCCGGGGCCCTGGGTGTGACATCTTTGTCCCCCAGTGCTCAGGAGCCCACGGGACCTTCTGATGCTGGTGGTCGATCTTCAGTTTCTTCAAAACTGAGTGTGATCTCAGGGGAAGGTTCTCAAGGGCAGGAAGACGGCTCAGACCAAGGGCCTGTTTGGGGGACAGTGCTGGGGTTGGTGGACAGGCTTGGGGTCAGGTGACCAGGAGGCTCTCAGTGCCCCCGTTCTCAGTCTCCCGCCCTGCGAGGGGGCCTGTGTGGTGAGGCCAGGTCAGACTGTTTCTGCGGATCCTGCAGAGCCTGACCGTGTATCCTGGGTCCGAGCGTCAGGGGTCGGCTCCCCGGTTCCCCTTGGACTGCGGGTGAGGCCGGGGGGTGTGATGTCTAGGCAGGAGTCCTCCCCACACCAGGATCCCAGGGGCAGCTGCACTGTGTGGACACAGCTCCTTGGGACTGGACCCAGTAGGGCCGTGGGTGGGGAGGACCATCCGGTGGCGGGGCCCTGACTCCACCTTAGGGTGGGTCTCGGCAGCCGGCCAGGCTCCATTCCCAACGGGAGTATTTGAAAGTTGCTTGGTTAGCCTTTGTGAGTTTGGCTCTGACAGCCCTGCTGCAGGGACAGTCGGTCCTGGTCCTCAGACAGGCAGCTGGGCTCTCTTCCGTCCCGGGGCCCCGAGGTGAAGGAGAAGGCTCACGCTGGTTTGGTCTGTCCTCGCCTCTGCCCACAGAAAGGGCTCCCAGCCACGTAGCATCCCTGGGGCTGCACGTGGTTTTTATGAAGGCAGTGCAGGGGGCAGGCACCGAGGGGCTCCCCGTGGTTTCCCACGAGTCAGACCCCAGAAGGAGGTAGCGCCTGCACAAAGGGTCCACGTGGGCCCTGCTTGTCCCGCCGTGAAGTCCCTCCTGGGTCCGCACGTGTCTCTGTGCTCCGGTGAGACCTTCATCCTCCCCGTGTTCCTGCTGCCTGAGCGGTCCCTCCAGGCCCTGCCCGATGATCTCTGACCTGCCCTGGAAGTGAACTGGTGCTGGATGAAGCTGAACCAGAATGGGTCTAAAAGGTGGCGGTGGGGAGGGGAAGGCAGGTGATCCCGGGGCCCCGCTGGGGTCGGGGAGGGGGCAGGAAGTGTCTCCAGGCTGCACAGAGTCTGGGGTGACTGGCGAGGGGTGGGGCCGCCCACTCACACGCTCTGTTGGTGGGAGTGGGGTTATCTCAGCTTGTGGGCAGGGCGTTGACTGTTTCCACCCCAAAACGCACAGATCTGTGACCTGAAGTCCCACTCGGAGGAATCTGGACTACAGCCTGCTTGCACACGTGTGCGGCGGTGCTTGTGCATGGGCCTGCACTGCTGAGGCTTTGGCTATAAAATAAAACTAGAAACAACCTAATTTTTCGTGATGAGAGACTGGTTAAGCGTATGCTGTGTTCATACCATAGGACCTGCAACTGTTAGAAAGGTTGAGGCGATTTGGTTCAATATCGGGAGGAACGGTTAACCAGGTGGCTGCGCGCCGGGCCTGCCCTGCCCTGCCCCTGTACTCACATGTCCTGTCCAGTCCCCGCAGTGGCCCTGCGGTGCAGGAGCTGCTCTGGAGCGTGTTGCACAGACACACTCAGGCACGGTGGCCTCGGGGCCCAGCTCTGAGCCCACGGTAAACGGCCAGGTGCGAAGAATGACCCCGTCAGCAGGTTTTAAATGTACAGACATATGTCCTGCACACAGAAAAGAGCATTCATTAAAAAACAGGAATCTTACCAAGGACTTCTTTTCAAAGTTTATTAGGGGCTGAGAAGAGGGAGGTGAGACTGGGCTGAGAGACTCCCCACCCCCCGCCCTGGGGCCTCCGTGCCGCGCTCGGCCCTGGTTCAGGCCGTGGGGCCCGCAGAAGGGAGGCCCGAGCTGAGGAGGACGCCCAGGTGTCGGAGGCGGGAACGCACACCCGGCCCGAGCTGCAGGAGCGCTGAATGCAGCGTGATTAGCTCCATCTGGGGGAGGATTCGTTGTAATCAGGTTGTTTTTCTGGGCTTTGCAGCCCAGTTGTTCTCCAGCTTGTGCCGGCTGGGTGTTGGCACTGCCTTACCCAGACTTCAGACTATGAACCATCACTGCCAGTTTGCACACTGCTGTGTGAATGAGACTTGCGTTTTGTGATGCTTTCAGTTCTTCCTGGTGCCCTGGGCCCCTTACACTGAATCCTTCCCATGTCAGACTTCCAGAAAAGCATGATGGTGGACAGTTTCTGCTGGAGAGACAAGCAGTGATTCTGTCTCTCCTGAGATGTGCTTCCAGGCACCCCCACCCAGGGACTTCAGCTGCAAAGTAGCAATCCTGCTCGGTGGCAGGGGTTTCAGCTCTCAGGTCACCCCGTGCTGGGACACCTTCTCTGCCCACACGAGGCAGCGGGGCTCTCTGTGCATGAGGGTTTGGCCGGCTGGGTAGTTCCTCTGCAGCCAGGAGGACCCTCCCTGCCCCAGGGAACAGTTGCTGTGGGAAGTACCGAGCTACCAGTGTTACAGAACCAAACCTGGGTCCACTGGCTGGACTCAGCCAAGCCGGCCTCCTGACGCCGGGTTGTGGTGAAGGAACGCACAGCGTGATTGCAGGCCCAGCGAGGAGCACGGCAGCTCCGACTCAGAAGCCCTCAACTCCCCCTGGCTCTCAGGGAAGGGTTTCTAAAGACAGGAGGAGAGGGTCGCAGGGTGTACGATCAGCTCTGGTTCTCCCTGCTGAGTGCTGTTCTCCACAACAAGCCTGTGACTTTTGGGGATTCTTTCTTGTATCCTTTTGGTGCGGACACATGCAGGGACGTTACTGCTGCCCCCGCGTGGTCTGTACACGGCAGGGCAGCCTCGCCAAGTGCCCAGGATCGCGGCCCCGCCCCAGCCGCTTCCACCAGAGCAGCTCTGCTTCTGTGTCTGATGCAGTTGGTGTTCTGGAAGGTGGTCAGCACCCCTTTGTTTTACAGTGAGTGGATGAGGACGGGGTGTGGGGCATGTCCTGAGTCAGAAGTCCAGCAGGGGCAAACCCCTGCCGTTCTGCGCCGGGACTGGTGGGGCCGCCGGGCAGCTCGGCTCCTAACCAGGGCGCTTCTGAGAGTCAGAGGTGCGGTGGTCAGTGGTGTTCTAGGTGCAAAGGGGCCGCCTGGGGGCTTGGGAGGGTCCCCACAGGCCAGCCTGGGCCACTCGGGGGGCTCGACTGCTTCCCTGGTGGCTCCAGACCCCAGGAGCCCCTGTAGGGCCACGTGGAGAGCAGAGAAGTCAAATACGAGGGGCCCTGCCTGTGTTGCCTATAGACCTGGCGCCGGGCCCCGGTTTTGTGCACTTGCTCCAAGACCAGGTCTGTTGGTCTGTCACAGGCCTCCAAAGACCTTTGTTTTATTTAGCGCTTCCTGGGAAGAGCAGCGTCTTGGGAATGCGCCCCCGCGAAACCATGGCACCTGCAGGAGCCACGTGGGGCCCGAGAGCGCACGCCTGCAGGGCCGCGGGTCACCTGGGGCCAGAGGGGCTCCTTGGGGGTTCTGGGGCAGAAGCAGGGGCGGCCCGAGTCGGGGTGTAGCGAGGACTGCCTTTTTCATCCAGCCGCGGCCCGGCTTCTCATGGGGGTCCCCGGTGGCCTGCGGGTTCCACGCAGACCTGGATGAGTGGCCGCTGGCCTCCCTCCTGGCCTGGGTGGTGAGCGTCCTCACAGGGCCTTGCCTGTGGGGAGGTGGGAGGGGAGGTGGGCGGGGAGGTGGCCACCAGCCCTCCGGTTTTGGGTTTGGCCCAGTTGGTGCTGCCGTGGTGCCCCGGGCTTCCTTCCCTTGCGGCCCACAGATATGTTGGCCTTGCTGAGCCCACACCCTGCATTGTTTGTGGGGGAACTGGATCCAGTCCTGGGGCAGGAGGCACAGGGCTGGCTGTGGGCCTCTGCCTTCTGAGTGCGCACGCGAGAGAAGAGTGGCTTTTATTTAGGGACCACGGCTTTCCCAGGGGGCTGGCTAGTCTTTCTGTTTATCGCTGCACGCTGGTGCGTGGAGCCAAGTACAGTCCTTGAGAAGTGTCCACAAAGCACTGGATGGAGCGGAGCTGTGGGTGGGTCTACTGCTGGCGGCTTGAAAGGCGGACAGAGGCCACTGGGTGCAGCCGGGAGCTCGGCGCTCCTGGAGGACCTCGCATTAAAGGCCGTCTGGGTCCAAGGTGAGCTGCTCTCTGACCCAACAGAAGACCATTCTGAGGGGCTTGCTCTAGGCAGAACTACACAGTATGAAGAAAGTCAGCTTTCCCCGCCCAGAACTAAATTCCAAGGGGTCGCGACATGGGGTTAGGGGTAGGGAGGAGGACGAGACCTTGGCGGGGAGCTGGGGTACGCGAGGAGCAGGTGAATTTCCAGGCTGGGTCGCTGCCTGTCCGCCTGCACGTGCTCTGGCGGGGTGGCTCAGCCGGTACCCGCCCACCGTGGACGCGCCCTGGGGAGTGACGGTGCGGCCCCATGTGAGAAGACACACAGGGGCCCCTCTCAAGCCTGTGCCCTCCCGGCTGCTGGCCCTGGGGCTCCCGGGGTGGGGGACAGCTGGGGTTTCCGTGCAGCGTCATTCTGGTCAGTCTCCTTCCTCCGATTGGCCCTCTGAGCACCTGGGAGATAATTCTCGTGTGCCTCAGGGGACAGAGGCTGCCACTGTCCAGCAAGCACCTGCTTTCAGAGAGTGTCAGGTGGAGGACGGCCAGCTGGACACCTCCAAGGGCCTGACGTGTTGCCGGCAGCGATTTGTTGAAAGGTCCGAAGCTGTGCTCTGAGCTTGTGCGCGGGAGCCCCGTCTCCGGGCGGGAGGGGTGTCCTCCGAATGCTGACCGTGCCTCCCGCCCTGACTCCTCCCTGCTTTCTCACCCCCAGGAGGACAGGCCTGGCTCCAGAGTCTTGGTTTCTTGTCACTGTGCCCCCTTGGCGTCTCACGGTCCCCCACAACGTGACAGGGGGCCCGAGCACCTGGCCGTTTGCTGTCTGGCTTGTTGAGGGCTCTCCCGGGATGATGGTGAGGCCTGGCTTGGCTCTCTTGCAGTCAGCGGGACATTGGGGTGGGACCTGGAGTTGCTTCGGGAGAGAACAGGTGACACGCCCTGTGTGACTCTGCGTTTCTGAGCCTTAGTTTCCTCAGATGTAAAATGGGAGGAGCAGACCAAGTAACACAGAGCACGTCGAATCCTAAAGGCCTCTGTGGGTTCAGTTTTTCACTGTCCTTTCACTCAGCGAGCGGTCGGTCAGTGGGGCTCCAATGCCGGCTGCTCAGGGTCAGACATAGTCTGATTAAAGTGAACATGCTTTGTAAGCAGAAGTGACGCTGTTGTGTCTTAATGTGAAAGTGAGCTCTGAGCTTCCTGGCAGCCAAAGCAAAAGTAAGAACTCACCAGTTCACACAGTTTGTACAGCCGATCAAGGAACTGGTCGAGCACCTTCGTTTGGTCCAGGCCCTGCCCGGGCCTGGGAGGAGGTCACCGAGATGGCCTCAGATCAGAGCAGGCCTGCGTGGAGGGGTGGCCCGCTGTGCTGGAGGGATGGGGAGGGCCTGCTGACCTGGCTCAGGTGTGTGCGGGCATCTGCCCCGCGCCCATCCGCAGCCCCCAGAAGTTACTGCTGAGTTACATCTTGTAAAATCTGAGAGTCCTAAAGGGAAAGGGGATGTGGTAAGATTCTGGAGCAGCTGAGAGTCCACTGGTCACTCTCTCCTTGACCACAGCTCCCGTTCCTCTCAGGAGTCTTGTGTGGCCGTCAAACCCTCCTTAGTAACCAATGCAAAGTGTTGGTGGGTGTCCTGTGCATGTGTTTCGAGGCCTCGCAGAGGCCCATTTGGCCGGAGACGTGACCGTGTCGATCCTGGGAGGGTGTGGGGGTGCCCACGAAGTCCTGCTTGGAAGGAGGGTTTGCGTGGAACAGGGCATCTTCCGGACTTCGCGGCCCCCGGCTCCAGCGGTGATGGGGCAGCCAAGGGGCTCGGGTGGAAACAGGCTTTCTGACCATGACACGGTGGGCTTCACAGGGGCTCTGCTTGCTTTGGACAGGTGCTCATCTGGGGTTTGTGTTCTCAGCAGATTTGTGTGGGAAGGCAGAGCCCCAAGGTCATATCTGCATAGCCCACCCTCCAGGTGCCAGGTTGATGGCAAGCCCTGCGGTCTCCCCACTTTCTTTCTGCCTGAAGGAAGCAGGCTGTGGCCCCCAGACACCGTGCCCCTAGTCTTGGAATGTGGCACGCTGTGTCAGGAAGGCATGCACAGTCCAGTGGGCTGGGCTCTGGGGCCTGGCGGGCAGCCTCCCCCAGGAGGAGACAGCTCGTCTCCCACCCATGGAGGTTGGAGGGGGCGGGGGTTTGGATAGCCCAGCCCCGCCCAGGACAGCCCACACCTGACTGCGTTTTGGCAAAGGACTAGGAAGTAAAATTGGCCTTTCGAGGTAAAGATCGGTTGATGGGCACAAAGACCTACCCTGGAGGGCGTCCAAATGCTTTGCTCCAGTGAACTCCTGAGGTCACAGACGGGGTCAACAGGCGAGGGTTGTCCCCTCCCGAGTGCCAGCTGGGCGCCGGGGAGGGCCGGGCCTGTGAGCAGGGCCCGGTGTCGGTTTGTATTACACATGTCCTGGCACTCACCGTGTTTGCAGTGAGGCCTCCCACAATAAAGTGCGGCTTTGGAGAATGCAGCCCTTAATGTAAGACTGTGTTTGTATGCACGTCCCAAAGCGCTAATATTATAATGTCAAATGTTCTGCCGTCTTGGCAGGGGTTTTTCTGAGATGATGCAGTAACCCTCAGTCCTGTTTTTCCATCACATCCCAGGGTGTTTTAGTTACCTTAAGAAGGGAAATAAAATGCAGAAGCGACCCAGCTGTTTGTAGCGTGCTGCCCTTCTGAGGGCTTTACGAACAATGAGAAGGGTGCGCTGGGTGGGGACCACACCGCACGTGGGCCGCCCTGCTGAGGACCGCCCATGCTCTGGCGGGGCGTTTCTTCTCACTGGGCGGCCTCACGGGGCGTTGGTGGGGAGGGCCCTGCAGGTGAGGCCGACCGGAAGGCGGGGCCCCGGGTGGTGCCCGCAGGAGCTCAGGGTCGACGAGCTTGGATTTCCAACCGGGGTCTGGCTCTCCTGTTCACAGAGGATCCGGAATCTGCCACAGAGGACTGACAGTTGGAGGGGCCCATCTCTCCAAGTGGAGCCGAAAGGCCCAGGTTTGCCGTCCTCAGACGTTAGTGCTGTGCGGCAGCAGTGCTTAGGGGTGTCCTTCATTAACACCCGAAGAAGGAAGAGGGGGTTTGTAGGCTTTGGTTCTAGAAGACAAGTTCCCGGTGCGCGCTCTGGGGCAGGACAAACGCGGTGGGTTATTTGCTGTCCAGAGTCTCGGGGTGAAGCTGCCAGTTGGCGGCTGCGGCTGTGGGCATGTCAGGGAGCCAGTGATGACGGACAGACGCCTAGAATGTCGCTCGACACTCACGACAAAAGTCCTCCCTGCATCTTCCGAAGGAGAGGCCGGGAGCCCGGCTCTTGAGGGGCTGCAGCGAGCGTGGCGCTCCAACAGCACCACCTCCGCTGGGGCTTGTGGCCACACGGCCAGGGTGAGACTTGGATTCCAGTCCCACAGCAGTTCGGGTGGTGCGGCCTCAGGCAGATCGCGGGGCCTCGCAGAGCCTGCTTCCTCATCTGCGAAGCGGGGATCTATGTCCTGCTGGCTGTTGTGAGGGTTAGACAAGGTCACTATGGGAAGTGCTTTGTGGGTAGAGCTCAGTAAATACTTGACAAACGTGCTGCACGGCCAGCAGATGTCAGATGTCGCTCCACAGGTGGGTGAGCACACGAGACACTTGTCGGATGAGTCCTCACCGCAGGAGAAGCCCCGAGGTTTGCGGGTGGAGGAGGCACCAGTGCGGGGAGGTGTCTGGCACCTCAGGGTTCGTGGTGAGGCCAGGGCCACCACGTACGCCCCCCCCCACCACCACCGCCGATGTCCCGCGGTCCCTGCTGCCTCTGCCCCGGGCGAGGCGCCCGCAGCCATGCACTGGCCAGCCCTCCAGCGGTAGGCATGCTGGCCATCGGGAGGGGTTGCCCTCCTCGGAAGTTCATCTCCGATGACGGGGAGGCACGCAGCCCGGCCCCTCATCGCCCACGAGGCCCAGCCTGCACACTGAGCTGTGGCGGGGACTCAGGCGGGAGCCAGGCGCCCGTGCGCCCTGGGGACCCTTGGCCTGCAGCCGCTTCTCCAGTCCAGCTCCTGAGGTCAGTGACTGAGGAGCAGGAGGCCCTCCGCTGGGAGATGGCAGGTAACACTGAAGAGGACCCCATAGCGTGAAGGGCCAGCGGGGAAACAGACCGAAGGTGGCACCGGGCCACTGAGACGGAGTCACTGCAGGTGCCAGGTGCCATGCAGGCGGTGAGGACAGACTGGGCCCTGCACGGACAGACAGACGGAGGGGAACGGGGGCAGACGGGGGTGGCTCTATCCTGACCCTAGACTGAAGGCACCTCTCTTCCAGCTGGGCTGCTGCCGGCCATGTCCACCCGTTTCCTCCTGGTAGGGCTGGGGGTGCGGCCCTGAGAGATGCCAGTCTCTTCTCTGACCTGAGCTTGGACCTGAGTGGCATCTGGGTCTTCAGTCAGTGGTGAGCCACGTGCCCTCCCTGTGGGGCCACTCAGGCCCGGGAGGTGGGGCTGGGTCAGCGTCCCTGGGTCAGCGTCCCTGCTCCCCACGTGGGGGATGGGCTGCTGGCCTTTATTTCTCTGTGGAAACGAAACACCCCGAGGATGCTTAAGAGGCAGGCAGCACTGCCCTTGTGGTTTGAGGGGTGAGTCTGTGCTGATTAAATGCGCACGACCAGTATTACTATTACCTGCAGCTGAAAGCACTGAAAGTTTGAATAAATAGTGAATCCACACCTTAGTGCATTTGAATATGAATTTCAAAAGATTCTCAAGCTCATTTGAGTTCATAGCCATATTTTAATTTTTTTGTTTTTAATTTTATTTTTTGGAGGGGGAGGCAATTAGGTTTATATTTATTTATTTGCTTTTTAATGGTGCTGGGGCTCGAACCCAGGACCTTGTGCATGCTAAGCACATACCGCTCACCTACACCCTCCACCCCATAGCCATGTTTTTAGATGAAGTTTGAGAAATAGTTTGTGGGAAAGTGTGCTGATGTGCCGGTTCCTTACGGCGTGGCTCTCCGCAGTGTCTAGCTGGAGACTGTCCACTTGTGTGTGCTCCCCGAGCGCTGACATGGATTCTCGAGCTGCCTGTGCTGTGGTGTTGCCTGCTGTCCAGAGCAGAGTTCCTGCATCGCCCTGGGTAGAGGAGGACGTGCCCCTGGTGTCTCACTCATGGCAGCTCTTGGAAAGCCAGTGTTTTGCTTCCAAAGCTTTAAGAAATCAATTATGAGCAGAACCAGGATTTTATCTCACCAGCTCTAAAATGATGGCTTTTCAGCATTTTGAAAAGCAGTTCTTCTGCCAGAATTTGAAACAACAAATTGAATTTATGAGGTCAAGGTGAAACTAGCAAATGTGACAAGGGAGAGGAACATTCATGAATGAAAACGAGGACGAGAGGTCACTGGTCAGAGAGCTAAACGAGGAATCGGCTGGGCGCTCGGGCAGGGTGAAGCAGGGGCACGAGGGCGATTTAGCCCCATGTTCAGATTTCTGTGCAAGAAACGGGTGCCCAGAGCAGGCCAGCCGCTTCCCTGAAGGACGGACGAGGCCTGGTGTTCTCTGCCCTCCAGGGCCGCCCGCCCTCCCCTCCTGCTTGAGCCCCAGGCTGGTCCGGCGTCTGGCTCGGGCCCCGGCCCCTGGGCAGTGGGAACCCAGCAGGCACTGAGAAGGGACAGGACGGTCTGGGTTCCTTCCCGGGACCCCTCCCGGTCAGCCCTGTTCCGGAGCTGCGGGCTCCCCTCCCACAGTGTCTGCACCCTCTGGGGCCGTGGTGCTGGCCCGGGGTTGCGCTCGGCCCCTGAGGTCCTCCGCCTCCGCACACCCTTGTGCGGGTGAACCCTCTCCAGGTCGGCTCCGCTGGACCCAGCCGTCAGTCTTGGGCATCTGTAACGAACCGGGCCACTCAGACTGCAGACGCTTGTTTCTTGTCGTTCTGGGGGCTGGACGTCCAAGGTCAGGGCGAGGGTGCCGCGGTCCCGGCCCCGTGTCTGGCGAGATCTCTTCCCAGCTTGCGGATGCCCGGGGTGGGGGGAGAGAGCTGGAGGGGGCGGGCTCCTCACGTCCCCTCCCCTCGGCCGTCACGGGGCTCCGCCCTCCGGGCTGAAGCCCCGCCTCCCGACTGAAGCCCCGCCTCCCGACTGAAGCCCCGCCCCCTGACACGGCGCCTTGCGGACGCAGGGCACAGGCACGCGCTGCCCGCAGCGCCTGCCTCGTCCCCGCTCCTCCCTGGCTAACAGGGCATCCGCTCGGCTCTCCCCCAGGTTCTGGCGCAGGTGAAGGTGGGGCTGGACGCCACGGCAGCTGACAGCCCAGCTGGTCTCCTCGGACCTGGTGTAGCAGGTGGACGTTGCCCGACAGGCCCACTTACTTAGTTTCTTCTCATTGTTTGCTTGTTTTCTTGGAAGTGACACCAACATTTTTACGAACCCAATCAAAGCCTCGAATCTAAATGCTTCAGTTTCGCTCGGCCGGCTGGTTTACCGGTCCCTGTCTGCACCCTGACTTGCAGCAAAGCTTAAAGAGCATTCGGGCCTTCCCATTTCAGGTTTCATGTTGTCAAATTTGTTGCTGTAGTGGCTCGGGCCAGTGAGGTCTGGGGCTGCGTCCCCAGCAGCTGCAGTTGGCGGGGCGCTGGGCTGGGAGGGGCTGCTTTGGGTCCTGACCTTCGACTGTGAGCTGAACCCTTGTTTCCCTTGTTCCTCTTTCCTGGCCTGGACCTGGCCTTTTAAAGCACTCGTTTTGAAGTATTTTTTCTGATACGAAAATACCACAGGCTCATGGAGGAAACTGTAGACTTTCCGTGAAGGATGAAGAAGAGAAAACTGACCCCACCAAGTACGGCCCCCATGTTAGACCTGACGTTCGTCTTTCCAGTCTTTTTTAAAGTCATGGTTAGAAAGGAAAACATGTGGTCGTGAACATACCTGACACACCATTTGTGCTCTGCTGGCTTCGCTTTGCATTGTGTGAGCAATTTACCAAGTAATTGAAAACTCTACAGCCTCATTTTTGACGGTTGCCTAATGAGAATTTTCATATGTTTTGAATAAATAACCGCCTGAATACTACGAGGAGGAGCCACCTGTGCCTGGTGATCCCCGGGGAGGCCCGAGCCACCCACCCCTCTGGCTTTCTCTCTTTTTCAGTGTGCTTCTGACAGCGGTTCAGTCGCTGAGGGCAAGATTTCAAACACGGTCATGTGCTGGGGGAGATGCGAAGCCAGGCACTGCCTTCCGACTCACCTGGTGCAGAGTCTCCCAGGGGCCCCCGAGGAGGTGTTGTTGACGCCCGTTTCACAGAAAGGAAAACGGAGGGGGGCAGTCAGCATGAATAGCTTGCCCTGTTCTCGCAGCCATGGGGATGGGGCCGGGATTTGGAGGCTCATGTTTTCCTCTGTTCTGTGTTGTCAAAAGTACCAGAGACCAAAGCTGCTTTTTTCTTTGACAAGATTATGGCAGGAACACGAGATGCCTTTGCTGCAGGGTAATGTGGAGCTTCAGCTGTCCCTTGGAGGGTGTGAGTAGGAGCCCCAGGAAAGGGGCTTCCCAGCCAGGATGTCGTCCGGGCGGGATGCAGGCGGGATGGGGCTTCGAGGAGCCCATCAACACCTCAGGTCTCAAGGAGGCCATGCGGGGTTGGTGGGCGGCGGTGCACCCCCTGCCCCGAGCCCGCACGCCCTGACTGTGCTGAGCGGGGAAACAAGCGCCTTGTCTCTGTTGATCTCGAGGCTCGTCTCTGTTGACCAGCTGCCTGGAGCTGGGAAGTGAGCTGAGGTCAGACCCTGAGTGGAAGGCGGCCAGGGATGCTAAGCAGTGACCTAGCTTTGGCTGGACAGTGAGGCCCACTTAGCAGAGGATGGTGTTCGGGAGGGGCCATGGCAGTGGCCGGAGCACAGGTGTCTGCAGGTGAGGTTTGGGGGAGTTCTTGGAGGTGCTTGGAGTGTGAGGGAGGCAGAGACACTCTCAGGAGTCCAGAGGCATGTGTGGAACATCCATCACAGCACAGAGCTGTCCCTGACAGAGCCGGGGGGCGGGCGGTTACGGCCTCACACCAGGCCCGGCACCCCCTGGGGTGGGCGGGGACACAGCCTCCAGGCACCTCGGGTGAAGGTCCCTCCAGCACGGCTGGCAGCCGGGGGAGAGGGCAGCCAGGTTCCGGCTTGTGTCTCCTTGGTGAGTCCCGTTGCACGGAGTCCCCGCACGGAGCAGGGGCTACAGGTTTAGCCATCGTTCCTTCCCCGTCACTGCCTGTTGAACGGCCGGCTGAGTCCCTACCGTGTGCCGGCCACACACACTCCTTGGGCCGGAGCGGGGCTTTGAACCACAGCCGGAAGGAGGTGCGCAGGCAGCTGTGCCCTGTACCCTCCAGCTGCAGCCTGGATGCCGGTTTTAGTGACTGTTCTCATGGCCGAGTGGGCTCTTCCCTGAGCCCCAGGCCTGACTGCCCCTCTCACCCCTGGCCCGGTGTCCACGGCCATGTTCCAGGGTCAGTCTCACTCTGGGCTCCTCACCTCCTGCTGGCCCGGCCTTGCTGCCCCACCGAGCATGTTCGTCCTGGCCCTGGGCTGAGTGTGTGTCCTGTGAGGCCCTGTGTTCTCCCCTCCTGACACCCACGCCCTGGGCCTGGGGGCCGTGTGAGTGGGGTGGGAGGTCCCCGGTGCCACAAGCAGACAGTGTCCAGGGCGTGGGTCCCAAGGAGACGGCGGGGCTGCATCTGGCTAGACATGACACCCATGTCAGGGAGGGGAGGGCGTGGGCTGAGGTTGGGGAGCCCACCGCACTGTGTGCCCGGCCTGCAGCCCAGCAAGTTCGGAGAAGCGGAAGGACACTCGTGGGGAATTCCTGTGAGCTGGGGACACAGTTCCCACCTTGTCATGTTGCTGGGGAGCCTGAACACGGTGAGGGTGCTGCAGCCTGCGTGCTGGGGGTGGGCTTTGGTGAGCGCTGGTGGAGGACTTAGCACCTGCCAGGGTCGGGCCCCCAGTGGTTGGTCTGGGACCTAAGTGCTTGGAGCACCAAGGAGCCTGCAGAGGGGCAGGCAGGGGGGGGTGACTGGGAGGATGTGGTCTCCAAAGGATGACCCCAGGGAGGAGCAGGGGCAGTGAGGGCTGTGCATGGCCAGTGGTCAGGAAGGGAGGAAGGCAGAGGTGGGTCTGCACAGCCCGACCCGGGCCCCAGTGGTGTGAGTCCCAGGGGGTGACAGCCCTGCTGGGGCCTCTGCCTGTGTCTCCTGACCCCTTTCAGAGGCTGTGATCTCCCCAGGGCCTCGAGGCTGCACTCGTCTCCATGAAAACCCCTAGAAGCCTGGCATTGGGAGGGCATGTCTGTGCTTTGGCAGAGGTGGGTCCTGAGCAGGGCTGGGTCTGGGCCTGCAGGCCGCGTGGAGGCGGGGGTGGGCCGCGTGCAGCAGGGATGTTGCTGCGGGGCCCTGAGAAGCCGCAGGTTTCAGCCCGCAGAGGTGCGGGGCGGGATGAAAGACCGGGTGTCAGGGTGGGGCCCCAGGGCACCAGGTCTCTGGGATGCCCCCTGGAGGTCCCCTGGAGCCGTGACCTCTGGCTCTGGGGGCAGGCCGGGAGGTGGATACCAGAGCCCGGGGAGCAGCGCGGAGCGAGTGGCAGAGGTGGGGGCGTTTTGGACAAAGCAGTAGCACGCGTAAATGGGGCATGAAGTCCCTGTGATGCACTGAATTGCGCTCAGTGATGACTGAGCCCTGCGCCTGTTGGCCGCACGTCCCTGAGGCAAGGCCCGGCCCGGCGGGAGGGGTGGAGGAGCCCCTCTCTCCTTCCTAAACCCAGAGGGGCCTGGGGGCTGGGAGCTGCAAGTCGGCCTGGCTCTGGGCCCCTGTGGGGCCATCTCTTGTCCAGGCGCTGCCTTCTGTGGTGGCCGCCGCCTGCAGTCCTGCTCCACGCTGGACGCCCGGTTTCCAAAATAGCTAAGCCTTGGCCTCTGGACCATGTCCTGGGAAGGGCGTTCCTTCCACCGCGGGGTGTCCTTTGCCTGGATGCCCTGCCCTGCAGCAACCAGAGCCTGGCCTGGGAAGGCCGAGGGCCGCCCCTCCCAGTCCAGGGTGGTGGTTGGTCTGATGGTTTCCTGTAAGGTCCTCGTGGGTCACATGCCACTGGGCTGTCTCTGCGGAGGCTGCGGACAGCAGGTGTCGGTCAGCTCTCACGGTCAAGGATGCGGGGTCCTTGCACCGGTCCTCTCTCGTCTGCTCAGATCTCCTGGTGTGAACTGGGCTTGCCTGCTGGCTCCTGCTCTTGGTGCTCAGGAGCTCCCCAGCTGATAGAGGACCCTGCCCTGCCGTCATCCCCGCACGGCCCGCGCACAGGGGCGGGAGCCGGTGGGAGAAGCTGCTGGGGCAGAGTGGGGAGTGGAGAGGGCCGGTGAGGTCTTTGACCCTGAACTGAGGCTGAAGGCAGGAGTTCTTCCCGGAGTTCAGTGGGGAGATCCCGGGGATGAGGTGTGCGGAAGCCTGGAGGCCGGGTGCGGGAGCGGGCAGGGGCCATAGACCCAGATGAAGGGGCCCTTCGGCTTTTTGCGGAAGGGATGGACCCATCGCTGGGGTCCTCATTGCTGGACGCAGCTCACTGGGCGTCATGGAGAGTCTCTGTGGCCTCAGAGAGAACGGCTGGAAGGGAAGTGGCTCACACTCGGGGACGAAGCAGGAACCACGAAGGCCAGAGGTGGCGGGCTGGGGTCGCGAGAGGAGGTGCGGCCAGTGTGGACGGGGCGGTGTCAGCAAGTGTGGCAGGTGGGGGGCCGCTGGCCAGAGGCCTCGTGCAGCCGGGTGATGTGTCTGGAGCAGCAGGGGCCCTGGGAGAGCGTGGCTGTGTACACAGGGCTCACTGCTGGCGGGCCGTCCCCGCGGAGGGTCTGCCGTCTGCGGTGTGGGTGAGGGAGAGCAGAGGAGGCGGCTCTGCAGGGATCTGCATCGAAGAAGAGGCTGGAGCATCTTAGACACCTGACGAAAAATTAACCCGACATTCTCTGCTGTCCCCAAGTCCCAGCCAACTCTTGTCAGCCTTTTGACTTGAGAAGAAATGAGTTGAAAATCATGTATCAGTTGCATGTGTCACGCTGGTAAGAGTCTCTGCAAACTGCATGTGGCCTCATGTCCATGAGAGGAGGGCTCTCGTGGGAGGTGGCGGGCGGCCCAGCGCCCCGGTTCTCGCACGTGCCACCAGGCAGCTTCTCCTCGCTGAGCCGTCTCTGAAAAGGAGCCTCTGATTGTGTTGATCTACTCAGGAGTCTCTCCTGTCCCCTCTCCTCCGCATTTTTTTTTAGGAACATGATTGTTTCTCCTACGTGGAATTTCGGTGATTTTCGCCCCATGGGTGATTTTCTGATGTCTGTGAGGCTTTGCTATTACAGCAGGAAAGAGGGTGGAGCTGGAAGAGGGAGTTACAGTGGATGCAAAGAAGGGCAGACTTTTCTTTTTGTGATGAAATCCTGGAAAAGATAAAATAACCTCAGCCTGTGAGAATCAGACAGAGACACAGCCGTGGGGAGGGGGCGGTTTGGGGGCCTGCGCTGTTCGCGGGGCGAGACGTTGAGCGGTGGCTCACTTATTTGCACGTGCACTTGGTGACTGTTCTTCGAGCACCTGCTGTGCGTGGGGTGCATGAGGTAACCCCGGACGTCCCGGCTGTTCTTTGTCACGGGGCTGCAGGGAACCTGAGGGGGAGAAGCTAGAATACAGTCAGAAGACTGAAGATGTGCCCAGTGTCCCTCAGAGGGCCAGGCCCGGAGGACGGCCCCTCACGCGCATAGGATGGGGCAGGCTCACCGCGTGTCCTCCGCACGCAGGGGAGGCCCTGGCGTGTTCCTGGTGGGACACCGTCACCAAGTGAGACACGCAGATCCTCCTCCCTTAGTGGCTTCTGGGGACAGAACACTGTATTTCACTCGTGTTTATCTGTGTCTTTAATTCAAGGCCCACGGAGGACCTTGAATAAACCCTTGCTGGGTGGAATCACGATTTCAGATGCACTCATTGCTCTTGGCACTCCACAAGGCCCAGAGCGCGGCCCCACTGTTTCTCCCGTGCAGACCTGCAGACAGACCCACTGGCATGTCACCTTCATTTGGCGTGCTTGGCCACCCAGGGCCTCCGGCTGCCCTGCCGACCCCAGAGGAAGACAAGCCTCGTCGGTGTCCGGCTGCCTGCTGGACCGTGGCTGGCGCCTGCATTTCCCTGTCACATGTGGTCAGCAGAGCCTGAAACACGGACCTAGATGAGGCCTTGGAGGCCAGGAGGACGGAGAGGAAATCTTGAGGTGGATTTCTACCCGCTCGCCATTCTGGCCCCGCTTTCTGTGCAGCCTGAGCTCTTGTTCTGGTTACCTGGACCTTTGAGCTCCGGTCAGTAGGAAGGGGAGGTGGGTTGGACGCTGAGGCCCCGGTCGGCCTGAACGAACCCCAGAGTTGGCTCACTGGTGGTGGGGATGGGGCGGGGAGACAGCTGGAGAGGGGTCCCCAGGCCTGCACCCCAGGACCAAACAGCCTCATGGCACGGAAAGGAGGTTCCCGGGTCCATGTGCTGCAGTTGTGACCAGAGGTGCTGTTACCCAGTGCTGGACGTGGCCCCGGGACCAGTGTGGGGCCCCAGGACCCTGCCTGCCCCACCGCAACCCATGGCCCAGGCCCCTCCTCCCGCCCGGCACCGCCCGGCACCTCGCAGCGTCCGGCCCTTGTAGGCTGACTGGCAGTGGCTGCGGCAGCGATAGCGGTGGCTGCCATGTGGGACGCTGCCCAGTGTCTGTGTCACTTGTTACCCCGCGTTCTCCACATTCACAGCTGAAACCCCGGGCTCAGAGTTCGGGGTCTTGGGGCCCCTTCCTCTCTCCCAGCTGCTCCTTTCCTTTCGACCCCCGCCCCCACCCGGCCCTGCCTTTCCCACTCACGGCCTGGCTTGGAAACGGCCGCCTGGGCCAGGGCCCACCCAGGAACATGCACTTTGCAGTGAGTGTGCTTCTGTTCCTTAGCTTAGGGCATTTTTCTTTCAATTATTACTTTTTTTTTAAATGCTGGGAGGCTGTGGATGCCTCTTGTAGCCAACAGGGTGACTCGGACATCACAGAGGTGTCCATTGTGCATAATTGAATGTCACACTTCTGGGGGAAGAATGGAACTGGCCCCTGAAGATAATTCCCCATGGCGTGTGAGCACCAGGCTTTGCATCTGCCTTGGCGGCTCAGGGTGTGTGTTCAATGTGCCAGGGGTCCTGTCACCTGGCCTGTCTGGGGCCATCGTGTCTGTGTGGCTCAGCTGAGCCACTGCTCCCCCTGACCCTGCTGGACTGGCTTGTGGGGAACCTGGTCCGGGGCACCTGCATTGCTGGGAGCTTTTTGGAAATGAGGGTCTCAGGCCCACCCACACCCCCTGAGTCAGGAGCCGGGTGGGCCCAGCCACCACGGTTTAACCAGTCCTCTGGGTGCTCAGGGCCGAGAACTGCCGGGCAGGGCGGCTGTGTGGGTGACGCTGGTCCTGCTGTACACCTGGGTCTCGTTTACTGTTTCCCAGTGAGGGGTGGGCAGCAGAGAGCTGCATCTTGAGAATTGTGGCAAATGTCGTCTGCTGGGTCCTTCTTTGGAGGAGAGCGTGGCCCTTGGCAGCATCGAGGATTCTGAGAATCTCGCAGAGAAGAAACCTGTGGAATTCTAGCTCAGAGTTTTCAGTGAGTGGGGCTCATTAACACCCCTCTTGTCCTGGGGACATCATTGCCAGCCAGCCCTGCTCCTTCCTGAGGTGACTTTCACTGTGATACAGTTTTCAGTCGTTTTTCTTTGTTGTTCTGTGTTTAATCTGGGGCTGCAGTGAGAGCAGGACGCACAAGCCACGGACGAGGGTGGAGACAACTCCCGCTCAGGTGCACCCTGGATCCCCTCTCCAGACCCACCGGCCTCGTCCTCGGCAGGTCTGGGTGTCCCCGGCTCTTCAGACTCAGTGTCAGGAGAGGACAGCGCTCACTCCAGGTGTGGACAAGGACTCCCGAACTGCAAACGCTCCTTCTTGTCTCATCATTGAAAAACAAGCCCAGAAAGTCATCTAAGAAAACACTTGATGTTTTTGAGCTTATGGTGTGAGAATTCTAAACCTCAAGCCCAGATATTCTTGCCTTTTTACTCCTGATCAAATGACAATTATGTTTAAACATATACCTGCCTTCAGACTGAACCTAACAAACTCATGAATGTTAGTTGACATGATTTTTCTTTCATAGCTAATACAAAGTAACTCAAATATGGCATTGAAATTTGGGATAATAATGAATGTGGATCCAGAAAATGGATCATAAAGAGTTTAATTTACTTGACGATACAGTCTTTAATAGTGTGCAGGTTCAAAATCCTAGACGAAAATTACACGCACTGTGCTTCTGCTTCTCGCTGGAAATGCAGAAACTTGGGATCGCATCAGCATCCGGGCTGGTTCACGGGCAGGAAAGTTCCGGAATTACGTGCTCTGTCATGTGATGATGGCAAAGAAGGACAGATTTCCTAAGGAGGGTCCTGAGACTGTGGGCCCCGTGCGTCAGGAGTGGCTGAGAAACTGTGACCCAGTTTTCCTCCTTCATCTGAGACCACGGCTAAGGCAGCCCAGCTCTGCCCCAAATGCTCAAGCCACGTCTTGTGCACCCCTGTGGGAGGCGGGGCCTGTGGCACACATGCGCGTACCCCTGTGGGAGGCGGGGCCTCCGGCACAGCTGCGCACCCCTGCGGGAGGCGGGGCCTGTGGCACACGTGCGCTCATCCCAGTCCTCCTGTGCGCCTGGTCTCTATCATGTCACATTGCCATGCTGTCCTTTCACGGGAGTGGCTGAGTTTGGCCCAGTTCAGGCCTGTCGCGAGTTTCGGGGTCTTAGGGGTCCCATTTCTTTCTCCTAACGGAGTGCTTGAATCCTCAGCATTTGACATTCAAGACTTCTCATTAAATATCTTTTCAGAGGTTTTCTTTAACTCCGTATCTATGGAAACAAGCTTAGAAATGCTTTCTTAATCCAAAAGAATAATTCAACAAATGTCCTTTTTTTGAAGATACCATTGCATTTCAGAAAATTGAGGACAGAAGGCCAGGAGACAATTGAAATACCACTCAGAGCTCACCTGGCTGAGGTGGAGGACTCCAGCAAAGCAGGACCGCGTGGTGCTAATGTTACCCGACACGGGCTCCAGGGCCCCAGGCCGGCGCTGAGAAGGCAGCAGAGGTGCGCAGCAGCCTGTCCCTCTGCGGCGGGGACGGGCCTGTGCAAGCGCTGTCTCTCCTCCTGGGTGGTCCTGGGGCGGGGCAGCCCCCACTCCTCCTCCCATCACTGTCCCCCCCCTTTCCCTTCTGTCTCTGAAATCTCAGTCACGGCTTTGCTCTATGGTCTTGTCGCCCAGATGTGCGGCAGGTTCGGCTGCTCCCGGCTCCAGAAGCACATGGCCTCGGGGCGGCTGCTCTGCAATCTCTTGCTTGCTCTTCCAGGTCTTGTTCCATGAGAAGTGGGTTTCTGATGTGAACGTGGTTTTCTGTTCCTGCTTGGACACCCCACCCTGAGGCGCATTTTTGCGTGGATCTGACGGAAATGTTCAGAAGCAGCACATGGGTGCAGGGGCCAGGACGTGTGGTCTGTGCTCGGGGCCAGGTTGAGGGCCCGGTGGTGGGTGGAGCGTCCACCCGTTCCCAGCTGGGATGGACGGCAGCTCTGCGTACCCCCTCAGAACAGGAGGAACGAGGACAGCTCTGAAGAGACACCACCTCCAGTCCTACACCCCCCCACGCTTTGCCAGTGTGGTTCCTAGGAAAGAAGATAATTAATGTAATTATTAATGTAATTCCCCAGCACTTCAGGTTTTCAGCCCCTTAGAGTTTTCCACTGGGGAGAGACACAGAAAGTGCCTACGCTGAGAATCCCCGTGTGGACTTTGGTGTTGAAACCCAGACACCAGGCGTGCAGTGGAGGCTCATGGCACAGCTGCTTTCTCCCGAGGCTGAGAGGAGACAGGCGGGTGCACAGAATCCCTGCCATAGATGGCCGTGGGTGTGAGGGTCCTGGGCCACTGTGCCCCAGGCGTCTGGTGGGGTCTGGAAGGGGACAGCTGGCCCCGCGGGAGAGGTGACACTTGTGTCACCTAACTGTGCCTTAGTCGTTTAAGTCACGACGTCTGCTGCCTTCCCTGTGCATGAGCTGTGGTGTAAAATGCCTTCTCGGAGGCACTGCATGTCCGTCCCGAGAGGATGCTCTGTCCGTGTGCCCGGGGCGGCGGGGCCGAGGGAAACTTCTCTGCGGGGAGAGTGAGCATTCGGCTGGGGCAGCTGCTCGTGGCCTCCGGACAGCAGGCGTGGGCTTGGTGGAGACGGCAGTGTTCACTGGGTGCGGGGTCTGGGTGAACAGGTGACCACCGTCTCTGATGTTGCCTGATATCAGCCGATGCTGATTCGTCTGATGCTGGCTCCGTTCAGCTGGGCCTTATGGACCTCCGGGAGACAGGATTCACATGGGTCCAGAACCACCTGGGCAGAGCGAGGCTGGGCCTTCAGCCTCCCCCTGCAGCAGGTGGGAGGTGGCTGCAGCATACACTTTTCTGGTCTTTGAGGGGTGGCCCCTGTCACCTGGGGAGCCCAGCTGTCACGGTGGAGGAGGGGGCCTGTCACCCCTGCCCCAGACCTCGGCTCTGCAATGAGGGCCCCTCCTGCTGCCCAGCGGGGTGTCAGACTGGGACAGGGGACGGGGTCTGGAAAGTGGGCAGCCCCGAGAGGAGGGTGGACACCTGGGCTCCAAAATGCCATGTACCATGACCTGGCTTCGATGCCGCTTCTCAGAGAAACGAGAGAAAAGCAAGCCGGCCTTGTGACATGGGGTGGCCTCCTCGCGTCTGGGGCCGGAGGAGAACCCCTTTGGGAACCGGGAGCTGTTTCCTCACCTGGGCATCACCCAGCGTACCGAGCGCCTGCCCTGGGTCAGAGGGCCCAACCGACGTGGGCAGGAGCCGCGAGGGTCCCCAGTGCGGGAATCAAGTTCAGCTCAGGTCTGAGGGGTCCTGGGTCCCTGAGCCGCAGAGCTGTCCCCGCCCCGTGATGGAGGAGGCTGCACTCGGGACCCACGCACAAGGTGACACTTCTCCAGCGTCTGCCCTGAGCCGAGCCGAGCCGGCCGCCTACCCTGGGCGGGGCTCCGGGGCCCCAGCCTTCAGAGGGGCCTTGCCCCACCTTCCGTTTTCTGCAGGGCAGAAGGCGCAGAGTCTGGGCACCTCCGGCGCAGCTCCCCCGGGCCTCCCTCCCCGCCTGCTGGGCTGGGAGCTGCTCCGGGGTTCCCGGCTCTGGGGCACGTGTGGGCTGGAGCAGAGCGCCGGGCTGTCTTCTTAGGGAAGGAGCCTGTGGGTGCGGGGGCTCTCGGGGCAGCGACCCTCCCTCCGTCCTTCCCTCCAGATGGCAGGTCTCTCCTCTCCTTCCCACGAATCTGCTCCGCGCAGGACAGTGGGGCAGGTGGACGGGCGGGGCTGGAAGGTGCAGCTCCACCAGATGAGAGTCCGCAGGCCTCCTCCCGCCTCTCTCTGCTCAGGTGACTGTGGTGAACACACACCCCTCGGCCTGGAGCAGCGTGGAATAGGGAGGGGGGCACATTGGGGACAGAGTCTGGCTGAGGGCGTGTTATTCACCTCTGAGTTCTGGTTTCCTTGCCTGTGAAACTCCCGTCAGTGCGTGGTGGGGACTGGACGCGATGTAACAGGTCGGTGTTCAGCTGATGCCAGCCTGGGAGTGAAACTCTGTCATTACATTGTGTGGCCCGGGAGAAGAGGACTAGAGACAGAGTAAGGGAAATCCCGATGAGAAGCCCTGTTTGTGGAAAGTCACTGTGGGAAGCGGAGCATGCCTGTCACCGTGGCTGGGTGGCCCGCGTACGCGGGCTCCCTGGAGTTCTATTTGCTCCGAGGCTGAGCCGCTCTCAGCTTTAACAAAACTGAGGAGGACACTCTCGGTTCCTCAGAATCTTCTCCTGATTTGTGGTCTGTCTGAGAGGGAAGCTGTTCCATTTTTTGGTGAGAGAATCCATTTCAGGCTCATTTTTTCTTACAGTTTTTAGTCACAAAACCTTTCCGTTACATTAGTTGACATGTGTTAAGTAGTTAGTGGCTCTGTTCTCGGCACTTTTGCAAAAGCCCCAAGGAAGGGGAGGGAGTCACTTTGATTCCGGCTGGGCAGCTGAAGAGACCAGCCCCAGGAGGGAAGCCAGTCGCCTGGGCTCGGCCGGAGCACGGGGCGGGGGGTCGGTGGGGCTGGGGCCCTGGCCGCCCCAGCAGAGTCATGGCTCGGGGGGCCGCCAGGAGTGAAGGGTGGGGTCCCTGGGGGTTCCCACTGTAAAACACACACCCTTTGTAAGCGTCTCCTGGGAGCCAAGGCTCTGAGAGGAGGGCAGCCGGGCTCCTCTCGGGACGGCTGGACCTGCTGTAACTCCCAACAGCACCAGGAAGAGGCCGCAAGGCGGGGCCCAGGCACTGCATGGCATTCTGCGGAGGTCAAGGGGAGGCAGGATTCAGGCTAAAAAGTTCAGTGTGAGTGTGTGTGAGCTTGTGTCTGTGAGTGTGTGAGAGAGTGTGTCTGTGCACACGAGTGTGTGTGAGTGTATATGAGTGTGTGTGTGAGCGTGTGAGTGTGTGAGCGTGTGAGTGTGTGAGCACACGTCTGTGTGTCTGAGCGCATGCATGTCCTGGAGCCAGGGGGAGACCTGTGGGTGTCAGGAGTGAGGGATTTTGGACATGTCTCCTTGCCTTGATGGTCAGGGTAGACCACACCCTTCCAGCGAGGAACCTGGGTCTGAGCCCTGGGCCCAGGAGGCTCAGGGTGGGTGGCGGCTGTGGGCTTCCTCCGAGGGCTTCACTCTTGCCTTCAGAGCCACAAGTGGGCCCATTGGCCCAAGGGGGCAGCGTGAGCAGGTGACTGCCTGGTGGGGGGAGGGCGGTGCCGAGGTGGGGAAGGTGGTGTGTCCGATCAGGCTCTGTCAGACCGAGGTCTTTCTTTCTCTTGATGACTTGAGGCTGATACTCAAAATGAAAGGTGGTCTTTCTTAATTTTAGAGCAAATAACCACGCAAGTGTACTAGCAGTCAGGTTAGCACGTGGCCCGCGGGGACGAGGGCACAGGGAGACCGCTCACGCTCCTGAGTCTGGGGCAGTTCTGTCCCCATCAGAGTCCCTCCTGGTTCTGGGACGATGTTTGCTTTGGCATCTTCTGCGGGCCCTGGCTCCGTGCCTTCCTGACACAGGTCTGCCCAAGGGCATGAGTGCTTCAGTGCGAAGGATTTCAGAGCAGCTCCCTGACGCGGGAGTCAATGACTGCAAACTCTGTGGCGACCTGGCGCGACTGTCCTCTTTCGCTCATCTATTTACTCCTCAGCACCTGCTGTTCGCCAGACATGGGGGCACCACTCAGGAAGCGGTGGAGGTTAAAAAGGTAGCTTTGTGTGGCCCCTAACCTTGAGAATCTCATGTTCAGGGAAGTTGTGCCCTTAAGTGGACATCACAACACAGTGTGGAGATTCCTACAGCAGGTGCTGGACAGAGCCAGTCGCCAGTCTGGTCATGGGAGAGTCCATGGGGGACGTTCAAGTTGGGTCTCAGAGGGTGGCTAGGGGCTTTCTCAGTTGGAGAAACAGGAGTGCAGGCATGATGCTTTGGAAGGAGTGTGTCTCAGTGTTGCCGGAAGGCATGTGTGTTCAGAAGGCACCTACTCGGGTCCATCCGTGGCCCTCACTGGGCAACCCTGGCACGTTGGCTGTCCACGCCCTGCCGAGGCTGCGTCTTCTCTGTCCTTTCCCTGTGTTGAAGATGCACTTGAACGTGGGGCAGGTGGGCCGCCTCCTCTGACCTGCCCTGCCCCTCCTGGTGGCTCAGTGCGTTTGGCACCCCTCCCCACGCCTGCCTTCTCTGGTGGCGGTGCAGGCCAGCCGTCCACGTCAGGATGCAGGCAGGGACTGTCAGGGTGTTGGAGGGAAGGCCCCAGGATGCCACCCTGGAGGTGATGCCCACAAAGTGCCGTGGGTCTGGCCATCTGGTAGCACGCCAGGAGGTGTCGACAGAATGGCCCACCCCCCGTGCTCCCTCTGCAGCTCCCCTGGAAGACCCCTCGGGCAGGTGGACCCTCCCGTTGCCAGAGGAACGGGATGATCGTGGTCCTCCTCCATTGGAGAGGCCGGTCCTGTGGTTACTCCTCTCACAACTGGAGCCGGATGATCCAGCACCACCTCAAGGAAGCCAAATCCAGAGCCTCTGCGGGTCTGCGTGTTCCTAAGGACTCAGGAGCCAGCAGAGGCCGTGGCCCCGGCGGGCGCACTGCTCCCCAGGAGGTGCTGACCCTTTCTCCCCTGCTTCTCCTCCCAGGCTGCCTATTCGAGGACCAGCTGTGCGGCCCGACGGAGACCTGCGTGAACGGTAAGTGGGCCCAGCCACACACAGCTGGGGGTCTGGGCCCGCCTCTGCCCTGCCCACTCACGGCCACCCCTGGGGTGGCTCCATGAGCAGATGGGAGGTTCTGGGTGAGTTTTGTTTTGTTTTTGATGCTTCTGGAGAGCTTCGTGGAGCTGAAAGTTCTCTGGGTATTATTAAAAGGAGAGAAAATGGAAAATCAGTGGAACTGAGACAGGCCCTTTCTGTAGACGTTTGTGTCTGTGTGTCTGCATCTGCGTCTGTCCCTGTAGCCTGGGGTTTTCGGGTGATTTGTGAGGAGCCCTGTGACAGTGGGTGGTGGGGTCTGGTGTCCTGCCCCGCCGCCCACCCTTGCCCCCTGGCTCCAGGTCTGCTCTTGGGCAGCAGCAGGCTCTCCATCCTGTGGGCCCCGTTTTCCTTTCTTGTTAGCTGGAGAAGACTCTGGTGCTTTGTGTTTTCAGGGAGGGCTCGTCACCCACAGTGTGGGGCCTGAAGTGTCTGAGCGGGGCAGCCCCCGGGCCCGGACTCTGGAGGGCAGGCACCTCTGCTTCTCTCATGGGGCTTCGCTCAGGGGGCCAGACCCATGGTGCTCTGAAATGACGAGCAGAAGACCCCACAACCACGACACACATGGCCCTTCACACGTCGATGGGGGTTAGTCTGATCACACGCTGGGAAGGCAGTCCAGCTGGTCTGCACTCAGGACCTCAGGCTGTGGGTTCTTCCCTCCTGTAGCGCCTGGCTCCATGGGTTTGGGGGTGGGTTTGGCCCCTGCCTGCATCCTGCCCGCAGTACTTAGCACCTGCCCAGGCCCCCTGGCTCTGTGCATGGGGGTATGGGTGGAGCCCACCTGCCAGGACTCATGGGCCCCTAGGACCTTCTGTCCAGCCTAGTGAGGCCCTTGGGGTGAAAGGTGCCTCTGCCCGACCTCCTTGACTAGCTCGCCCTCGCTGGGCCCCCACAGGATGCTGTTTGAGGGTCTGAAGGCCAGAGACCAGGCACAGCAAACATCCGTGGTGAGTAAGTCCTGTGCCGGTGTGGATTTCAGGGCCAGGAGCAGCTGTGTGTCTGTGTCCCCACAGCTCGCCTGCCCGGGGGATGCTGCTGGCAGGCGGGTGGCTCTGTTGTGTTTTTTCATTTTGGGGGAGAATTCTGTGTAGGTTGTGACAAGCAGTGGCCTGGACTGGAGGAAAGTACAGCAGAGGCTCGGCGATCCAAGGTCACCAGGCTTGTGGCCGCCGCGTGGCTGGCCAGCCTGGGCGCCTCCATCGCGTCCACCCACCGTTGGCCTCTCGCTGGCCCTGCAACCCCGGGTGAGGACTGCACTCGTGCAGCTTTTATTTAGAGGCAGCTTTTAAAACATAATTTTATTAAAAAAAAAGTCACCTGCCCTGACTCGGTGAAACCTGATTGTGAAGGAAACAGGTGTGTGTGTTCCATTGAATCAGAGATGAGGGTGGTGCTGTCAGAATAAAGGCCAAAGCTCTGTCTCCCACTCCGTCCTTGACAAAACTCCCGCCTGGGGGTTGTGCCCTTTCTCAGAGGCTTCCCGTCCCTGGCCTCAGCCCGCCTCCCTGGCGTGGAGTCACTGTAACGTCGTGTAAGAGAATGGCTGCAGGCTCTGTGGAAGGGGAAGGCAGTCCAGGTGTAAATATCAACACGCGGGCCCTGGGCCTGGAGGCAGACGGAGTCTGATGCTGCCTCCGGTGCAGTTAGGGCCCCCCTGGGATGTGGCAGAGCTGGCCTGCAGGAGTGCGTAGTGCTGGCCTGGCCCTGTGGTCACTGCTGGTGGCTGCGGGCTGAGCCTGGCGGCGGGTGGGCTGGGCTGGGCTGAGTGGCCCGCAGCCGCTCAAGGCCATGAGGGGGCCACTGCATGGAGTCCAGAAGGCTCAGTGGTCGGACACAGGGCTCCTCTCTCTCCTCCCCGCCTTTTCTTGGCATACAGGTAGAAGTGTGTAATCCTACTAACCTTGTGTGTGTTTTCAAAAAACCCAATGGACCTTGTTAACCACAAGTAAAAGTAGACTATTTGTGTGGGATAAGATATTTTATAAAGAAAAGTCAAAAGATAAACAGACTTACCACCTTGCACATATTAGGACAGCTACTATGTGAAAAACCAGAAAATTACAAGTGTTGGTGAGGACGTGGAGAAACTGGAACCCTCATGTGCTGTTGGTGCGAATGTAAAATGGTGCAGCTGCTGTGGAAAACAGTACGGTGGTTCCTCAAAAAATTAAAAATACGGTTACCACAGGATCCGGAAATTCCGCTTCTGGGCATGTACTCAGGAGAATGGAAGGGACTAAAGAGATATTTCTACATCACGTTCACAGCAGTGTTATTCACAGTAGCCAGGAAGCCACCCACACAGTCACTGACATGAACGGAAAGCAAAACGTGGTCCATCCATACGATAGAACATTATTCAGCCTTAAAAAGGAGGGAAATTCTGACACCTGCTGCAACAGGGATGAACCCTGAGAGAGATATGTAAGTGGAATAAACCAGGCATAAAAGGACTGATAATGGATGATTCCTCTCATGAGGCCCCTGGAGGAGACAGAACGTAGGACAGGGGGGCTGGGGGCTGGGGAGGGGGTGGGGAGTTGTGTTTAGCGGGGACAGAGTTTCAGTTTGGAAAGATGAGAAAGCTCTGAAGATGATGGTGATGTCTGCACAGCCGTGTGGATGTACTTAGTGCCACTGGGCTGTGCACCTGAAGATGGTTAATATGCTGCGTTTTACGTATATTTTACCACAATTATGAAAAAGGTAAGCAGCCTGGGGAAACCGCTAGCAACATGGCAGACCGAGGGCTTGTCTTCTTCATTACAAAGAGCTCCTACGGTGATAAGAACAGGCAAAGAGTTCCGCAGGAAGGCACCTGAGGACGTGAACAGTGATTCACAAGAGCAGGTAGACAGCCTGTGTGGCTCTGGAGCTACTGGGGCTGCAGCCATGTTGCAGAAAAACGTGTTACAGTTCGGTGTTACAGCTCAGTTGTGACAGCAACCTGGATCCCGGCGAGAGACCAAGCAGCACTCAGAGAGCTGGAGAACTCAGGTTTATTATACCAACAGGCCCAGAGGAGTTAACACTTCAAGCTCTGGATCCCGTCTGTAGGGTTACACAGGCCTTTTATAGGCTGCCAGTTTTACACTTTGCAACATCATATGCAAATAAAGTACAACAGGAGTTGACCAACCAGGAATAAGCTTTGTAGAAATAGACCAATCAGGAGTAAGCTCCATGCAAATGAAGTACTACAAATGGACCAATCAGAAGTTAGGGAAGTGGACCAATCAGCAGTGAGAGTAATAACCAATCAGGAGTGAAGGAAATAACCAAGCGGCAGTGAGCTCAGGGAACCAATAGAATTTTAGGGGCAAGTAAGCCTTTCAGAGGCAGAAAGTGAGATAGAGCCTCTGGGCCAGGGAACCGGATGGTGCCATCACGAGAGCAGCGGCCCTGCCTGGGGGCCCTGCCGGTTTTTTTATGGGGCTTCCCGCCTCAGTCATAAACCCTGCCGGTCAGGCAGCCCAGAGGTAAAAAGGCGAGGGACGTGCGGTGCTGGAGAGGAGGCAGGGAGTGGGCGCCGCACTTGCTGGTCCGGGTGTGAGCCCTGACACTCTTTCAGCATGCAACCTGCAAACACCTATCACGTGAAAAAGCCTGTGATTTGACTTACTTTTGAGATTCACGTGTAGACAAAAGCAAAAGCATCTGACAAACCCAGTCACACCTGCAGACCCACTGATGTGGGGGCGGTTTCATCACCTACGGCGGGTCCACGGCGGGAAAGCGGTGAAGCTGCTTAAAATGAGCTAAATGTCTATTTCCTCGGCAGGAAAACGCGGCGCAGTGGCCCTCGTGGACCTCACTTTCTGTGTGCGTCTCCCTCCCTGCACGACCAGGGAGGAGGTGTGGGGGGACCCCTGGTGTCTTTTGGAGACAGTCTGCAGAGGGTGTACACTGACGTGTAAATGTCTTTGTATTGATTCATTTATGGAAGTGGTCTTGTCTTCCTTCTGTAATAAAACTAACCTAATAAAGACATTTCAGAGTCTGGTGAGCTGATTTGGAAAGGCAGGTCTGGTTAAGGCCTGCTGCCTGGGGCGCTGACCATACAGGCCAGGACTTCAGCCCCAACACAGGGGCAGCCCTGGGGGAGCCACCAGGCCCCATTCTGGCTGCAGATGGAAGCTTCTTGTGAAGAAGATAGAAGATGTCTTGGGTGTCTGAGGTGGGTGGGCAGGAGGACAGATGGTACCAGGAACGTGGTCTCCAGGGTGGGTTAGCACGGGCAGGTCACTGGACAAGAAACTGGGCGCAGAACAGCCCCGACGTCCAGTGATGGACACTCACGGGGGCGGGGGTGGAGGGAGCACAGGCCGGGGCTGGGGAAGGGACAGCAGCCTCTTCCAGGAAACGGCACCTGTCACCACGGCAAGAGCCTCGCTGGCCCCTGTGGGGGCGTTGGGAGTGTCTCTGAATTGGGAAGAGGCCTGGGGTCAGGTCTCAGGCCAGCCGCTGCGTCTTTCTTGACTCGGCCCTTCCAGGGTCTCAGGTGTATGACTGCCGGTCATCAGCTGTAAGGCTCTGGGCTCCCAGCGTGGGAAGGAGCCACCCTCTGTCCCTCCCTCCCTCCCTCCCTCTGTCCTTCCCTCCCTCTCTCCCTCCGTCCCTCCCTCCGTCCTTCCCTTCCTCCCTGTGTCCCTCCCTCCCTCCGTCCCTCCCTCCCTCCCTCCGTCCCTCCATCCCTCCATCCCTCTGTCCCCCATCCCTCCTCCCCACCTTGTCCTTTTCCTCCCTAAGGCCTCTTGAGGTCTGAAGGAAGCAGGCCAAATCAGTACTTCTGTGGGAAGTGCTCAGAACATTTTTTTCATCTTCGTGTTTGGTGATCATGAGCTGGGCTTGTCAGCTGTTGGCTGTGACCTGCCCGGGCACCCGGCACACCACAGCGGATCTGATAAACAGACCTGATCTGCTTTATTGCACTGGAAAAAATAGAATAACAAGAAGCTTTAATTTGACAACTGGGAGACTGTGAAAAAGTACAGTCAGCTTGAAAAGGAGATTAGGCAGCGGCAATAAAATCAGCGCGGTATGAATCATGGGCTGGCCGGAGCGCCGGGGAAGGCCCGTGTGGTCCGGACGTCTGGAGGCCGCCGGCCATGGAGACCTGCTCTCGCCGCGGCTGGCTCTGCGGGCGGGCACGGCGGGGGCGGTTCCAGACCCTCCAGCTCCTAAGGCTAGAGGGGTTTCCATGGAATGGTTTTACAAAACCAGCTTTATGATAACCGTTTTCACCACTTTTTAGGAAGACGGTGGTCCTGTTTTGGCCACTGTGGTTTGGGTAGTGAAAGCCACGCTGTGGAGTTACTGGGTCGCTGGTTCTCGACTTGGCAGTAATATCCTGGCTGGGCTTCTCGACTCTGCGGAGGTGGAGTCTGGCTGTAGTTTTTTCCGGATAAGTCACAGGTTCACGACGCTACAAATGTCGCATAATGATGTTGACGTCGTGGCCGTTGAAGGAGGGGCCACGTTCTGATGGCTTTAATCTTCACCAGTGAGGCTTTCCTGGGCAGTTCCGGGTCCAGAAGCGCACTCTTGGGCGCCACCGTGTAGGATCTGCGTGTCGGCCTCCTCCCGAGGCCCTGGGGCGTGTTGGGAAGTGGCGGCCATGGGCCGTCGCCTCCTCCTGTCCATGTCCCCAGCGGCGCTCCCGGGCTGCTGTGGTGAACACACACGAGGCCAGCCACGTGGCGTCGAAGGAGCAGGACGGGACTCAGGACTCGTGGGGCGGCCTCGGGGGCCGGTTCCCTCGACAAGGTCCTGAGTCCTGGGAGAAGCCGTGCCCCTGTCTGCTGTCTGCCCAGTGGTGCGGCCCACGGTTTCTCCCGTGTCCCGGGGGCCTGTTTGTCTGAGGTCGGAGGCGGGCTCCTTTGAGGAAGCAGGGGCTTCTGCGGAGTCCTGGGCTGGCCAGGCCTTGTCTCTGTGTCCTCGGGTCTTGTGACATCCTGCCCTGTCCTGGGGGATGGGAAGACAGTGTGTCCCTGCCGCCTGGGGCAGCCTCGGGGGGTGGACCTTGAGTGGCTGACAGCCAGCAACGTCCCCGAGGGCCCCGAGGGACGGCTCCATCCCCCGCAGCAGACGGACCCATGGACCTGCAGACAGATCCTGGGCTGGCTCAGTCGCTGCGCTGGGGGTGTCGTCCTCACGGCTGACCGGAGAGCAGGCAGGCGGGGTCTCCTGCCCTTTCACTGCATGGAAATCCTCTCCAAGCAGGGGTGCACTTGCCCGGGGGTGCTGGCTCTCCGAAAGCCCCCTGCGCCCCGGCCTCGTCGGCCAGGCCCTCCTCCGCCTGCCGGATCTGCAGGCCTTTCCTCCCACGTCTCTTGCCAAGCGAGACGGGCTCGTATTAAACTCCCTGAAAAGCAGAAAATGCGAGGAAAATAGAAGTCACTGCCTAGGGACAGCCTCACGTCTGTGGTAGCAGCTTAGAGCGTTTCTCCAGCCTTTTTGCCTCCACGTGTCTTGCACAGCTGTCATCATATTAAACCTACAGCCTGTTTCTGAGGTTTTCAGTCAACAACCCACCACCTGTGTTTTCTGACGCTGTTAACGGCTGTTCGCAAGTTTCCTTTTTAATGTCTGCCTAATACTCCAGTCATGAGAGTGTTACACAACTGTAAAAAAGCGTTTTCGTGTTTTTAAATATTTGGGATATGCCCACTGTTGTTTAAATTAATGTAGGCACCGCCGCGAAGAAGAGCCTTGTGCTTGACGTTTTCAGTCGTGTTTTGGGTGGCTCTCCTAGAATACGTTCTCGTGACCAGACCCTGGGTCAGGGCTGTGGGCTTTGGAGGCATGTGACGCACGCTGGCACGTGCTCTTACTTGCGCTTCCACAGAATGCGTGGAAGGGGACACCTCGCTTCCCAGCCAAAGCATGGTCTTTTAAAAATCTTTGCAAATTGGCTTTCTGTTTTTATGTGTGGGTAGTTGATTATTACACCTTCGGAATTTATTTTTAGGACACACATCTGCTTTTGGACGACTTCCCATTAGAGTTATTGGCCATGGAATCAAATCCACTGTAAAACAACCTTAGACACCTGCCTTCCTAACATCAGGGTGTGTGTGGGGTTAACCAGGGTGCGTGTGGGGTTAATCAGGGTGCGTGTGGGATTAATCAGGGCACGTGTGGGATTAATCGGTTCGTGTGGGATTAATCAGGGTGTGTGTGGGATTAACCAGGGTGCATGTGGGGTTAATCGGGGTGCGTGTGGGATTAGTCAGGGTGCGTGTGGGTGCGTGAGGGATTTCA
The DNA here is from genome assembly GCF_048773025.1 of Camelus bactrianus. Taxonomy (NCBI): domain Eukaryota; kingdom Metazoa; phylum Chordata; class Mammalia; order Artiodactyla; family Camelidae; genus Camelus; species Camelus bactrianus. The sequence goes on from NC_133545.1 coordinate 456,807, forward strand.
CCCAGACTCCCCCGTGGCCTGTCCCAGGAGGACATAATCTCTTTCTTGCCAGCGTCACTTTGAAACACTTACACTTTTTTCTCTAATGGCCAGGATTGTTTGAGTTTCTTCTTTAAAGTTGTCCTTCTGGTGTGTGGCCCTCGGTCTCAGGGACCCCGTGCTCAGGAACCCAGTCCCCGCCGGCCACCCCACCGACCCTGCAGTGTCTTCCGTTTCTCTGGTTTTCATTCTCACAAGGGCCTGAGCCCCTGGCCAGTCCCGTCTCCCCTCCGCCCTCCTGCGTGGCACCGGCCACGACCCTGCCGTCCCCCAGGCCCGAGACGCCCAGCGTCCTCCGCCGGCAGGGCCACGTCTGGGCTCTGGGTTACGCATTAGAACTCAGTGAGTCAGCGTAGGAGTCTCACTGCTCACGTTTGCACCTGTTAAGTAGATCTTTACAAGTAAAGTCTTTGTTTTGTTTTTCCTGATTATAACTTGTAAAATCTGGAAAGAAAGAAAGAAAGGACCCAATAAGAATTACCCCAGAGGTGACATCACAGCTTGCTCTGCTTCTTCCATTCGAGCACATTTTCGTTCCTCTTTTTCTACAGTTTCACACATGATGTTTGTTGTGCTCAAACTGTGCAGGTGAGCGCGCCACCTTGCTTGGGAAGTAGAGCAGTGTTGCCCCCCTTGGGCCCCTTCTGAGTTATTTTGATGAGAGAAGATGGCGGAAGTCTTATTATATAAAAGAGGGAACTATTAGTCCCTGGAGTATTTCCCCGCCTTTCTCTTTTTGGTTTATCACGTGTTGATTCAAAAACAGATCTCACGGATAGTCCACGGACACGTTCTCATGAAGAGTGAACAGCGTGGGAAGACAGAATAATCAGGAAGTGGCGTGTTCGCCCCGTGTGCCCTCGCCCTGCCAGGGCTGCGGCTTTGACCCGCTGCTCTGTGCCCGGCCAGGCCTTTCCCCACGTGCGTTCCGGGGAGCGCGCCAGGCGCCTGCTGTGAGAAGATCTAGCCAGGAGCACGCCTGCCGGTCTGAGCCTCGGCACCGTGCTCGGTGACCGAGCCGTCTGTGTTGTCCAAGGCTGCTCTGCGTGCAGACCCTCCGCTGACAGGTGCGGGACGACGTCACTGGCATGACCGGGAGGCTCGTTCCAGTCCCAAATTCCAATCAGTCAAAACTAAAAGGGAATGGAAATTAATTACTGAGTTAAACGATGTGAGGCAGGGTTTAATTTGGCGTGTTAACCGGAAAGAAATGCAACACTGAGCCTCGTGTTAATGACTTGAGATGAGTTGAAATTGATTCAGCTCCATTTGAGCACAGGCTGCACGCACGTGCTCACATGCACACACACGCACACGCGCACACACGCAGTGCATGCACACACCACACATACATGTGCACACGCCACCACACGTGCGCGCACACATGCATACATGCACACACCATGCACACGCACATATACACACTTCACACATGTGCACGCTGCTCACACACAAACACATACACGCCACACATGTGCACGCACATGCACACACACACGTCTGGAAAGTGAGCAGGATGGCCGGCGACTGGGCTGTGAAGATTCCGTCTGCCCCCTGCCCGTCAGAAGTCTGGGGGACGCAGGGGAGCAGGAGCAGCTCCCCATCCCCCACCGTCCTCTTGCCCGGCTGTCCCCTGCACTTGGACCCAGAAGCCTGCATCCTGAAGTCACCTGCCTTCCATCCTCCCAGCCCTCAGGGTGATTGGCAGGTCACCAGGGGGAGCGGGCAGGGTAGCTGCTGGGTGAGGACCTCGCTCACTGTCCCTGCCCCGAATTTCTAGAGACACCGGCTGCTCCCCCTGCATCTGGGCTGGTGGTTGCTGGTGGGTCAGGGGGCCTTGTGTGTTGGAGGCTGATGACCCTCCTCCTTTGTGCCTTCCTGGGCGCCTGTGTCGGCGTCCTCGATGTGAACCTAGCATGGCCATACCTGGGGTGGCTTTGCAACTAGAATCATCAGCACTGGAGAGTGATGGGTGGATGGCGTTGTTCTGAAAAAGCAGCAAGAGAAATACAAGTCCCAGCAAGTAAGAAGTGTGGTTTCAGAGCCAGGCTGTGGACTTCCCTCCATCATGGCGGTAAGGAAGCGACTCCTGAGGGCTGCTTTCTGCACAGTGTGGTTCTGAGCCCTCTGCTGCCCACACTCGTCCCCAGCTGACGTCCCGATGGTCCTCACGAAGCCTGTGTTGGAGCTCCCGCTGCTGGAACCTGTCCACAGTGAGCCGCGCTGGGCTTCCCGAGTGCCTGCGTGTCCTTGGAAATTCAGGTAGTGTTGGAAGCCCCTCAGCCCCGTCCCGCCCTCCCTGGGCACAGAGGCAGCCTGTCCATGGAGTGCAGTCAAACAGTCCGGCTGGGGCCCTCACCTGCCGGGCCTCTCCGGGGGCTCCGACAGGACACGTCCTTTCCTGGGGCCCCGCCTCCTCGTGTCCTCAGACAGCGGCCTGTGCGGAGTCTGCCTTCACCTGCACTGGGCCCTCCCCGCAGAGGAACTGGGGTGCCGGCGTGAGGAGGGTCGCTGTCTCCCTGCCAGACCTGGACTTTGCGGACAGCACCCCGTCAGGACGCACGTTTATTAAGATGCTCTTGAAATGTTATTTGGTCCTTTTCTCCCAGTTTCTAGATTGATTTATGAATTAGTTGAATTAATTCTTCAAAATCTCTCGTTGTGAAGACAGAAGGGCTGATGGACCGTCTACTGTGTGGAACCTGTTTGCCTGTTTCCTGTCTCGTCCAAACCAGAGCTGTTTAGAGTGTTTCCCTTGGGGACGTGAACTCCAGGCGCCGCTTGTGGACAGCATTTTCCGCAGGTTCCAGGGCTCCCGCCAGTGATCGCAACGCGTAGTAGCCTTTTGGTGAATGAGCAAGTTCCGTGTGTGGGTCCCACGCCCTGCGCCTCCTCCGCTTGGCTCAGGGTTCTGGGCAGACCAGGCGGAGCGGCCACGCCCACACCCACCTTTCTGGCCTGAGTCTGATACTCGTTTACGCTCAGTGTCGCTTTTGGTCGTACAATTACCGGATCTTGGTATCTGCCTACGAATGTCAACAACGTAAAAGCAAAGAGACGTTCGGTCGTGCAGGAGTGACCAGGGCCTGAGTTGAGCCAGGTAGACCACACGAGAGCCAAGAAATGTCACTACTTGAGGTTTATGTTGGAGTGGTTTCTGCTTTGCAGATTTTTTCTTTTCCTTTCAAATGCCGAAAACGTTTGGTTTCTAAGATATTTATAGCAACCTGTTTGTTCTACATCAATATTTGGAACAACACTGATTTTCTTTGTTTATCCCTGTCGACTGTCAGGTAGTTGGATGGTGTGGGCGGTCTTTCGAAGCTGATACTGGGGTTTAATTAGCTCATTTCAAACCAGCCTAGACTTCCTGGGCCAACGACCGTGTCCTTCTGGGGGCCGTGTCTGGGATGTGCTTTTGCTCTTAGGAGGCGCCCAGCGCTCTCACCCCGCCGTCCGGCTGCCATGGTGATGATGACTGTGGGGCTGGGTCCCGTCTGCAGGGCGGAGCGAGCCACCGTGGTCTGGCCGCAGGGCCTGGCTCTCTGTTCTCTGCTGCCCTTCCAGGCGTGGGCTCGAGCTCACCAGCCGTGGGGACGCCCGCACCCTGAAACAGCACCTTACGGAGACGGTTGTTTGGAGAGTGGGTGTGGGTTTGTGGCAGGAACAGTTTTAAAGTTTTAACATTTTTCATGGCTGCTGCTTCTCTGCTAGTAGGACTCAGGTTAGAACTGTGGCTGTGTGGAGAGAGAGCTGCTAAAGCCTCGTGGATTTTGGTCCATCCTGCGGGAGGCGTTGGAGGAGGCCGGGCGCTGGCCCTGGGGGCCCGGGAGCTGATTTTCAGCCGTAGCCACGGGACTGCATGAGTGGTAGAACCAGCGGTGGGGCTGGTTACACCACAGCCCAGGTGGTTTTCAGGGGTCCAGCCTGGCGTGGGCTGTTCTGGAGCACGCCCCAGTCTGTTCCCGGGCTTGGAGCCTCTGAGGGATCAACGTCTCCTTTGCCCCTGAATCGGCACTGACGGCAGCTGTGCGTTTGCGCTGGGTTGCGCCTCTCCGAGTGTTTTCGCACTTTATTTTGCTGGACTTCTGCAACAGCCCCAGATAGTTCTCACTTAACAGATGACAGACGCGGTCTCCTAGGGGGTAATCTGGGGGAAGCAGGATACAGTCCGATCTGGAACCACGGCCGACCTGCCCTTCCTCCAGCTGAGCCGCCCTTTGCCTCTCAGAGGTGCATGGATCGCGGTGGGTTTGCTGCTAAGACCCCTGGGACCCTGATTTGCCTCTGCTGAAGTCCTCACGGTGCTGGCAAGAGAGAGGACATGGTCGTTTACGGGTGAGACGGTGTGAGGTGAGAACCTCTGTGCTCCAAGCACCGGTGGGGCTGCAGGAACTAGCTGGTGACCGGGGGTCGCCTTTTTGCCCCCAAAATGGCTTTCAGGGATGGGATGAGCTAGGAGACCCTGCAGAAATCCTGGGGCCGGAGGACCCTGGACTGGCGGGCTCTAGGTTGCTCTCACCCATTAATAATAGGGAAATGACTTGTAGACGGCCCTCCCCTTCATCCACTTGCCTTGAACTCAGTCTTGTGAATGGGGTTTCAGACTTGTTCCAGCGTGGGAGAAACCCCCGCGGCTGGAAAATGGGTGACGCTGCGTGTGGATGGGACCCTCGGACGTCAGACTGCTGGTAAGCCCGTGGGCTCTTTGAGGGGCAGGGGCGTGGAGGAAGGCCGGCCTGTGGCACTCTCCGTCTCCAGAGGGAAGCTCGCCGGCTGCCTGCTGCCCCTCGCTGGAGAGCGCAGCTGCCCCCCAGGGCCCCGCTGCCAGGCTGGGCCGGAGGACCACTGCCTTCCTGTCACCGCCTCCAGTTTCAAAAAAAAGAAAAAGCTCTGTTTTTTGCTTAAAATAAAATGGATCCTCTGAGAGGATTGGGAGAGAAAGAGGAAGAAACGCGTGATTGTCCGAAGGGGCTCAGGGTCAGGACCTGTGTGGGCGGGCCTCAGGCTCCCCAAAGCCGGCAGTGCTGGGCCCGCAGAAGTCAGCTCAGCTCAAGGTCAAGTGTCCAGTGTTTTGAACTGTGTAATGTGGCGAAGAGACTGGAAATAGCACAAGATTAATGGATACATTAAAATAGCGATCACGCAGGCTGCGGTCCAGATGTGGACTGGCCGTATCAAGTCTGACTGCCAGAGTGTTGAGACCTCCGGGGCCTGTCCCCACAGAGACCAGCCAGAGTGGGGGCGCTCGGGTCACGCTCGGGTCCCACCCACCCCCTGAAGTGTTGTTGGGTCCCCAGGATGCCCTGGCTGCCTGGGGGGAGGGGGGCTCAGCTGGGTTTGGAGCAGACCCTCCCCGCCCCCGTGCCGTCTCTGCTCCTTAGGTTCTGTGTGGTGTGCGCTCAGGGCTGGGTGCCTCTCTGTCTGCACGACGCCCACTGTTATGCGGGGGCCTGACCTTGCTCTGCCCAGTGGTCATTGGCACCGTCCTTGCCTCGGCCCCCCTGGCCTGCACCTCCCGCCCCACCGTTTGTTCCTCTGCTGCTGGGTCCTGTCTCGTCGATGAACGGACGGTGTTCAGGTTGTTTTCAGGGTCTGGCTGCTGCAGGCTGGCTGCTCTGACCCCTGTGCTGGCCTGGGAGGCTGGCCCACCTCCTCGTGAGGGGCGGGTGGGCTTGTCTTGGGGCCCCTCCCTGGGAAGCTCCCTTGTGTCAGGTTACCTGAGATTCTGGTAAGACGCAGAAATGTCAGAAATCAAAATAAATAAAAAATGGATTATCCTATCCACTGATGGGAAAACATGCCATCGTCTTTTCAAGCAGTCTGCTCCTGTCGGCCAGTCTTAGTTCTTCAGAAAATGGAGTATGTTTTCTGTCATTTTCCCAGGTGTTGAGACAGAAGGCTGTGACCTGGTCTGATCGTAACTTCCATGCAGACGGGGTCTCTTCCGTCTACTTTATCACCCTCCAGCGTGCCAGACCCTGATGACGGCAGGGAATTCCCCATTCCTTGTGCTTCCCTTTGGCTGGGTTTTCTCTCTCACTTGCCAAGCCGCCTGAACAAATGCCCTGTGGCCACTGTGGTGACCTGGTAGGATCCTGCCATCCTTCCCTGTCTCAGGGAACAGAAGTGCACTCCAGCATTAGCAGGACCCCTGCGGGTTGGGGGGCAGGGCCCAGTGGTCAGTCTCACGTGTCCAGTGCTCAGGTCGTCAACTCCAGCTGCTAGTCTGGCTCTGGCCGGGTGCGGACTTCAACTCAACCACTGCCTCACGAGACTCCTTCTGGCCGGGTGGGCTGGGGGTCGGGGCTGGGGTCCGGAGCTGCTGCACCAGCAGGGCTGGCGGGCTCCCCCCAGCCACAAAGTTGTATCGACAACGTGCACTTCTTTCTTCCTTAGAAGGAACCACAAAACAGCCAGACCCAAGGCTCATACTTTTTTGGGTCTGTTGCCCGTGGATTACCGTTTTCATGTGCTTAATCTGAAAGCCTGAGCCGCTGGTGCGCCCGCTGTGTGCGTTCGTTCCCTTTGTACACGCGTGTGCGCGTGAAGTCTGTGGCACGAACACTGGGCCGGAAGTCAGGAAACAGGGCTGTCCGGGCCCTGCCTTCTGTTTAAGCAGCTTTCCCACTTGAAGCGGCCGGTTTTCTCACCTGTGAAATGAGGAGCTCAGCTCTGTCCGGGGCTCACCCACCGTGGCTGCTCCTGAGAAGCGCCTGGAAGCTTTTAAACCATTGCTGGCCAGGCTGGCCCCGCAGGGTTGAATCAGAATCTGGGGGTGGGGGTGGGCTGGGCGTCAGTTTTCTTTCTTTTTCTTCTTTTCTTCTTTTCTTAAGCTTCTGAAGTGGCTGTAACGTGTTGTCATAGCTGAAAACCCCGGGGCCAGGAGGCTCTTGAGGCCCTTCCGCCCCTGCAGGTTCCCTGACGTCTGCGCTGAGAGCCAGCTGTGCTTTCTGCGGGAAGCCAGAGGCACGGAGCGGAGCTCAGCTCCTCCTTACAGCTTGTCTGATCTGTTAGCCGGAGCACATTAGCATGAAGGATGTTCCTCTGTGGACGTGCAAATCAACGCGAATGACTGATCTGCCGTTTAAGGAACTGCAGATTGCAGCGCAGAACTGTCTCAGGTAAGCAGCCCCGGCCCCGCCGAGCGGCAGCGTCCTGCGCTTTGTCGCTGAGGGCGCCAGCCGGAGACGCAGAGGACTGGAAGCGCGGCAGTTATCGCCAGTGCCTGCACAGGCTTCACAGCGCGTGGGACGTTTCACACACTTTCTCACTTGAACCAGAAGCTCTAGGCCCCCCGGCCTGGCTGCCTGGGAAGCTGTGGTTTCGTCAGAGAAACAGGCTGGGGAGGTGGGGACACGGGAGTGTAAACAGCTCGCGACAACCCAACCTCACCCAGCGAGGCAAGATCCAGCGGGGCGCCCAAGTCTTCGGCAGCAGAATCACCTGAGTTCTGTGGCCACGTACAGAGAGGACATGGAGTCTGCTTTGCTTCGTGGGTCCTCTCGTCCCTGCCAGATGCATCAGGCAGCGGAGGGACCACCGGGAGGAGGGGAGGGATCTGGGTTCCAGGTCTGCTCACGGGTCCCCAGGCGAGCAGCCTCGCATGTGAGCCCATGGGCGCTCAACGCTGCAGGTGAGGGGGTCAGGGACCACATCCAAGGCCAGCACTGCGTGGCGAGGGACTGGGTCTTAGCGAGTGTCTCCTGGAGGCTGTTGGACACACACTTTTAGGGCAGCATCCGGTGTGGGCGTCTGTCACCGACCTGGACAGTGGTTATTGTGCGTATGGATTGTGGTCTGTCTGCTCCTGGACATGAGCTGCCCGGGCAGGGGCTCGACTGCTGGATGGTTGGTGTTTCTGGCGTCTACACTGTGCCCACCACAGACCAGGTCAAAGGAGATGCCAGTATTTACCTCACATTTATGAGACAAGGGGTTTTAAAGTTTCCCTCAATTAACTTTATCAAGGTAACTCATAAACATGGTTTTAAATAGTCAGTTGACACGAGGTTCCAACAGAAGTGGCAGACCTCCCCCACCCCTCTCAGGCTGCCGTCCTGTCTGAGGTCCGTCCTGTCCAGGAGGGAGGCCAGATCCCTGTGCCCTTCCTGGGCCTGCATGGAGCCCTCGCATCGGAGCGCAGCCTCTGGCCCCCGCAGCATAAGCACTTGTAGCCCCGCAGGCTTCGTGGGCAGCGAGGTCCTCTCGGACCCCTTGGCTACTGTGGGGGCCCAGCTGGTGCTGTGGGAATTCCTGGATGGGGCTTTCTCGGCCAGAGGTCAGGGACGCTGGACTGGAGCACAGCCTTTGATGAGGGAGGGGAAGGGCGGTGTCTTCCGGCGGAGACGGAAGCACAGCCACGCTAGGGGAGGTGGGCGGGTTGGGGTGGGTACAGACAGGCAGCAGGCATCCCAGCGAGGGCACCATGAGGCCAGAAGGCTGTCCACTGCCCAAGGAGGTGGGAGACTCCTGTTTCAGTTCCTCCCTGATTCGAGGAGGGTTGTGGATGGGCTTCTTAAAGTCAGCAGGTAAGAAGGGCAGGTGTGGGGACAGGTGATGTGCTGAGGTGTGTCAGACCACGTGGGGAGTCTGCCCAGCGCTGCCCCACGTGCCGAGGTGGCCTGTGTCCGGAAGCCTGGCCCTCTTTCCTTCCTCAGGGCTGGCTCACACTCGGGCCTGAGTTCACTCCCTGTTTCTCAGGGTCCGCCTGGGCCTCCTGCCTGCGGTGCTGCTAGTGCCCACTCTCTGGACGGCAAGGTGTCCCCACCCCAGGCTAGTCTGCCCCCGCCGGTCATCCGATCCCTGCTACTGGGTCTCACAGCTGCTCTTCTGGGGGAGCAAGCAGGTGTCCCCCTTCGTCCAGCCCATGTCCCGTGAAAAGAAATGGGGCCAGTCTGCGCGCAAGTCCACACGTGATGCGCTTGGCTCCGGGGCATCCTCCGGGACGTGGGGAGCCCGCAGGGCGTCGTGCACGCGTCTGAGATTTGGCTGCACCCACAAGTGTTTGTAGCATCTCCTGAGATCTATTTATGTTCTGCATATTGTCGTTGGTGGTGAGGACTGTGGGGAAGGCCAGACCCTGCAGTAGAGTTGGGATCCAGTCGAACTCAATTAAAATCCTACGTGTTCCTCTTGGCAGGTGCAGGTAGAAAAGCCTAATGCAGAGTAATAATTATTACAAGTCACTCAAGAGTTTTTCCTACACGATCCTGTTCTCAAACGTTAATCGACTCCTTGAAGATCCAAGTTTCAAAAAAATGTACTTCGGTTTTCTCATTAGTGTCCATTTATCCTAAGACACATGTGTGGGAGTCACCACCCTGTGGGGCGAGGTGCCTGCCCGGACGTGCGGGCAGCAGGGCCCGGCTCCGCCCTGGCCGCCAGCCGTCGCCAGAGTCACCGTGAGGCTGCGGGTGTCGGTGCTGGGGCGGCGGCCTGTTGGTGTTGCTTGTTTTAAGCAAACAGTGCTGACTGGCAGTGTCTAAAGGGCAGAGTGTCACGGAGGTTTCATTCATTATTTTGCGTCACGCAGGTAATGGTCTTCATCAACCACTGGGACGTGCAGAAGAGCAGAGAGAAGACAAGGAGCCTGCGGCCTCTCCGTGGGCGGCTGGGTTTTAATCTCTTTGTTCTGGTGTTTTTCCTGCACGTGGGCATGTTTTATGCCTTTACATTCTGCTTTAGAATGCTCTCTTGAATTTATATAATAAGTATTTCCCATCTTACTTCACTCTCTTCCTAAATACAACCTTTAACAGAGTGAATAGTTTTGAGCCATTGAATTAGTAACCCAAGTCACAATCCCTCTTCATTGCACAGAAGACCCGTCCATCCGTCCCTTCATTCACTCGCTGTTTTGTGGAGAGACTTGTTTACGAGCTCAGTGCCAGAAACTGGTCAGGCTGGGCTTTGACGCCCCCGGGGGGGTGCAGGGACGCGGGGAGGGGACATCTGTGTGGTCACGATGGAAACACTGTCCCACCCAAAGGGTGTCTCTGCTTCTCCTGAAACAAAGCAAAGGCTTTTAAAGTTGATGTGGAGAAACTCATTTTGTGAGATTCTGTAAAACCAACAGAAGAGCTGGAGAAAGTACAGGAAGCTTCCGGCAGAAGACACCAGGGAGCTAGAGACAGCCAGGGCTCTGCCGGGAGCCGGGGTCTCGGGAGGGGGACCAGCTTGGGCGGATGACTGACCTGTGCTGCGGAGGGCGGGGAGGGGCAGGACCAGCACTGCGGGTGCTCAAGGGCGCTCGTCCAGGGCCTGCTGGGGGTGACTGTCCCCGTGGGCCAGCGAGGCTTCGGGTCGGGGCCCCTGACAGATTCAGAGCACAGCAGGGGTTGTCACCCCGGGTGAAGTCTACCCGGCCTGGATGGCTGCAGGCCCCGCCCCGCTGGCTGCTGGGGGCTGGAGGGAAGGGTGTCCGGGGTGAGGTCAGCTGGAGCCTGTTCCACATCCCATGCACTCCATCCACATTCGGTTAGAGCAGCCTCGTGTGAGGTGACATGCCTGAGAGGAGACAGGCGGGTGGCGGAGCCAGGTGCAGAGGCTTTGCGGTGCTGAAGTCGGCCTCTCATGCTGAGGTGCGATAATTCAGATTTTGGAAACAACAGGTGACAACTGGGGAATTCCAGAGCAGCTCAGTCCGTACAAAGAACGCATGGAAATCCCAGCCCTGAGCGGCGCAGGGCGTGGAGGGGCGCAGCCGGCCGGCTTGACACAGGGCAGACGCAGCGGATGCAGTGGGTCAGAGGACCACGTCCAGAGAGGACAAAGGCGGAGAATGTGCCTGGAGAGGGAGGGACCTGTGGACGGCGTGAGGAGGAGGCTTTCTGTGAACCAAGCCCACAGGCGGGAGGCTGGTGGGCAGAGCAGCGTGTGGAGAGAGAGAGACGAACAGCTTCCCGAAACGTGACAGGCGTCAGGCAGGATTTCGAGACGCACGATGACTGCCAAGAGGAACACACACACACACATGCACGCACACACACGCACCCGGGGAATTGCGCAGTGCGGTTGTCGAGGACACAGATTAAACCTTGTAGCCCTGAGGCCACATACGCCTGCGGTAGGGGCTGCAGCCTCGCCCCACCCTGTCTCCACCGCACGCGAGCCCTTGGCCAAGTCCCCTGCGTCCCGGGGGGACCTCCTGCCCCGCGGCCTCACTCTGCACACGACCGCTGACTTTCCTTCGCCCGTCAGTCGCGGATGGAACAGCAGAGGTGCTGGTCCTGACGCCAGGGCCCCTCGGGCTTGGCTGACACTGTCGTGAGGGTGCGGCCGAGCCAGCTACGCCCGAGGAGGAGGGCACGGGAGCAAGGCCACCAGTGGGCGCCACTCACAAGCAGGTGGGAAACTGCACGTGACCCTTGTTTGGAGCCCTGGCCTGGGGGGCGCTCCTTACGCACCTGACGACCGGCTTTGACAGAGTCAGGGTGGTCAGAGCCATGGAATGCCAATTTTAAGGAACTGAAAGAACATTACTGCCGACCTAAACCGCTCTACCCAGGGGAAGGGCCTTTCCAAGGGGAAGGGGAGACAACGATGTCTTGGGCCATCGAAGAACCGAGAGGACTTCTTGCTAGCTGCCCTGACCCTGCAGCCACCCCAGGAGGTCTTCAGGGAGGAAGTCTGTGCCCCCAGACGGGGACAGGGGCACGGCGTGGAGTCAGCAGGGCGACCCTGCCCCGAGGCCGCAAGGAGCGAGTTGTGGGGAAGGCTGTTCCCGGGTGGGAAGCCTAATGTGACAGCCGGGCTGTCTCTCTGAGTAACTTTATGTTTAAGGGACGCACGGTTGCCCCTGAAACTATGCAAACGGTTCTAAAGTTGCCGTTGAGAAGCAGCAGGAAGGCAGAGAGCAGGACAGGTGGGGCTGTGGCTCCGTGCAGGAGTCTTCACACCGTGAACAGACAGGCGGGGCGGAGGGAGACGACAGGCAACCGCAAGACAGGCCCCCGTGCGTGTGGTGCTCAGTCTGCGGTGATGACGGCGTTTAGAGTCTGCGGGGAAAAGATGTGTCATCCAGTGGTGATCTGGGGACAGCTGGCCAGACGTTTGGAAAGTTTGTAGCCGGATTCCCCCCAGTCTCCTTACCCCCAAATAAAACCCAGATGCTCAAGGACTTAGAAGTGTGATGGATTTTACACGCACCAGAAGAAAACTTGGGGGAGTTCTTAATAGTTTTGTCAGGGAAATTTTTAAAGCAAGACAGAAAAGCTAATATCTAAGAACATTTAAAGTGCATGTGCCTCTACCCGCCAGGCCCACCCCTGTGACATTCCATGACTGTGCTGACCTGTGTGTGTGGGTAACCAAATGTGAAACGAGTGTTGGAATAGGGGGAACCCGCGAACGCCCTGAATGTCCTGCAAACCGTGGTTTATCCTGTGTACGTGCAGATACAGAAGGACCTTAAGAGGCTTGTAAGTTTCATGAGGTCCCATTGGTTTATTCTTGCTTTTACTTCTATTGCTTGGGTAGACTGTCCTAGGAGAGCATTTCTGAGATGTATGTCAGATAATGTTTTGCCTATGTTTTCCTCTAGGAGGTTTATTGTATCTTGTCTTATGTTTAAGTCTTTGATCCATTTTGAGATTATTTTTGTGTATGGTGTAAGGGAGTGTTCCAGCTTCACTGCTTTACATGCTGCTGTCCAGTTTTCCCAGCACCATTTGCTGAAGAGACTGTCTTTATTCCATTGTATATTCTTGCCTCCTTTGTCGAAGATTAGTTGACCAAAAGTTTGTGGGTTCATTTCTGGGCTCTCAATTCTGTTCCATTGGTCTATATGTCTGTTTTGCACCAATACCACGCTGTCTTGATGACTGCAGCTCTATAGTATTGTCTGAAGTCTGGGAGAGTTATTCCTCCAGCCTCTTTCTTTCTCTTCAGTAATGCTTTGGCAATTCTAGGTCTTTTGTGGTTCCATATACATTTTACTATGATTTGTTCTAGTTCTATGAAATATGTCCTGGGTAATTTGATAGGGATTGCATTAAATCTGCAGATTGCCTTGGGCTGTGTGACCATTTTAACAATATTGATTCTTCCAATCCAGGAGCATGGGATATCTTTCCATTTTTTAAAGTCTTCTTTAATTTCCTTCATCAATGGTTTATAGTTTTCTGTGTGTAATTCTTTCACCTCCTTGGTTAGATTTATTCGTAGGTATTTTATTACTTTGGGTGCTATTTTAAAGGGGATTGTTTCTTTACTTTTTTTCCTGTTGATTCATCGTTAGTGGAAAGAAATGCAACTGATTTTTGAACGTTAATCTTGTAACCTGCTGCCTTGCTGAATTCAGGACTGCAGCAAGGACTGCCCTCTGCTAGACGAGGTCTCCTGCGTGGGGACAGTCAGGACCCGTCTCTGCCGCACAGTGGGCATTGGACGTGCTCGTAAGGCTGGCTTTGGGGGGAGTAAGGGTCTCTTTTATTGGGTCTGTCTTTTATTTGGCTTTCTTTGAGACGTGCAAGAGGACGTGTGTGCCCCTGGGGTGAGGGCCTGGTGGCGTTCGGAATGTTCTGGCTGCTGGGACCCCACCTGCATGAGTAAAGAGCCGGCCTGGCCCCCCCGCCTCAGCTGCGGGAGGGAGCCGTCCCCGCTGAGGGAGGGGGGGGCTGGGACTTGCTGCAGTTTCAAATGTCGTGGGGCCTTGTGGCTGCGGCTGGATTCTGACACAGGCCGGCTCTGCCCGTGTTCATCCTCCAGGAAAGATGCGGCAACTGGAAACTTAGCGAATTCCAGCAAAGTTGTGTCTTCATGTTCCCGGAACGTGGGTTTCACTGAAGAGTTTCCGTGATGAGCCTGCGTTGCTGGCGTCCGGACGCCCTCGGTAGCAGCACTGTGGTCTCCGGTCTCAGCCTGTCTGCGGGGGCACAGGGAAGGGGGCCCGGTCTTCAGCGTCAGGACAAGCCCCGCTCACCCCACCAGCAGGTCTTCGTTCCCCTGCAGCTTGGAGGAGCAGGCGGCATCAGGGCCGGGTCTCCCCTCCCAGATGTGAGGTCGGAGTTCCGGCTCCGTCCCGCGCGCGTCCGGGGGAGCGACCGGCCTCCAAGCAGCCCAGCGCGCGTCGGGGAGAAATCCAGCCTCGCTCCCTCTCTCCCTCACTTTCACGGGAACCGTGGATTGTTTCTTGTTTCCGATCAGTCATGTTTTTGAGCAGAGAGCACGTTGCTCGGCTGCCCTAAAGCCACTGCCTACGCTGTTCAGACTTGGCCCGAGCGTCTGCTCTGCCCCTCGCTCCCCACTCATTTTTGAGGCTTCGCAGGAAAGCTGCTCTGACACGGCTCACTTGGAGAAGCGACAAACAGGACAATATGGCAGAGACTTTAGGTAATGTTTTGTCAGTGCGTTTTTGCATAAATAATTAAAAGTTAGATTCCACGCAGGGTTCGAAAACTCATTGCTGTTCCCCCAACTTAGAAATAAATTTGAAGACTCCATGAAACAAAACACATCTTATATTCACATTTCTTAGTGGGGTGGGTCTCCCTAAAATGCAGCAGTTCAAGTTCTTCCTTTCAGGTGTGGTTCTGTGGAAGTTTCTGTCTGAACGTACTGGCGGTGGTTCGTATGAAATGCATGTCCTAATGTGTTTCTGGTCGGTCGTGTCACTGGCAACGGGTGTAACTGGTCTGTTTTCATTCTGGAGCCTGAAGTAAAGACCTGAGCCATGCAGGCTTCAGGGGGGTGAGCCGTCCCCCTACAGATGAGCCAGAAAGCTGAGAGCGCTGAGTCTGCCAAGCACACTTGCGTGCTTTCTGAGGGCTTCTGTTTCAATAATGTAACCTGAACAGTTCATTAATAATTCAAAGAACACCCCCCCCAAAACCCAGAATAAAAAGTTCTCTCTGCCAGTCAGGCACAGGACCCACATGGCCCAAGACGCGTGCTTCAGTCCGGACAGGCTCTCCCTCAGGATGCGGAGGTGGGGGTGTGCGGGGCGAGGAGTCCTGGCACCCAGGGTGCCCACGAGCCTCACTCTGCACGGAGGTCAGGACCCTGACGAGGCCTGGCCAGGCCAACACGGGATGTGGTTACTGGTCTTCAACAACCAGGGGAAAACCGGGGGTTCTGGGACCTTTGTGTGTCTTGTAAAAAAATGAAACTCTCTTAATGCTGGTTTTACGTGCATACGTGGAAACAGAACCGTGATGCTGATCGAATGCACATGACTTAGAGCGTCAGAAACACGGAGGGTCAGCTGAGAGTCTGGTGTCCTGTGTCCTCGCAGGCGAGAAGGCGGCATCTTTCTGTGACTTGGGGAGTCGTCACCTACTGAGTGAGGGCCACCTCCCAACATTCTGTCCTCCCCACGTTCACCGTGAAATGCCTTTGGGGTTCCTTCCGAGGTGCGTCTCTGCCGGCGTCACCCCCTTTCCCTCCCAACCACACCCCTGGTTTCTGCGGATGTGCTGCCCTCACGCGCTCCTGGGGCCCCGCGTCAAGTGTCCCAGACGGTGGCCGCGTCTGCGTTCACGTCCGCTCTGCCGCCTGCTGCTGGTCCACTCGGCGGCCTCTCTGGCGCTGTCACTTTTCATCTCTGCTTCCTTGGCCAGTTTTCTCTGACCACCACTCTTTTCTGTGAAATGTCACGTGGTTTGTTGCCGGGAGCGGAGGAGCCAGTGTGCCCATGTGCCTCGCCGTCCGTGCGGGGACAGAGCCGCGGGTGTGCCGTGACCTGGTGCCAAGACTGCGCCCTGACTGATCACGGCCTCAATGCGGGTCCGTTACACACGCAGTGACACACCAGCTGAGAACCTGGCAGCAAGCTTTGTCCGATTGGCAATTTTGGCAATTGTCACAGTTACCATCCTGGGGGGACCGAAGGGTGAGTGTGTCCTTGGGGACGGCCTGTGTAACTGACCTGTCCTCCTGCTGGACGGGCAAGGGGAGGACAGCAGGGCCCCAGGCCTGGCTCGTTCCTGAGTGGACTGAACCTGAGTGGACTGAACCCGGGCCCCAGGGTGGCCCTGCCCCGTCGTGTGCACGTGTGGAGGCGCTCTCAGGTCTGCGGGACCCTGATAGGTAGGTTTGCTGTCCGCGAGACCATGGCCCAGCTGCAAGGGAGGGGAACGCCAGGCTCAGTACGCGGCTCTGCTGCTGGAGGGAATCCCAGGAAGGTGGGCGCCAGGCCGTGGCCCAGAGGGCCAGCTGCGGGGGGACCCCCGCCCTTGGGTTAACACTCTCCCCAGAATGTTCTTACAGAGGCCATTTGAGAACTACCCACCCTGCGCTGACTTTCCCGAGGACCCTCCTCATGTACCGTGTGGGGGGCGCACGCTGGGCAGGGCCGTGCTGGGGGTCCTTGATGAGGGGTCTCTCGTGAGTGAAGAGTCCCTGCTGGGGCGGGGGTGCAGCCGTCAGAATAATTGTCAGGCGGGTGCTGTGGCTTCTCACTGTGTCTGCAGTACCTGCCCGGGGTTCTAAACCCTTCCTGCTCGGAGAATCTCCTGGGAGCTTAACTGGAGCCAGTGCGGGGGCCCCCGGGCCTGTCTCATCAGAGCTTCCGGACGCAGGACCCAGGCACCTGTGCCTCAAGGCCCTGGCGGTGCCAGGGTGCCGCCAGGGCCGAGGAGAGGCTGGGGGCGGGGCCGGGGGACCCCAGGCCCTGGGGTGGTTGGTCGGTGCAGATGCGTGTCTCAGAGGGTGACTGGAGAG
This sequence comes from Camelus bactrianus, assembly GCF_048773025.1. NCBI lineage: Eukaryota > Metazoa > Chordata > Mammalia > Artiodactyla > Camelidae > Camelus > Camelus bactrianus. The sequence continues at coordinate 473,508 of NC_133545.1, forward strand.
GAGAGAGGAATCTGGACGCTTGGAGCCCGAGGTGCCACCGTCCAGAAGGTAAACTAGCGGGTCCTGTTAGTGGAGCTGTGCCGGGAGTGGCCCCTGGTTTCCCGGCCAGCAGACGCCCCTTCCCTGCCCCCCGAGTGCGGATCACTGGTGACACTTTCCTTCCAATGACCTGGTCCTTCAGTTAGTGATGGATTTGGGGAGGACAGAGGTCCCCTGCCCCCTGCATGTTGGGGGGGAACCTCAAACCATTAAACACATTGGTGTGGACCCCGCAGGGCGCAGGGCAGCCCGGACGGTTACGCTGGACGCGGGGCCTCAGGGTGAGGCTGTGTGGGTGGGGAAAGGGGGCTGCGTCCAGCGTGTTCACGGCCGGAACCGGCGTTTCTTTCTGGGAACCGTAGTGGGCGGCTCTCACGCTTTAGTTGCAGCCGGGCCCGAGCCGCCTACTCTCGTCCCTCTTCTCTTCCCACAGGTGCAGTTACTGTAGAGAAGTGTGGAGTCCGTCTTAAGGTCACTGCTCCCCTCTGCAGGCCAGGCCATGTGAGCGCCCGCTAGCCTCCCAGGCCTGCTGCTTTGGGCTCGGCGCCAGCCTGTTAACTTGCTCTCTCATCTCCCCCAGGCGGGTTCTCCCAGCCAGCCCCGTTGTCTGAGCCCGGCCGCGGGGCCCGGGGGGCGGCCCCTCCGGGAGGTGCCGGGAGGCCATCGCCCCGCGCGGGCTCGGCTCACACGCGACGCCTGTTGTTGGGAGGCTCCGTGTCCCCGTCCAGTCGGACCTGCGGGTCCGCGGCTCACACCTGCCTGCCCGAGCCGCCCTGTGGGGGCCTGGCCTCACTTGGGGCTGGGCAGTGTCCGGCGGTGTCCGGCGGGCGTCCTCGTGTGCCCGGCGCTCCGGCTGTGCGGCCCTGGCGCTCAGGAGTGCTCCCCAAGCTTGCGGGGAAGCCCACAACTTGAAGTGGTGCCGGGCCCTGGGTGGGGACTCACCTCCGACCCAGAGGTCAGAGGTCTTCCCGCCGAGGTTCCTCTGGAGAAGACGGCCGGGCCTGGGGCAGCCCCTCTCTCAGCTGCCGGCCGGGAGGCTGGGAGGCGACGGCAGCCTCTGGTCAGGCCTGTCGTGCTGTTTGCTTTAGGTGACGTCTCTTTGTGTTTGGTTTTGCCTGCATTTGGGATCAGACGCTAAGTGAACTGTGGAGGAAATTTAAACATACTCAAGGAAGTGAATTATCGTTTTCCATAACTCCCTACAGCTCATTACGAATCAAGTAACAGAAGATTATTTTGATCCTGAACTAAACTTTAGTTCAAAGCCTGTCTTTCTTGCTGTAGATTTTGTCATAGGTCTTCAGCCAGCGCACCTCCGCTAGCTGGACTTGCTCGGAGGCAGAGGGAAGGGGCAGCCGGGAGGGGAGGCGCGTGCGTGCGGCCGGGCCCACCACCAGGTCTGCGCGCCCGTGGTCTCGGGAGGGCACGCAGTCCCCCGGGTCCTAGATGGAGCCCAAGCAGGCAGGTCTCTGCCCTCCCAGGTTCACCCCAACCTCCAGGGGGGAGAGGACCTGACGGGGGTGCTGGAGCTCCGGGGAGACCGCCCTCTGAGGAGAACCCCCGCCCAGCACGCACACATGGTCAGCGTGAGCCTGGGTGGTGGTGCTCTGCCCCCAAGGGTCCACACGTGACCCAGCCCGAAGCAAAGCGGCTTTACACAGATGAGGACAGGGACTCAGTGTTGACTTTCTCCTCTGACGGCAGCTGTGGTTACCAGGGTGACCACCTCATAAGGCCCAGAAGAGGCTGACTGGTGCTTCCTCGGGCACAGTCGGCCCTCCCCCGGGACAGACTGAGGGTGACGGTGCGGGCTGGCTGTGGCCGCAGGGGACGGGCAGCGCGGGGACCCCTCTGAGCTGACTCTGCGCAGGGGGGACTGAAAGAGACTCTGTAGTTCTAGTGAGGAGCCGCCACTCTGGACGGGAGCCTTTACTAACAGGCAGCGCCCTCATGTGTGAGCGGCTCCAGGCCCGAGGATGGCAGCTGGCCTGGGACGGCGCTGGGCGGCGGTCACGGCACAAGCTTCCTGTCCGCGGCTCATCCAGGACGGCGTGCCCAGCCCCGAGGGGTGGTTCCGGTTACAAAGAGCACCGTGGCCGCTGCCTCCCCCGTAGCAAAGAGCCTCAGAGATGGACGTGCCACCTCCTGGGAGCAGCTCCATCAGGAGGCGCCCCGGACCCACCCAGCCTGGAGACGGATACTCCCAGGGCCGAGTTGGGGCGAGGACGCTGGGAAGTGAGCTCCTCTGAGCTTCTGCAGGGCTGCGTCCCAACCTCGGGAGACCAGGGGGCGTGACCTTCCAACCCAAGCTGGGAGGGGGCTTTGCAGGAGCCCTCGGCTGGTTTGAGTAGCTCCTTGCAGGCGTCGAGGACTGGGCCTGATGGTGGTGTGAGGTCTGGCCCCGACCCGAGGGCAGGACGAGCTGCTGGGTGTGGCTTCCTGGGGCCCCACGTGCGAGTGGAGGGAGGGGTGGCCAGGGGTCTGGAAGGGCCGGGGCCTTGGTGGGATGGGCTCGGGCATTAGAAGGAGCCAGGAGACCCCCATCTGGGAGGAGCTCGGTGCCAACCGGTTCGGGGCGGAAGCCCAGGGCTGTGCCCGGCCACGTGGAAACGCTCACGGAGACACGGGAAGTAGGGCTTTGATCATGGTGCTGCCGGCCCTAGTTTGCCCAGCTCCGCGACGTCATCCGTGTCCACCCCGTGAAGGGCTAACTGCACGTGGGGGACAAGGGTGAAACACGGGGTTCTCGTCGCGGGGGCCAGCGAGGAGGGGGCTTTCCATCCCTCACGGTGCCCTGGGGACCTGTGGCCTCCTCCCTGTGCTCCGGGGGCGTCTCTTCCTCTGGGAAGGGCTCCAGTCACTGGGTCTGGGTCCACCCAAGTCCAGGATGGCCACCACTCCAGATCCTTAGCTAATAACATCCACTGAGACCCTGTTTCCAAGCGTGGCTGCCGTCTGAGTGGACGTGGATTTTGTGGAGACTTCAGCCCATGGCAGGACCTGTCCCCAGGTGGGTGAAGGACACTCTGCCATCACCTTACGGCCGAGGAAACAGTTGCTGGAGGGGTTGATCTTGCTCGATGGCTTCAGCTGACTTGGGACCCCCTGGGGGCCCCTGCCCCTGCCTGGGGCCCACTTAGCCTCCAAGTCACGGTACTTTAGCAGGAGGAAACCTTGGGGGGGACGGAGGTCAGCCGAGCCACTGTCCCCTCCCTCGCCTTCCTTCTGAGGGAGAGAAGCCTTTGGTCTGGAGTTGCTGGGTGACACTGGACACAGTGGGCTCCACAGTCCTGCCCTCTGGTCTGTGTCCTCCCCCCACCCCAGTGGGTGACTCGTGTGTCCTTGCTGCTCTGTTAGGTTGGTGCTTCAGTGATGGGGAAAGAGCTGTAAGGAGAGACCAGGGCTCTCGGTGGGGGGCCGTGGCACGTGCCTGGGGGTGGAGGAGGGTAGGTGGCCCGGAGGAGGACTGTGTTTTTCTTAAACAATGCTGAGGGAAGGTGCACCAAGGCCCTGGCAGTCGTCAGCAACTGCACAGGCAGGTCCAGGCTGCCCTGACCCCCCCGGGGGCACTCCAGCTGCAGATGCCAGTGGCTGGGTGGCAGGACCCCCTCCTGACCACACGAGATGCCCGGGTGGGCAGCCTCTCCCCGGACAGTCACAGCTGTGTTTGCGTAAAGCCAGCATTGCCTGTGGGGCGGGCGGGCCAGCCCTGTACCCACTGCCCGAGCCGGGTTCCCACTGGGCTCTCCGGGGCTCTGCTCTCCCCCGGGTCTCCTGCCGTCTTCCTGTCGTGGAAGTTCACAAACAGGAGAGGAGTGGGTGGGGCCCTTCTGGGTTTAGAGGACGGTAGTCACTTGAATCACTTCAGCCTGAGACACAGACGATCCGCAGTCACGTTAGGACGTGTCGGTCAGGTGTCAGGCACCCCCGGCCTCTGGGGTGACCTGGCCATCACTGCCCAGAGGAGCTGCCGAGGAACCTGGCAGGACAGTCTGGTGCTGCCGTGGACAGAGGGACTGGCCCTGGACGGCACAGCGGGCAGTCTGGGGGAGCAAGCTCTGTGCGGCCTCACGGAGGAGGGACGTCGGCTCTGGGAGTGGACGTGGGCGCTGCCCCGGATGAGGTGTGGCCGGCGGGGCGGGGGGTACTTTCTGAGGAACAGAAACACCTGGGCCGCTCGTCCAGGGACCTGAATGTCCCCAAGGCCAGGAATGTGAGCCCGGGGTGTCGCTCATCCACTCCTTGTGTCGCTGCTGGTTCCTCTGTGCAGCAGGACTGTGGTGAGACCGTCTGACTCCTGGGGCGCAGTGACAGCGAGGCCCTGCCTGCTGGTGACGGACATGACGTGGTTACCCTTCGGCGCGGGTGTCAAATTAGAGAGAGTAAAGTTATTACTAGAACCGTGGTGGGTGCCGGGGTTGACTTTGTATCACGTTTGCAGTAACAGTTTCAGACTGGGTTTGGAACGTGCAGGAACAGAAAAGAAACAAACGTGAACACGGCCGGGCGGGGCCGGGCTTCGTGTCAGCAGGTTTGCGTGAAGGTGTTGGCCTCTGGTCAGTTGCCAGTTACCACCACACAGGCTGAGAGCGGTGGGTGCTCGCATGTTTGAGTGTATCTTCTCAAACTCAGGGGAAGCACTTGAAATTACCTTTTGTTATGATTCGGACTTTTTGGAAGCCCACTGAATTACCCACTTTTCTGGTTTAATTTTGACGTGATGAACGCTCACTTCCTCCTAAGCTCACTGCCGAGGGGCAGCAGCAGTTCTCACGGGAGGGGAGGGGTCCCCTGCTGGATGCCCCCTGGCATCCGCTCCTTCCTCCCCCGCTTCTTGCTACATTCTGCTGGAAAAATTCCACCGTGCAGGGGGCTACTCTGCTCTGGCTGTCAGGAGGCTGTGGCCCAGGAGCAGGAAAATCAGGCTGTATTCTTTTGGTTTATTAAAATAAAAGTGCATAAAGACACGTCCTTAATAATTTCATTAATACTTTCTCCTGCCTCTGGTGATGTATGCTTTCAATACCGAAGAGAAGGGGAGGACGCGTCTGGATGGCACGTGTGTTCAGACTGCAGAGGGAGAGGCCACCAGGTGTCAGTGTAACCTCACGGTGCAATCTCCTGGTCGCGTCAGGGGTCTGCCACAGGGTCTGCTGACCTGAAACCAGGAGGCGCTTGGGGGCCGAGCGTGTGGGCCCTCGTGGGGCGTGCTTCGCTCCCTTGAGGGGCTGCGGGTTCATCTCCTCTGCTCGCAGCAGCGAGGTGGGCCGGGGTTGGGACGGCGGCTCCCTGTCGGGGCCGGGGCAGCTCTGCCTGGGTCTTGGGGTCCTCGCCTGAACTTTGACCTCCTCGGTTCTCACCCCCGGCCCTTGCTGCCAGCCCGAGGGCGGACGGGCTGCTTTTCTGTCCAGGGCTGTGGCCCAGTGTCACCCGGGGCAGCCCCGTGGGGAACCTGCCTGGTCCAGTTCGTGTCTGTAACAGTCTCCCTGCGTCCACAGCCGGGGGAGGTGAGGTCACTTGCCTGCCGTCACTGACCTGTCCAGCTCTGAGCTCGTCACCCGGCTCTGTCTGACGTCAGGAAGACAAACAAAACTGGCTGAAACACAAACCTAAAAAATCCACCCCCAAATCAGGAACATTTTTCGGGTGTGGAAGAAATCCATGGGAGCTGAGGTGAGGAAGTAGCTTGTTGAGCGGACGGTGGGTGAGAAAGTGACCCCTGGAGCGTCTGTGGCGGGACAGGCGCTGGGAGGTGTCCAGACTCAGTCACTGTCAGGGTCACGATGGGTTCAGACCGAGGCAACGTCAAGGGTGCCCCGGGGGGACGGGTGCCACCCCGCTCGCTGGGGAAGGGGGGTAACGTCCCCGCATCTCCAGCCTCCTCCTCAGTGTGGTGGATGCCATCGACCGGGGCCCGCCTTCAGCTGGACACCGCGGGAGTCTTGGAAGTTCCAGCCTTCCCCGGCCTCCCCACTGGGCTGTGGAGGCTTCCAGGTTTCCTGAGGGGAGCTCCCCAGGGGAGGTTCACTTTCTCAGGCCTAAAAAGAGCCCGGATTTGGTTGAGTTCAGAGAAATAGATTCAGAACTTGTTCAGGAAAATACTGGACGCCACACCATGGGATCAGTCCTACTGTGCAATGGGGACAAGTGTGCAGGTGACACTATTTATTCGGGAACTCTGGACGTTCGTGGTTGTGACGTGCCAGTCAGGAGGGCGGAGGAGACGCCGGAGCGACCGGTGTGTCCCCGCTCGTTGGCCCCGCGCCGGGCACACTCTCCTTCCTGGCCTGTCCTGGAAAGCCGGCTTTTCAGAGAGGGTTTCATCCAGGAGACCTTGGTCCTTCAGGACCCAGCTCTGGTCTACAGCCCACATCTCCCCATCCTCCGGGGGCACATCCAGTCTCAGCTCTGGCGTCTGCATCGCCGGGACCCAGGGCCCAGATGACTGGTGCTGAGCCGCTGCCTCCCAAGACTGGCTCTGGAGAAGGGGCCCCTGGGGTGGCCGCAGCAGAGGCCCTGGTGCGAGGGACGAGGCCAGAGGAGCGCCCTGGGGCCCCCGCCCTCACGCGGCCCTGCAGACCTTCCTCGGGGACCTCAGTGCCGCCTGCTGCTGGGAGACCGCAGGGGAGGCCCGAGTCCCTGCAGACTCAGGGCGGGGTCCCTCCCCTGCGACAGCACATGTGCGGCTTTGCTCTCAGGCCTGCAGCTGGTAAGGGGTCCCCTGGCAGTGACTTCTGCCCGCGCCTCTGGGCTCACGGCAGCCGCGTCTCCACTGCTCCTTCGGGGTTGAGCCGCCTTGTGGGGGCCGGTTTTCGCCTTCATTCCGCTGTTCAGCACCTGCAGCTCTCCCTGCCTGGCAGCAGGGCAGCACGTTTACAGTCAGTAAACTCGATGTTTAAAGTTCTTGGGGGCAGGGTACCCTGATTAGGAGATTTTGACAGCGTTAGTTTTTCTCACTGTCGCAGTGATGGCCTTTGTTATAGAAAATTCAGAGGACGTGAGCGACTGCCGAGAAGACGGTCCGAGTCAGCCTGGATTCCACTCCTACCTGTGTGAGTCCCGCGGGTGCACGACGCTCATCAAAATGAAACCAGAGCGTATTCTGTGGCTTTAACCCGAGTCTGAAGTGTCGTTACCTTGATGGGCTGAGGTTTACGCTGCCCTGAGAGGCAGAGCAAACCCCCGTTTGCCCCCCTTCAGCAGTTGCTGATTTTCCCGGAGGGTGTCGTCCTGGAGGCAGCTCAGAGCCCCGGGGAAGCCAGGTGAGGGCTCAGCCCCCACCCTCCCCGCCCTCCCTGCAGCCGTCCTGCCCTGAACAGGGAGTCTCTCTCAGGAGCGCGGGCCTCACGTGCACCTGCTCTCGGCCCCTGGTTCTCAAGCCTGCTGCCCGGGAGGCCCCCGGAGCCTGGACCCCGCCCAGGCTGGTCTCAGGGGCCTGCACGTGGGTTCCACGTCCAGCCAGGGTGGGGAGGATCCAGGTCTAACCCTGGGATCATTAAGAAAACTGTGCGCAAAGGGGAAATCCCTGTTCATGCATCACTGGCTTCTTTAGCTTAAGAGGTGGCTTCTTGGCTGGATCTCTGCTCGTGGAGGCCCGTCCGCCGAGGCCCTGCCCTTCAACCTTCGCTGGGGCGGGTCTGCCCCTGTCACACGGCCGGCCTGCTCTGCCTCCCAGGTGCACATCGCGAAAGGCATCGTGATGCGTTCGTGGGAGAAGTTTTACCAAAATGCCTGGCTGCCTCCAAATGGCCATGCCAGGAAGGGGCTGCCTCGGGACTCCCTGGGATGTGGGCCCCACGTGGGACAGAGTGGGGGACGTCTGGGGGCTCCGTGCACTCGACAGAGAAGTGGAGGTCAGGAGGCGCTGGAGAGCGAATGCCCACAGAGCCCTGGACGCTGTGTCCGGTTGTGGCTGAACCGTGCGCAGGTTCACGTGTGCAGGTCCACGCCCGGCACCTCAGGATGCGGCGTGGTTGGAAATGGGGCTGATGCGGGTGTAGGAGCTGAGTCATTAGGGTGGGGTGACCGGTCTCCTCCTAGGAGGAGGGGCGGCCAGGTGCGGACACGTGGGAGGGCAGCCGTCCACACACCAGGGAGAGCGGCCTCAGGAGAAGCTGGCCTCCGGGCTGGGAAAGTACGTTTCTGTTGTTCTAAGCCACCTGATTCGGGGGAAACTGACGCAGGCCTTGTCTTCTCAGGGGGACTCGGCCCCTGTTCTGTCCCAGTGTTGCTGGCTTCTCCAGAGTTCCCAGGTCCCCCAGACGCCTTTGCAGCTCTGACTCCAGCTGGCATCTGTTTTTGCTCACAAGCTCTTGGCCGTGCATGGAGCCTCGTGTTTTGGGAGGAAGCCGATGGGTCTGCTGGGCTGGCCCTGTAGTGTCCCCGGGGTGAGGACCGCAGGCCTGAGAAGACAGGGGTGAGAGGCAGCAGCCTCGGCGTCCTCGCTGGCCCTCACGGCCGTCTGGGGAAGGGCGAAGCGCCATCTGGGAGCAGAGGGGAGAACGGTGCACCATCCCCACCAGGGCAGGCCCAAGGAGCCCGCCATCTGCCTGGCTCGACGAGGACCATTTCCCCGCACACCTGTCCTGCGTCTTGTCCTTCGGGTTGCCGGGATGCACGCGGTGCTGTGGGCAGAGGTGGGTGGAAGGGTGAGCTCCCGCTTTCCACCTGGGGTGGTCTCTCTGCCTCAGGGGTGCCTCGTGCCGGCACCCTGCCTGCCCAACACACCTGGAGGGTTGGGGTGGGCTGAAATGAACAAGCACCATCACCACAACTCCTGGGAAGCCCAGCGGAACACAGACCATGGCTGGGTAGCGGCCGGCAGGGCAGTGTCTGGTGCCTGCTTCTCTGCGTTAGCGGTGAAGGTGTTCAGGTGGGAAAGGAGTGTGGAGGTGCACCAGCCATCTGTGCTCCTGCTCAAGTGCCCTGGGAGCTGCAGGAAGAAGAATGGGGCCCCTGGCGCGCCGTCCCACCCAGACAGCCTGAGAGGCAACCAGCCACACTCAGCTGGGCTGTCAGGCTGGAGGCCAGGCCGTCAGCCCCGGTGTTGTAGGTGGAGCCTTTGGGGGGAATTTGGCCTTTCGCACAGTTATCAGCCAGCCTGAACTTGGCCACGAGGGAGTCAGGGGTGCTGCAGGGACGGCACTAAGGGCATTTGTGAAGGACGATTACTTGTCTCAGGGAGGATCCTGTGCTTTAATTATACCTGCAATTAACAGACGTGAAAATTCTGACTGATGTTGGTGGCCCTGCTTGTAAATGTCGACGCGAAGACGCAAGTACCAGGGAGGCTGGGAGACGCCGTTATCCCCCGGGCCCCTCGCAGCGTGAAGAGAGGGCAGAGTCATCACGGGGCTGACTGGGAATTACTCATGGGATGTCTGTCCACAGGAGACTCAACCAGATTACATTTAATCACACAAAAAAATCGTCTAGGGCTGTTCCATAGTTAACTCAAGTCCGAGAGTCCTTGGAGAATTCTGTGTCTAATTGAGGGGATGAGTTTTATCAAAAGCAAACAGGAGGATTCTGGGGAAGCACGAGAACCCACCTCCCACCTGGACCACAGCTGCACTGGCAGAATCTGTCTGATGGAACTGTTTTGAACACTGGAGTCTCTTGAAGGCTTGCAACTTCCGGGAGGATCTTGGACGGTAATTGCGGTTAACTTTGGTCATTCTCAGCTCTCGGCATCTGCCTCCCACCCCGGCCATATGACAGGAGGCTGTGCATGTTCCCGGAACAGCGAGCACACACGCTGTGGGAGCTGGGGGTGGTGCAGAGAGGACCCACCCTCCAGATACTGGGTGTCGTGCTCTGATCGCCGACTGCTGCTTCTGTTGGCAGCGGTGCAGACACAGAGGAGGGGCCTTCCCCATTGCCACATGCCCTCCCTCTCCAGCTGAAGTGACTCCAGGGGATCTAAAGCTTTATTCACCTCTTCATTCTTCACTTTTCCACTTTTGGGAGCCAGGTGTCAAAGACCAGGGTGTTACAAAACAAGTGCGTATACGCGGTTAGAAAGTGCCTGTGTGCCCGAGGAAGGGCTCAAGAAAGGCCTGAGGACACGTAAGTTTACACCGTAGCTGGTCCTCAGCGCAGAGCCCGCTGACAACAATCAAAATAATAAAAACAGTGACAAGAAACAGCAAACCCTGGGGAAGGGGGAGAATCTGATTTCCAGAGTTACCGCATTATTAGAATCAAATGTCCAGTGTTCAATAAAAAAAATCACGAAGCATACAAAGAAACGGGAAAGTATGGCCCAGTCAGAGGAAGAAAGTCAACAGGCTCAGTCCTGAAGAAAGCCCGCTGGCTACGGTTTCGCGTGCTTGAAAGTTGCTAGGAGAGTGACTCACACGCACACACACGGAGTTCTGCCCCCGTGTGGGGTGATGGGCCTGAACCTGACTTGCTGTGGTGACCATTCCGAAACACATACAAAGACCAAGCCGTTGTGCAGTCACCTGAGAAACTAACACAGTGGTGTGTGTCAGTGACACCACAATGAAGATGTCACTGAAAAACGCCTAGTGGCGAAGATCTTTCAAATAACCTCTAGAGAAAGACTTTGAAGCAGCTGTCTTAAAGGTGCTAAAGGACTAAAGGACAGGACTAAAGGAAGATTTGGAGAAGCCAAGAGAACAATATGTGAACAAAATGGAAATATCAGCAGAGGTAGGGAACCTAGAAAGAAACCAAAAACAAATTCTAGGAAAAAGATAAAATCTTTTTGTAACAACATGGATGGACTTTGAGGGTGTTGTGCTAAGTGAAAGAAATCAGGAGAAAGACAAATGCCATGTGATTCAACTCGTACGTGGAATGTAAAATACAAACAAGTAAGTGAACAAATCAAACAAAAACAAACAGTAGATACAGACGACAGAGTGGTGGTTACCAGAGGGGAGAGGGGGGGTGCAAAATGGGTGCATGGAGTGGCCTGTCTGGTGACGACGGAGACTCAGTTCTTGGTGGTGAGCGTGTGGTGGGGCACGCAGAAACAGAAATGCGATGTTGCACACATGAAACTTACATGATGTTATAAACTACTGTTATCTCAATTGAAAAAGAAGAAATTCCGGAGCTGAAAAGTACAGCAACTGAAATGAAAAATTAACTAGAAGGATCCAAAGGCAGGTTTGAACAGGCAGGGAAAGGAGCAGCGAACTTGAAGACAGGACAATGGAAGCCGAGTCTGAGGAACGAGAAGAAAAAAGATTGAAGGAAAGTGCACAGAGCCCCAGCCTGCTGGGGGACGCTGTGGAGCCGACAAGACACGCACTGTGGGAGTCCCAGAGAGAAGAGGGAGACGGAGGGGCAGAAAGAATGTCTGAAAACGCAACGGCTGAAAACTCCCCAAGTCTGTTGAGAGACACGAATGTAGACACCCGAGAAGCTCAGTGGACTCCGGTGCGATGAACGCAGGGAGACCCACAGCAAGACACGGGGAGGCCAGACTCTCCAAGCCGAAAGGTGGGACTTGAGGGCAGCGAGTGAGCAGCGAGTCCTCGCTCACAGCGACCTGGGATGGCTCACCCACGGACGTCACACAGAAACGGGGAGGTCTGAGGGGTCTGAGGGCAGGGGGCTGACAGAGTAAAAGGGCTACAAGAAAAAACCCCAGAATCCTGTATCCAGCAAAAATGTCCTTAAAAAGTGGGGGGTAGATCAAGACGTTCCCAGGTGAACAAAAGCTGGGGGAGTCTGTGGCCCCCGGGCCTGCCCTGCCAGAGATGCTGCGGGGCCCGCAGGGAGAGGATGGCAGGCAGCTCCTCGAAGCCGCGCGGGAGGAGGGGCCTTGGTCAGGGCGCCTCCGCGGGCCGCTGTACAGGCTGGGGTTGGGCCGGCGGCTCACGACCGCACTGTTTCCTACACGATTTAAGAGACTAATACATTTAAAGGAAAAAAAATAGTGCAAAAGCTGGTATTACTGCAGCTTTGGCTTCTGACTCCAAGTCTCGCTCTCTGCATCATTTAAAAGACCGGCGCATTTAAAGTAGTTATTAGCTTGTGTTTTGGGGCACACGATGTATGAAGATGTAACTTTGTGACATCAGCGACTGAAAGGCGTGGAGACGGAGGTGGGAGGGAGCGGAACTCTTGCTTGTTGCTGAAGCTGGGCTGCTGTGAATTCAAGTGAGAGTGTTATGACTGCAGGTGTTCAGTGTGAACCACGTGTGCTGTAGAATACACCCAAAAGGAAATTAAGAAGGAGTTTAAGGATTTCACTATAAAAGATGAACTAAACACAGAAGAAGACAGGAGAGCAGGAAACGAGGCCCAGCGCCACGGGGCCTGTGGCAGGGGGTCCCGCCTTGTGCGCGGCTACTTGGAATGTGAACGGGCTGAACGTTCCCGTCACAAGGCAGGTGGGCAGGATGGATGAAACACATGTTCCCACTATGCGCTGTCTGCAGAGGCTCGCTTGAGACCCAAGGACACAGAGAGGTGGGAGGCCGAGATGGTGAAAGGCTGACGGCTACTACAAAAACAAAGACAGAAAGAAAGAAAGAAAGAAAGAAAGGAAAAGAAAAGAAAACCGCAAGTGCTGGCAAGGAGGCGAAGAACCTGGAGCGCTGTGCGTTGGCGGTGGGGGTGCAAATTGGTCAGCCATTGTGGAGAACAGGATGCAGTTTCCTCAAAAAATTAAGACTTGAACTACCAGCAGTCCCACTCTCGGGTAACTGTTTGAGGAAAACAAAAACAATGATTCAAAAACATACCTGCACCTCCGTGTTGATTGCAGCGTGACTTACAGCAGCTAAAATGTGGAAGCAGCCCCGGAGTCCTTCAGTGAGTGAATGGATAAACAAGCCCTGGTCCATCCATGCAGTGGAATATTATTCAGCCATGAAAGGAAGGGAATTCTGCCACCTGCTACAGCACGGATGGCCCCGAGACACTGTGCTGAGTGAGCGAAGCCGGTCACAGAAGGACATCCTACGGGATCAGTCCTTGAGGCCCCAGAGGAGTCGGATTCAGATACAGCGAATGGGACGGGGGCGGGGCCTGGGGAGGGGGTGCTCTGTTTTTATTCCTGACCTCACCACGCGTGCAGAGCCCCTCCCAGCAACGGCCTTTGGGTGGTGGTGGCTGGACAGAACCCGGTGTGATCTGGGTGAAATCCAGGCTCATGGTCTGTTCAGCGTTCACTCCCAACGGAGAGCACCCTAGATCCGGGGATCTGCCACAGGGTCAGGGTGGGGGTTATCGGCTGGCGTTTGAGGAGCTCGCCCAGGGCCAGACGCCTGGAGACCCGTCCTGGCCAGCATGGCCGGCGTGGCATGGGCAGTGCCCTGGTTTGCGTACAGGACACTCTGTGGTGTGAACTTAAAGCCTGACTCCGAGCAGATGCTTCAGGAGTTGGGAGCAAGCACATCCCGCCTGCATTTGTGGCTGGAGGGGCGGCCGCCGGGTCTTCTGGTTCATGAGGTGGGTCTCAGCTGCTGGAGAGACGCTGCCCGCCGTGTAGACGGGGACCTCGATCATTCTACACTTTGGTCTTAATTGAAACCAGAGACCAGAGGTTAATGCAGTTGTGTCATTTTTATCAGATTTGCATCGACGTGCCCCCGTGAACCACTGTGACGTCTGGATGGCTTTGAGTATCAGGGAAATGGACTTAAGTGATTATAAAATGACCCCACCGATTTTATGGCTGTTATTTTGTTGTGGTGATGTAAAGAGATTTTTCTGTCAGGTTTTTGAGGAGCCATATGTCTGACAAAACAAACAGCAATGCAACAAAATAAAAATAAAACCCAAATTCTGCGCAAACCCCGAGTGTGGAGACAGCAGGAAAGCATGAATTTCGGTGACAAATGCCTGCTCTGTCCGTGTAAGCAGTGCATGGGTCCTGCTCCCGTTAAAAATGAGATGGGGTCGGTGCAAAGGTCACCAGGATACTGCCTTCAAAAGAAATGCTGACCAGTCATGCCCGTCCTGTGGGACGCAGTGTCTTGCTTCGGGAGCCACGGCTGAGCTGTCTGGTAGTCACGGCGGCTGTGACCACAGAGCCTGGGACAGCATCCGCGGTCCGAGACAGAGGGCAGGTGACAACAGGTGCCAGGTCTCAGCTCTCGATGACGCCACCTTTCCTGGGCCTGTTTCTGCAGGACTCTCTGTTTTAGCCATTTCACATGTTTGAAAGAAAAAATACACATAGTCACCATCGCCCCAGCGTGATACTTTTATTCTGTTTCAAACAGCTTCTTTACTTTTGGTGAAAATGCTCAAAAGGCCTTTGATTCAGACAGTGAGGGAGGCGGCCCTGTGGGGAACAGCATCTCCCCTGGCAGAGGGCCCCTCACCCCTGTGGGCCTGGTGACCTGCCCCAGGGTCTCAAGCAGTGCCCCCAGGCTGTCCTCGGCTGACCTCGGGATGTCCCGCGAGCAGCCCAGGGGCAGCGTCCAGCCTCCTCTCCCGCCTGGAACGCGGGCAGCTTGGTCCTGGTTGGGGGGAGGCCGAGGCCAGCCTGAGTGTGAGGGGTGTCTGGGAGGGAACCGCAGGCCCACGCTGCTCCCTTGGGCTCCTGGAACCGCCTGGGTAGCCTGAAACTGTCCCCTCCTGGGCTCTTCGCCAGGGGGTCTGGGTGGTCTGGGTGGGCCCGTGGTGGGGACCTGCCCTCCTGTGAAGGGCCAGGAGGGGAGCTGAGTTCCCTTCTCCCTGCAGCCCTGGGAAACAGACCCCTGCCTCCCATGCCCGCGCCCCCTCCTGCTTGGGGAGGGGTGGGCAGTGAGGGGCAGGTCAGCTGGAAGGTTCATCTGGGCAGGTTCACAGGGGCGCCCCTCCCCGCCCCCATAGCAGGTGCTCAGCTGAGCCTGGGGTTTGGGGTGAAGGCCTCTCCTGGGTGCCATCTTGTGGCCATGTTCTGGTATTGCAACCTTCCCACCCACGCCAGATTCCCACAGAAGTGGGTAGAGTTAATTCCCACCCTAGTGCCTGGAAGAGGGGCTGGAAATCAAGGAAGACTGTCCAGATTAAAGCAGGGGCTGCTTCCTCCCTCCGAGATGCCATGGCAGGGGGGCCGGGATGGTTCGTGGTGGTACGGGGGCGGCCGGCAGGCAAACCTGGAGCCGCGTCCTCTGATGTCTGTCCCTTGGCTCCTGGCTTGACGTGGGGACGGAGTCCTGGCTGCTCTGGCCGTGTCCCCGCGTATGTGCAGCCTGTCCGAGAGCTTCAGGTCTTAAAAGAGTCGGGGGAGGAGCCCCCCCCGGGGGTCACTTCTCTGAGCCCTCACTGCCCTTCCCGGAGAATTCGAAGCTTTGACATTTATCTTCCTCCCAGGAAGAGAATTTTCCCTCGTGGTCCAGCTGCCTGTGTCTTACGTCCTCCCTGCGCTTTGGGGCGGGGGCACGGCAGGGCAGCGCTGGGCCGTCGGGGTGACCTCTGGGGGGCAGCAGTCGCTGCTCCCGGGCGGCCTATCCCCTGCCCGCCCCAGACGGGCCTTGGGTTTCTCCTGGTCTCCGGGCTCCTCTGGCTCCTGTGCCCCCAGTGCTCCCTCATGTTAGCAGCTGTCCGGGAGCCCCCGAGGGCCGGCGCAGGGTGGGAGGGTGAGGGCAGGAGCCTTGGTGGGGCCGTGGGGGTGTGGGGGAGGGAGGGGTGGGTCATAGGTGGAGCTGGGCTCCCGCTGCCTCAGGCCATCCCTGAGGGGCGGGGAGCTGACCTCCGCGTGCGGCTGCGATCACACTCCGTGGTCCAGCTTTACGGGATTCGGCGACTGGGTCGTGACCGACACGGTACAGTAATCGCACTGTTTGGGAGACTCCCCAGTAAGCTGTGAGAAATTTCTCTGAAAAACAAGAAACTTAATGTGATGAAAATCACGTCTGAAGAATTCCAGTTCTGAGGTGCAGACTCATCGAAGTACGAAACCACAGCATCATTCACCCCTAACGCCCCCCGGGCAGGAGGCCTGCGCGTTGTCTCGCAGAAGTGCTCAGCCCCCCGAGTTCTGCTCTCACTGGGCTGTCCACGAGGGGGCGGGCATGTCCACCAGGCTGGGCTGTGGCTCCCCAGGTGGGAGGTGGGCCATGTGTTGAGTCCACCTACCTTGTGGGAGTGACAAGAGGTGTCTCTTGTACACCGAGGTGGCGGCTGGTGCCTGGGGCCCAGGGTGGCCTCGGGGTGGGGACTGGTCCCAGGAAAGACCAGGGCACGACCAGAGGACTGGCTGTCTCAGCCCCACCTCCGACCTCTGGCAGGAGAGGGGCTGGAGGGTGGCTAGTCGCCAGTCGCCAGTGACAGCGAAGGACGGAACGACTGGCGCTCTCATCACCGAGAGGAAGGGCGGCACAGTCTTGATCAGCTGACGCTCAGTTAACCAGGGGGCTGTCTGTTTGCCCAGACAAGCCTGTGACTTTCCACTTGATCTCCACACGGCTCCCCGGGGCTGCCGTGCAGCGAGATGTTGTTCATGGAAATAAGGATGGAAGGCACTTCTGCTTTGGTTGCTTTGTGTTGACCTTTAAATCCTTGCAAAGCTGAAATATCATCAGGAAATTTTCACGAGTGCAATTAAAAAACTTCTCTGTGGTGTCTTGCCTTAATTACAGGGGACAGAACAGGCTCCGGTCTCGGGAGTCGCCTCCGGGATGGTGGTGAGGGCAGCTTCTGTTACCGTGGGGCTTACCTAGCGGTCACCGCGTGGAGGACGGTCGGCTCTGCGTTACCAGGAGAGGGGATCCTTGCGTCTTCTCACTCCGTGTTCCGAGGGCGCTGGCGGCAGTAGGGAGGGGCAGCCCCTCCGTCCGGGGGGCCGCTCCCATGAAGGGGACCTGCTGCCCATCTCTCGTCCCTGCGGGGGCGCCGCTGGTCGACAGGGCTTGGCCGTCCTTGTACGCATTCCAGGCTTAAGGATCACCATTCTGTCCACTGACTTTATTTTAAACATGCAGAGACATAGCTGTGGCGACTCTGGATGAAGTGAAGTTTCTCTTGTCCATGAACGCACTTCTGTCCCCTCCGAGGGGGCGTCCACCCTCCAGAGCTCGCTCGCGTCCGCGGGGCTGGGTGCTGGGGTTTCCTCTGGGTCTGACCGTGAGAACCCCCTCGCTGCAGGCACCAGTGCGGCGGGAGAACCTCTGAAATTTATCACTGCTCCTGCAGCCTCAGTTTGCAGGCTTCACTGCCCGTGGTCCCAGCAGCTCCGAGACCTCCTGCTTCTCCTTGTCACCTGGGGCCCCCGGTCTCAGGCTGCCACCAGCCCTCAAAGCCGTGGACTCCTCTGCTTTGAGAGGCTGGTGATGCGGACCCCAGCCGGTCTTCCTCCTTCACCACCGGGTGGGCGCCGTCAGGGACACACACGCGTCCAGTGATGTCGGACGGGAGGTGGGCACAGGGCGGCCGGCATGCGGGATCACCGTGCAGGGCACGTGTGGACGGTCACTGGTGGAGACGGCGGTGCTCAGCCTGAGTCCCACGGAGACTCAAGTTTGCTGTGGCCGCTCATCTGCAAGGTCACCCACGTCCTTGGTTTGAAACGTTCTTTTCTCTGAAAATGTTCAGTCAGGGTTCTTGACAGAAAGTGACAACACAGAATAGGGAGCCTTTTCAAACCACGGGTCAGGCAGAGATGCAGTCTTTCCGCGTGCTCCGACTGTGGGTAAATCGCTCTCATGACCACACCTGCTAGTGTCTGTGCACCAGGCAAGACAGAAGCGCCTCGTCCGGAGGGCCCTCTATGCCCACCTCAGCCTGGTCTGTGGGCGGGGTGGCTGCCGGTGCGTCTGCAACCTCACTGCCCAGCACTGGGTGGGGGGACGCCCACCTTTCCGAACCACGTGAGCCTTCCTCTGCCCTTCTGTTTGATGACTCTGTTTAGAGTGCTGTCTTCTGAACTTCAAATTAAATTTCTGATGCTCTGGCCAGTTAACTTCCAACAGCATTTCTTGGCTTCTCTGTAGGACGTTAGTGTCTTCGATTCCCTGCGATCAGTGGGCAGTGAGAGCGGGTGCGCTGGCCACATCCATTCTCGGCCCGGGGCTGGGGTGAGCTCTCCCTGAGACGCTGATGCTGGGTGCTCAGGAACCTGCCTTCTCTGAGTCGTTGGAGGAGCAGTGCTGGTTATATCGTGGCCGTTCCCAGGCCGACGCTGGGCCCGGAGGGCCCACCACAGACACGTCTGGGCCTGGAAAGAAGCGGCCGGTCTGCCTGCCACGCGTGCCTCTGATCGCTGTCTTCAGATGAGATACAAAAACACTTCTTCAAAGCAGCTTAATGAGAATTTTCCTCCAGGTCTGCCTTCTGAAGTCTCGCAGGATGTTTAGTTCGGGGGCGTCTTCGCGGGCGTCCTGGCATGTTCACACACACGCGGACGTTCTCTAGCCGGCCGGCCGGTGATGGCAAGCGGAGCGCCCTGGGCGGGGCTGGTGGGTGGTGTTTGCTGACAAGCTGCAGGAGAAGCAGACGAGACAATGTTCCTTCCCCAGAAAAGGGGTTCCCTTCCACCGCAACTCCCCGGGGAGGGGGGGGCCTGGAGGAGGGGAGGGCTCTGCGGGCGGTGCGGGTCCACCTGCTTCGGGGCAGCCCCCGCCCCCTGCCCAGGCCTGACCCAGGAGGAGACTCCAGCCCAAGGGTCTGAGGTCCGGGCCGGGCGCTGTCCTCCTGGGACGCGGCCCGGTTCCTTGTCCTTCTCTGACTCTGTGTGGTTTCTGTCCCTCCCGCCCCCTGGGGACACGCATCAGGGACGTCCTGGGAGGGCAGTGCTGGCACTGCCTGCGTTAGAACCTGCCCCCCACACCCGCGTCCCTCTGGCCAGTGTGGGTCTGTTCATCGTCGCCCTGTTGTAACCGGTCTTTGGACCTGGCGTTGCCCCCACGCCGCGCGGCCTCTGAACCTGTGCCGGCCTGGCTTCCCTCCTGGGTGATGCCCCCCCCCCCCACGCCCTCCTTCCCTCCTGCCTTGCTCTCAACAAGTATTTATGGCGCAAACGCTGATTTGCTAAGCCCTGTCCCAGCCTCCGGCCGTCCTGCCACCTCCAGCACATGTCGAAGGTCAGAGGTCGAAGGTGGCGGAGTCCACGCCTGCGCAGGCGGGGCTGCCGTGTGCCGCTCCGGGCGCGGGAAGACTGCCCCCCCGCCCCCCGCCTGGCTGGCTGTCTCTTGCGGGGGTCCCGTGAGGCGGTGCAGATTTAACCACAGAAATATTCGTTACCAAGAGAGTTCACAGACGAGAGGATAGGACTTCTCAGCGGAGTTCCCGCCACCCTGACAAGTCCCGTAGGTGGATCAGCGCCGGGTCTTCATGGCGGTGCCGTCACTTTTGGTAAAAATGTGACCAAGCATTTCTTGTGCTTTGTTTCAGCTTCTCCTGCTAACAGCCGTGGTGGGGGGTTGGGGTAGATGGTATTATTCTCCTTAACTTATTAATTAAAAACCTCTTTATGCATCACTTGGCCACATGAGCAGAAAACACCCGAGTCCAGAGTCTACCCTGGTGCCCCCGGCCCCCAAGCCCGAGATTTACCCCCTTGACTCACACAGTGGCCGTCAGGGTGAGGGGGAGGGTCTGGGCCACGTGGAGGAGAGCATGGGGGTGCCAGGCCTGCCTGGGTGCAAGTGGGGTGCACAAGTCGGGGTGTGCAGGTGGGGTGCACAGATAGGATGCACAGGTGGGGGTATGCAGGTGGGGGTGCCAGGCCAGCCTGGGCACAGGTGGGGGTGCACAGGCACCTGCTGCCCGCCCTTCAGGGCATCTCAGTTCCTGTGAAGAGGGTGGGGCATGCAGGTGAGGGGTCCTCACCAACTGGGTGGGGCATTGAGCCCGATGGCCAGATTAAGCCGAAAAGCCGTTGCAAGGTCGTGGGGTCACCCTGGGAACGTGCCAGGTGGCCAACGCGCCATGTGTACTTGGAGTCTGGTCTGCGTGTCATTTGCGGGCAGGTAGACTCGTCCCTGTGATGTATGGCCCTGGCTCCGCGGAGTGGTGTTCCAGGTGCGGGCACACCGATGTCCACATCCGTTGTCCTGCCGAGGGATGGCCCTTTTCCTGTCTCAGTCTGTGGCTGCCACAAGCGAAGCTCCTCTGAGTGAGTGTGCTTGGGCAGTCATCTTTACAGACACCTGTTCATTCCTCCCGGGCAGACACCTGGGGTGGTTGCTGGGTTGCTGGGTTACTGGTTAAGTGTGTGTTCCAGACACTGAGAACTGTTCCCCAAAGCAGTTTTCTGCCCTGTTGTACCAAGAATGTGTGAGAGCCAGAGGCTCAGTGTCCGTTTTGGGTCTGGCACCCAGTTCTCACACAAGAGCTTGGGGTCAGAGAGGTCAGCGTCTGGAAGCTGGCCCCCCCTGCCCCACCACTGGGACCTTGGGCCACTGGCTCAGGCTCCGCCTCTGATTACCCTCTGTTGGGTGGGGACCGTGATGCGCCTGTCGGGGGAAGGGGTCACAGTCCCTGCCATCCCTGCTCCTCCTGGGTGTGGCCGTCCATCCGGTGCTGCCCGTTTGCTTCAGGGTCCAGCTCAGCGCCACGAGCGCCTGTGTCCCCTCTCCCCGCTGGCTCCTGGGTTGTCGGGGCCGCCTGGGGCCAGGCCGGGTGTGACCGTGGGCAGGGGCCGGCCTCTCCCAGCGGAGGGCGGCATCCCCTCCTCACTCCTTGGGCGACGGCTCTGGACCTGGGCGTCCGGCGTCCGTCTCCTCTTCCGCAGCTCCTGTGCTGGGAATTGGCCGCACCGCCGAGTGACCTCCCCCTGGGAGATGATGGACTGCGGACACTCAGCAGGAAACAGGCGTCTCCGAGCAGCACCAGCGCCTGTGCCTGGAGAGGCGGCTTCGCGCCCGCGGTGAGGAGGCCGAGAAAGGAGCCCGCAGTGAACGTGTGTGAGCAGCTTACTAGAGGACAGGTTTTCCTTAAATCAGCATCACTTGCTGTAGATGCACATGCTGAAGAGCTGGAGCTGCGCCGAAGGCCAAGGCTTCCTCGCCCTGGACATGCGTGCCCTGGGCTGCGCGCGCGGACGCGTCTTGTCGGGAGCAGGCGGGCCGCGCGCATGGCGGTCATCGTCGGTGGGGTCCGTGGCACACGCGCCTGTGGTGGAGCCGCCTGACTTCTGTCTTAGTCGTGGCACCTTGGTAACGTCCCCTTAAGACGCAGCTGCCTTGGTTTGCGCCAGCAGCAGTACTCTTGCGTGGAAACGCAGCTTTAGGATGCCATGGGGTGAACGCTCTGAGGGTCCCATCCGTTGGGGGCCGGCCGAGCCCCCGTGGTGCAGGCCCCAGCCTCCACCCCGCAGGGCCGCCCCGGCCCGGGCGCAGGGCCCAGCGTGGCAGGGGCCTGGGCTCAGGCTCTGGGGTGAGGCTGCCAGATGCAGGGGCCTGACCAGGGGCCGAGGAGCCCCCCGCCCCCTGCGTTTCCCTGCGCTTCCCTGCGTTTCCCTGCGTTTCCCTGCGGTCTGCTGGTTTAATCCTGTCTCCTCCCTGCTCCGCCGGATAACACAGCCGGTGTAACGACCAGGAGGAGCTGCAGGCACGGGGAGGGCCGGGCCCTCTGGGGTGGGCGGGTGGGCGGCTGTTCCGGGTGCACAGGGCCTCAGCTGTGGTGGTGGTGGGGGGCGGGCCTGTGCGCTGTCCCCGGGTTCACCAGGCTGATTTAGGGTTTCCTTCTGGTCCTGTGCTGAGAATGCTTCCTTTTTGCTTTGTGAATTTTATTGGTGAAAGTCGTGAAAAGTGTCTTGTGCACGCCAAGGATGTTCTTGCAGTGTCTGATGGGAAGGAAAGCTTTGTGAGTCAAATCAAGGTTTCCCTTTGCTTCCTTCTTTCCTTAGGAGGACTTCTGAATTCCAAGATCTGGAAACTTTCTACCTAGATTTTCTTCCAGTTTTCTCAAAAGGTCTTATTTCGGTGACTTTGCCATCTGTCCTGGTCACACAGCCCTCATTTCGTGCCCATTTGCTCTCTACGCACCGGTCAGCATTCGGGTGGCAATTGATCCTGGACATTAAGGTTCTGGTTCACTTCTGTGACCAGGAGTCCTTCTCCCCATCGCATTTTCTAAGTGGCAGTTGCTTGCGTGTCTTTAACTTCTGTGGTGTTGCCCGAACTCCCTGGTGGTCAGGCTGGGCCCTTCGGTGCTGCGAGGCCCTGTCCCCGTCCGAGTCGGGCCTGCTCCCTTCCAGGCGCCTGGCTCCCTCCCCCTGCCGACAGCGGCCCCAGTGCCGGCTCCCAGCTTGTCCCCCTCCGCCCCCCGCCCTGGTCGGCGTGTCAGGGCAGCTCTTCATTTTTCTGAGCCTGGCTTCCGTGTGATGGGTCTGGTTTTCCGTGGGGACGGTTGTGTCCCCGTGAGTCTGTGGTCCAGGCTCCCCTTGGCCTTCTCCCGTCGAACCTCCTTCCTCCCGTCTTCGCTCGACCCCCTTTAATCCGCCTGTTGTGCTGTTCCCTCCTTTTCCATGGTTGCCATTTTCTTCAATGTTACTGAGAGCACGAAGCAGATGCTGTTTAGAATTTGCAGGGGCTTCTGACAGCAACTTCAAACGTGTTTTAGGATTTGTTTATACTGAAGTCCAGTGGAGGCACAAGGTTGTGTCATTTCAGGCGTACGACGTGGTGGCCTGGTTTGCGCGTGCACACGCAGGCGTGCTCTCCGTTCCAGGCCGCTGTCAGGTCCTGGGGACGGCTCTGCAGCAGGTCCCTGTCTGAGAGTCGTCCCCAAAAATATTTTCCTTGCACCTTCTGTGCAGGCTCATCTGTTCTGTGTTTTGGAATCGTTTTTTAGGCCTCAGGTCCTTCTTGTGTTTGATGTCTGTGTTGTTCACAGCTGCCTCCTCTCCTCTGCCCAGAGTGCGGTCCTGGGGAGGCCGCGTCCTCGCGGGCGGCTGTGGGCGCACGTGTCCGGAGACTGCGACGCACCTTGCCCCCGAGCCTCGGGGCAGCAGCGCCCGAGCCAGCCTCGGGTCAGTGCACACTGTGAACGCGTGTCCGGTTAGTGGCACGTGGGATGGTACGGAGGACTTGGGATTTAGACAAGGAGGAGTGTTCACCTGTGGCCCCATCAGCGAGGCTCGCGCCGTGTGCTCACCGCGGCTCTGGTGTCTCCCGGCTCGGGCTCCCTCTTGGTCCCGTGTAGCGACGTGGCTGGTCTGGGTGCACAGAGGGGCTCGCACTCATCTTGAGTCTCAGCGGCACGGAGCCTGCCGGGCAGGCGTCGCGTGTGCCCTGAAGAGATGGTCTCGTCCTGGACCCCCCACGGGGGCTGCGAGGCAGAGCTGCAGGCAGGCCGGTGAGCGAGCTCGGCCTCCACACCCCACGCTGGGGGTGTGCACGGGGGGCTTGCCTGCTCTCTGGGAAACCCTAACCGAGCGCGTCCTGCAAGCTCCACACACGTACAGACCAGCCTCCCTCGGCCCGTGCGGGGCTCTGCGCAGCACCCTGGGCCGGCCTGCCAACCCACACCTATGCTGCCAGACGCGCGGGCGGTGTGTGGTCTCCCCGAGGCCCCAGGGCCTTCCTCTGTCCGACCTGTGTGTTCCAGCATCACCGAAGGACCGAGAATACTGTCCAATGTGGCTGTCCTTTTACGTGTGAGAAGCAGGGCCGTGCAGCCTGAAGGGACTCGTCTGAGGCCACCAGTGAGGTGGTGCTGGGCTTGGACTGGAGCCACTGCCTCCCCCGCGCCTGCCCTGAGCCGAGTCTCCTGGTCCTGCTGCCCAGGGGACTGCGTTTCCTTCGAGCACAGGGCTGAGTCACAGTTGAGGAAGCAGATGTGGGGGGGTCCTGGGGGCCTGGGCACGAGCTTACCCCTCATCAGGTGAACTTGCCTTTCCCAGGGACGCGGGGGGCACCTCTGGTGTGGACAGCGTCCCCTCGACCCTCATGCTGCCCTCTTCAAGTCCGAGTGGGAGAGGACAGAACTTGGGCCCCGGTGGCAGAAACACCCCGAGATAAGCAGAGGGAGCACCTTGCCCTGCCTTCCCGGGGGTGCTCTCACGTTACCCTCAGGGTCTGTTTCCTCTTGCAAACCTGTGGCAGCAGCTGTGGGGCCTTTGGAACCAGAGGCCGAGAGGACAGATGGGTCCTGGACAGGGGCCCCGACCGAGAGTGACAGATGGCTGGTTTCAGCAGGGACGTGTCCTTGAGCCGGGCCCGGCGACGTGGCAGGAGAACCACCCGCGATGGCACTGCCTCCTGCCTCCAGTCAGCGTGCTGGTTCTGAAGACACGAGGGGTGGGCGCTCCTGCACGGTTGCCATGGCGACCCCTCCTTGTTGCCAAGCAGCGGGGAGGCCGCACAGGGAACTGGCAGTTTACATGTGTCCTGCGCC
This sequence comes from Camelus bactrianus, assembly GCF_048773025.1. Taxonomy (NCBI): domain Eukaryota; kingdom Metazoa; phylum Chordata; class Mammalia; order Artiodactyla; family Camelidae; genus Camelus; species Camelus bactrianus. Next base: position 497,802 of record NC_133545.1, read on the forward strand.
ATCTTCTAGGAGCGAGTGTGTGTGCACACGTGTGTGTGCAGCACATCCATTAAAGAACGGTTCTCCCAACTGCCCGAGCACACTCCGGGCACACGCCGGGCACACGTGAGGCACACGCCGGGCACACACGGGGCACACGCCGGGCACATGCCAGTTTCCGGATGCAGGCACGTGGCCCCGGCTGGAAGACCAGAGCTCTGAACGTCAGGGGCTAGGTTTGCAGGAGGGAAGGGTGGACACCCTGCACCCTGACTGTGAGGGGGAGCAGTTGCGGTTTGGACGTGCAGGCCCGTCTGTTGCCCCGGCGAGTGGGGCCTGTGTGGGCACTTCCCCTGCTGCAGGGTTTCCGGTGCTCAGTCCGGGGAGGCTTGGGCATCTGAGAATTTGCAGGTTGCCCTGAGGGGTGAAGGGTGCCCCTGGGAGCATGGCCCCCAGCTGACCCCGACATACATGTTTAGTGTGCGTGCAGGGGGCCAGACGCCGTGCGCCCTGTCCCTGTGGCCGGGGCTTCATGGCTCCCTCCTCGGGAGGCCCAGTCTGTGACATTCGGATCACAGCTCCTGGCAGGACTTGTGTTTGGAGAGGGACACGCGGAGGCAGCCGGTGCTGGGGAATCAGCGAGGGCTCCATGCAGGTCAGACGTGGGAGAGGGTGGTGGGGCCGGCCTCCAGCAGCCCCTCACTGTGCAGTCTGGGGTTTAGCTGAGCACCCACCGCTTTACTAAACTTCACTAAATGTCCACAGAGCCTCTGCCCCTTTGCCTGTGTTCTCAGATCATGGGCAAATATTACAAATTGATTCCTGTATGAGCCAGAAAAGGAAACGGTCTGACTCAGACTTAACTGATTGTAAAGTTAAGGGGAGGTGCTGGAAAAATGCACCCCCTGCTCAACAGACGGGCGTGTGCTGGCTTGGACGGGGCGAGAGCAGGTCCTCGCCGGCCTTGATCGCTCAGTCAGCTTCACCAAGCCCGCTGGCAGCACGTCTTTGCTTGTGATTCTCGCAGACCCCCCTTTCAGACGGGCCCGCGGCGCCCGGGCCCCTCGGTCTGTGCTGACTCGCGCCGTCGCCCAGACCCCACCCTGTGTCCAGAGCTCCCTCCTGGCCAGCTATGGCTTGACCGTCAGGGTGGCCAACAGGAAAGTGTCAGAGAGGAAGCCCGTGGCCCTGGACCTGAAGACCGGGCTGTGAGGCCGGAAGACAGAGATTCCAGCAGCTCAGAGCCAGAGCGACACCCGCGTCTGGAGGGGGTCACCCGCGTTCCGAGAGCGGAGAGCCGCGTGGCCCCCCGGTGGGTGAAGGGATGCGAAGCCTCGTTCGTCACCAGAGAGGCACAGATGACAGTGGAATGTGGCCTCACCGTGTCAGCCTGGAGGAGTCAGCGCGGGGGTGCCGGGGCCGCCGCGGTGTGCTGGGTGCAGCCGGGCGGCTCCTGGGGGCGGCAGGCGTCCACGGGGCTCGTTTCCCCCACCACGCTGCCTGGCTGACAAGGCCGGGGTCAGCAGGCTCGGTGCGCCGAGTACGCCAAGGGCTTTAGAGGAAGGTTCTAACGCGTTTTGATAACAACAATTACTTTGTTCTAAAATGGGCGTGCCTGTCGCCCTCGCCTCTCAGCGGCAGCTGGAGTCATCACCACAAGACACCCTTTGGGCAAAACCCCTCGCTGCCACCATTTGCGCCTCCTTAACTGCGGTGGGGTGGAGGGGTTTTGTTCCCCGTCTCTGCGCGTGCATGCACGTTCAAACGTGCGCATGTACGTGTGCGCACATGTGCGTGTGTGTGCGTGTGTGCACGTCGCGCACGCACGCATGCGTGTCTCTGTGTGTGCGTGTGTGCTCTCCGTCTCGGCCCTCCTCTGGGTGGGAGTCCTTCTGCCTTCTCTTGCACGATCCCTTGGGGGCTCCTGGTGACTGGACGCTACAGCACACGTGGGGTGACCTCCGCCTCAGGGAGCCACCATCCCGAGGCTCAGGTGGGGTCGTCTGTGGGGCGAGTGGGGACACCGGTCTCTTGGTGCCTCCGCGCCCACACCTGCCTCAGGGCCCACCTGAAGGTCGCCTGGTCTGACTCCCTGGACGGCTCAGGACTGGATGGGCAGTTCCTGTGCTGAAGTCAGGCCAGATCCAGGTTGTGAAATCTTTTAAGAACCTGCTGCCCATGTGGCCACTCTGGTCTCAGTCTGAGAATCAGAGCACGGACCTCGGGAGGGCCTGTCAGGTGTCCACGGCGTCCCGGGCGCGGGCGGACACCAGGGTCTGTGCCCCGTCTGAGCGTGGTCTTGGCGCCATGCCACCATGGGGGCCCTCAGTGTCTACGTCTACATGTGTCCCAGGTCTTGGGGTCCAAGGGGACACCTGTCTGCTGGTGCCGTTGCTTTATCCTGATGATGTCGGGAAGGAGAGCGAGTCCGTCAGCCCCGCAGGTAACGAGGCTGCGGGTCCCTTTCCTTCGGCGTCTGGGCTCTTGCACAGGCTGCCATTCTTAATCCTATTTTAATTTTCAAATAAATTGCTTTCATTATCCTTTCATTTACAATCACACACACACATCTCTGCTCGTTAATGTTTGCCAGCTTTTCTCTGAGGCTGGATTTTAATAGCGTGGCTGCAGCTCGGCGATTCAGGAGGACCCACCTTGGTTCACAGGAGTTATTGCCTTTTATTTGTTTATTTTTGTATATACATTTATTGAAGCACAGTCAGTCGACAGTGCTGTGTCAGTTTCTGGCGTCCAGCACGGTGCTTCGGTCACACATGAACCATATATTCATTTTAGGAGCTACTGTTTTTCAGTCTTTGAGAAAACAGCAGAGAGTTGCTGAGTTGGTCCCTTCGAAGGGACACGTGGAGGCCACGTGAGGCTGTGACCGACCTTGTCCTGATCTGGAGGAGGCGCCTGGCCCAGCTGGCTCTCTGTCGGGAGGTCCACTGGGCCTGAGGGGGGCTGGACGGACCATCAGCCTCACCCAAGGCCTCTGCCAACAGGAAATCAAATGAAGGTGTTTGTGTGAATCCACCGTTGAAGTAACTCACCTGCCGCAGGAGCTGGGCTCGCCCAGATCGAAACCCCGGCGTTTTCCAAGTTGAGTCATGGGTTTCTCTGTGTGTTTGCTGGCCTCTAATCCAGTTTAGGGTCTCGAGGGTGCACGTCGACCCCCACGCGGACGGCGCCGGCCGTGGGGTCTGGACGGCAGGCACCGGGAACCAGTGCCGCTCCCTCATCTCCGGGCGGCTCCCCACTGGCACTGGGCGCCGCCTCTAGCTTACAGCCCGACGGGTCTCCTGTCTTCCGTCACCTCCTCCCCGTGGGGAGCTTCTCTCCCATTCAGGTTTTCATTCATTCGCTAAATTTTCTATTGCTCTTAGAAAATTATAGTAAAATAAATGTAACGTGAAATTTACCATTTACTTTAACCATTTGGGCGCACAGTTCTGTGGCATTAAGTGCATTCCCGGTGCAGCCACCACCACCGTCACCCCCAGAACTTTCTCATCTTCCAAAACTGAAACTCTGTCCCCGGCAGACACGACCCCACTCCCTCCTCAGCCCCAGGGACCGCTCTAGGTCCTCACGTGAGTGGAGTCATCTCGTGTTTGTCCTGCCGCGATGGCTTATCTCACTGAGCACAGTGTCCTCAAGGCTCATCTCTGTTGTAGCAGGTGTTGAAACCCCCTCTTTTCTGTGGCTGAATCACGGATGGACCACATTTTTCAGCCGTTCCCCCATCAGTGACACTTAGGTTGCTTCCTGGCTGCCGTGGACATGGAGGGGCAACTATCTCTTCAAGTCCCTGCTTTCGACTGCGGTAAATTATTACTCAGTGATTTCCACGGGCCAAGCATTGTGGTGCGTGGGACCCAGCGTCCCTCTGCCTGGGGGCAGGCAGACAACCATGGCTCCAGAACGCAGGGCTCGCTGGGCCCCAGGGAGCGTCAGCGGGGCTGGCATGCGAGTCAGGGGGAGTCGGGGGCAGATTCCCAGCACACAGGCTCCCCATGGGGTGTGGGGTGCGTCCGTCCCCGGACTGCTGGGGGGCCTTCCGCCCAGACATGCCTGCTCCTCCCTCGGTGAGAGGACGCGGAGGGAACGGGGAGGCAGGGCACTGGAGCTCCCCGACGCCTGACTTGAGACGTCCATCTGGCACACGTCTCCTGCGGTTTCCTGGGTGCTAGCAGGGCGCGCCCAGCACCCTCGCCCAGCACCCTCCCCCAGCACGTGTGGCTGCTGCTTCCTCAAGGGCCCGCGGGCTGGCAAGGCCAGGCTGGTCTGTGGGGACAGGGACCCTGTGGTCCTCGCCATTCGCAGAGAACCGGGCCCCCCGTGTCCGGAGGGCGGGGCCCTGAGGCGGGCTCCCCCAGGGTTGCTGGGAGGCCAGGACGGAGCACCCTCAGCCCCACCCCCGGCCCAGGCCTCTCCTGCTGCCCCGCCCACTCAGTCCAGAGCGCTCCTCCCAGCAGCCCGAGGGCAGAGCTGGCGATGGGGGGGGGGGTCCAGGTGGTGGGCTGCCCGGCGGGCGGTCGGTGGTCAGGGCGTCCTCCTGAGGCTCGTGCCAGAGCGGCCCCAGGTTCCTGGCTCAGGGCTGTGGGTGTGCCCGGCCTGCAGGGGTCAGCTGGGCCGCCTGGGCTGGAGGGAGCAGGCCAACCCTGCCCGTGGGCCTTCGGGACTAGGAGCTGCCTGAAGTGTGTGAGAGCACGGAGGGAGAGAAGAGAGGAGAGGGTCTGCTCGGTAAACCTGCTTGCGGACAAGCCCCTCTCCCTCCCCTCCCCCCTCCTCCTCCCTCTCTCCGGAAGGTGGGCGAGACCCTCTTCGGCTGGGGCTCAGGAGTGGGTGTGCGGCAGGTGACGGGCAGCTGTCACTGTCCAGGTAAGGCTCATGTGTGCCTTCCCCTCACCCCACGCAAGGTGCCAGCTCCGCTCGGTGCTGCTTACAGCCCTCAGAGCCAGGCCTTTCTCTTCCGTCTGAACAGTCAGTGGAAGGTCCTGGGCTGATAAGAGGAGAGGCCTGGTTGCCCGGCAACGGCTGGAGCCTGGGCTGCTGATGGGAGATGAGCTGCTGCAGATAAACCGCCTTTCCTTCCTCTGCTGCTCTGGGGCCCGCGGCAGGCAGCCCCGCATCCACGGCCTGCGGAGGCGTGGGGGGCCTGAGCTCCTGAAGTGAAGGTGCTGAGCCCAGAGCCAGCCTTGGGCAGGCACCTGTCCCCAGGGTGAGCCTGGCTTCCCGGATCCGGGGGTGGGGCCGGCAGGCGGTTAATCCTGTCGCCTCCTAGAAAAGAAAGGAAAACGCAGCTGAAGTTCCCAAAGCCTGGCCCTCCTTCTGGGGGGCGGTCAGCCCCAGGTGGGACACCCACGAGCGCGAGCTTGCAGCCAAGGCCTGGAAACCGGGTGCTGGTTTTTGCTTCTTCATCGTTTAATTGTCTTTCTTCCAGTAAACGCCTGTTGGTGTGGCTGACCCCCCACCAGCCCGCTGGTCTGGGAGCTGCCTCTGACACACGAACCCCGTGTCCACTTCCCTCTCCTCTACCCGCGAATCCTGCCTGTTGTGCTTTGGTTGTCTGTGCGAGGTCATGGAGCTTTAGCATGAGTGGAGCCCTCGCTGACCAGAGAGGCTCAGCAGTGGGTGAGGGTCACACAGCCCCTGGCAGCAGAGCCGGGCTCCTCGCGGCCAGGCTCCCGAAGGTGCTTCCAGCTTCCCAGCAGCAATGTGGGGATGACCACGACGAGTTCTGGTTGGTCTGCCTGGGTCACTCCATCTAACCTCCCCATGAAGTTCCACAGGCGGCGGTGGGGGGGGGGCAGGGCGTGGAGCTCGGGGGGGGGGCTCAATGTGGAGCGTGAGCTCGGCACGCACGAGGTCCTGGGTTCCATCCCCAGCATGTAATTACCTCCCTAAATAAATACGTAAGTAAAACTTTTAAAAGTTAAATTTAAAAAAGGACTCCAATTACATTAAAAAACAAACCAAAAAAAAAAAAAAAAAAAGAAAAGAAAAGACAAACGACTATAAACAAAACAAACGGCAAGTTTCCAGCAGTCCCAGGGGGCTGTGCGCAGTGCCGGCTGCCCCCAGCAGACGGCACGGGGGACTGTGAGCAGTGCCAGCCGCCTGCGATGACAGAGACTCTGAGAGGGAGGGCGTGCGTGTGCGTGCGGGACTGGATCCATGTGCTGCTCACCAGAAACCAGCACACTGTAAACCAACTTCAGTGAAAATGCTCTATTTAAATGCTTAAAATAAAAAAGAAAGAGGATGCGAAGACGGTTTGGCTATCAGCAACGTGCTGCAGCCTTCCCCCGTTACGCTGGGCCTGGCCCGCAGGCCTGGCTCCCCGGGGAAGGCACGCGCTCCACGGGGACGCGGCTCCGTCCCTGTCCTGGCGGTTTCTTCCGGGCGCCCTCTCGGCACTTCCAGAAGATGGAGCACGTTCACAGTCAGTCCCTTTATCTGTTCCCTCAAGGCCGGGCGGGGCCCCTGCTGGCTGCCAGGGCTGTGTTTGCCCTCGGATTCTGGAGCATTTCAGCTACTTTGGCAGTGTTACTATTGTAAGTTTTATTAAGTTCTGCTTTCCTTTTCAAAAAAAAAAAATTAAGGAAGCAACAAGGAGCCGTAGTGTGAGCCTGATAAATGTGAAGTTGAAACGTGAAATTCTGGCCGAGGAGAGGGAAGCAGGCATGCTGCCCATGCTGGTCGGGCCGCTGTGCGGAGCTTCCCTGCACGCGGAAGGAAAGGGCAACACGACACATTGGATGTGGTTTCCTAATGACATAAACGTTCACAGACGCGGTGGGACCGAGGGGAGGAGTGACTCCCAGAGCCCCGGGAGGGTCTCACCAGCAGCTCGTCCGTTGTAACTGGCTTTATTGTCTTGTCCTGTCACTCAAGGACCATCCTGTACGTTAGAGACCTTGTTTCCATCCATTTCACCATATGGTGAAAAATTCTCCATAATTAAAAAAAAACTGAGCTTGAGGTGCCATGGCTGTGGCCTCAGCACTGAGAAGGAGACCCCAAGGATGGTCAGCGCTGGGTCCTGGCGGCCGGGCGGGCTCTGGGTGGTGGCTGCAGGGCCGAGTTCCCCCCAGCCCCCTCCTCCGGGCGAGCAGAGGGGCAGCAGGGCCCGGGGCAGCGGGCACCTCCCTCCGTCGAGGGGTGCAGGATCAGCCTCGCCGCTCCATCTGGGTTCTCCGGAGTTTGCCCCCTCTGTCCGCCCGTGAGACAGCAGTCCCTGTGGTATCCAGGTGGTGACACCAAATTTTGGATGTGGCCAAGCAGCTCTGCAGAGCCTGGTGCACTGGGGACCCGCTCTGGTCGTAGGACAGGCCTCCCCTGCAGGGCGCTGGGGCTGGGGCCGCCCGCCGGCTGTGGTGGGCGGCCCCTGCCTTCCCTCAGTTCCCTGTTCGGACGCACGTGGACAGACGGGCACAGGGCAGAGAGAAGCAGGGCTGGGGGCTGCGAGCGCCTCTCAGTTGGGGTGAGGGTGGGCAGCTCCCGCAGCTCAGAATAACAGGGGTGCAGGTGATTGGACTCGTGCCCCAGGTGACTTCACGCAAGCCCAGGGACCTGAACTAGACTGGACCTTGGAAAATGTCTAGTTCTAATTCAGCGGTTGCATTTTAGGAACGGAGGCTCAGAGAAGTGAGGTAATGTGCCCAGGGTTGCCCAGCAGGCGGGTGGCCAAGCTGAGGCTGGAAGCTGGTCTCCTGGGGCCCCATTTGGGTTCCTGCTGGTTTCTCGCTGCTGGATGGCAGGGTTCAGGGGACAGCAGCTGGTTTCAGGTGGGTTGTGCACGCAGTTTCAGGTGTGGCATGAGCGTGAGCGTTGTATTCAGCAAAGTGGAAAACGTCTGCCAGGACCTTTTCAGGACTCAGCCCAGAGTGACGCTGTCTTTCGACTGTGGTCTTGAGTTTCATTCTGCTGTTGTCTGTTGAAGGAGGACCGTGGTGACGAGGCGTCAGACTGGGGCCGGGGGTGAGGACCGGCTTGCAGCAGCATCTCAGTGGAGAGCGGGGGGCGGGGTAGGGGTGAGGACGGGTCCCCCCGGCAGGTGGCTCAGCTCAGGACCTCAGCCTTCCAGTCTGTGAGACGAAGGGGTCTGAGTAAACCACGGCTGCCGCTCTCCTCAGCTCTGGTAAAAACCCTGATTATTCTGGAACTACGGGGTGCAGCCTGTCGGCCTACGGCCGGGGTCCATCTGGCTGGAGAGCAGAGCAGACGGCTGGGCAGAGCTGCTCCGCCCGGATGGAGAAGGCAGTTCAGAAAGGTTGCCGTCTCCACCTGGGATCTGTCATCGCTCTCACCGACTGTCCAGGATCGGGGTGGAGCACCGTCCTCGGTGACGCCGGTTGAGTTTTCTCTGTGGGAGGTGCCGAACATCCAAGGCTCGGGGGTGACGTTTTTGCCCATCAGCGCTGCGCTCAGGATTCCCAGCGCCAGCCCCCCAGCTGCCCTGCCCGGAGAGCTCGGGGCCCCGTCTTCAGGGGTCAGAAGTCAGTAAGAGGCTTGGACGCGGCCATGAAGGGCGGTGGGGCCGTGCAGACCTGGTCCTGCTGTGGTGCTCAGCGCCAGTCAGAGGGCAGCGGCCCGGTGACCCCGCACCCAGGCCAACTGTGCGGCCAGCAGAGAGGGGTCAGGACGTTTGCTGGGGGCCAGCGGCCCCCCAGCCCGGTGTCCTGCTGCTGCGTGGTGACAGCTCCTTTCACTGTCTAAACCGTAGCTGATGACAGCAAGCAGGTCCCTGGGACGGCCTTCCTGGGCGGGAGTGGGGCTGTGCGGGGCAGCGGCACGTGGGGGGCGGGGCGGGGCGGCTGCGGCTCCCACCGGGGGCTGGCTTGCCCTCTGCCTCCTGGCCAGCATGTTCCTGAGGCCATCTCCCCTGTGCAAGTGTGATGCCCCTGGGATCCCCCAAAATTGGTTTTGGTTTCATTTAATGGGATCCACGTGGGTCCTGGGAGCTGGTCGCGATGTGATCCGATTTTCCTGGGAGCGAAGTTGCCTGGTTCACACCTGGGGCTCGTTCTGGCCATCAGTGGACAGGCTCTCTCATCCTGAGGGCCTGGCTCGAGGAGGTGGGGGCCGGGCAGCCAGCAGCCAAGCGAAGCTGGGAGAAGTCTCGTCTGGCTGGCTGGAGCCTTCCCCTCCCCGGGCCCTGCCTCACTGCGGTCCATTCCCGGGGCCCCTGAGGGAGGACGTTTTTGGGAGGCTCAGGGTGGCCCTCCCCCTTCACTCAGAGTCTTGCCGGTGGAGGGTCCCGAGCTTGTCCCTGTGGCCTGCGTGGGAACCTTGTCCCGAGCCCGCCAAGGCCTGAGGTCTGAGCGCTGTCTGGGGGTTGGCATCCGTTAGCACCCGGGCCCACCTCACGCAGCATGACCCTCAACTGGTGGCCTCTCACCTGGCGAGTCTCGGCGCCCCCGTCTGACCCCCCCTGGACACACCGCGGGTCCAGCCCCGCATCCCCGCCCCCGCTCTGCTCGAAGGTGAACGAGGCGACATCGCCTCCAGACGGCGGCCTTGTTCTCTCTCCCGGGGGTTCTCAGCCTCTGAGTCACCCTAGAGGTGGGAGAGTCTGCTTTTTGTGTGTCTGCACTCACTTCCAAGTTCCTGTGTGGCATTTCGGCCGACACCCTGAAGACTTTCTTGCATTGGTTCCAGATAGTGCACTTAGGATTCAAAGCCCAGAAGCACTGGGTTACAAGTGGTAATTTAACAGCAAAGGTGTGTCTGTCCTGATGGTGGAGACGCCCCTTGCAGAGGTGGAAACGCCAGCTGGTCCCACTGTCCCTGCAACTGGAGCCGGCTTTGCCCTGTTGAACCATGAGTCCTGCTGATGAATCAGCTGTCCTGTGCTCTCCAGCGACTTCAGCTACCGTGAGTCTTGTGCCGGCGGGAAGCCAGTCCCCCAGGCTGAGCGCCGTGGCTCCGTCCATGCAGGGGTGGGGAGCAGTCATTCCTTTGCGAGCAGAAGACTCACTGTCCAGGCTGAGCAGGGCGCCTCTCAGCTGGGCCGCTGCAGGCCTGCCTCCTCCAGAAATCCCTCCTGGTCAGCACGACTCTCTCCGGGGAGCCAGGCCTGTCCCTGGGCCTTTGCCCTGAGGCGCTGGCCCTGGTGACATCTTGGTGCCCACAGAGGTCTCACGTCAGGTGAGGGGCAGTGTGTCCCTGAACGCCAACTGCTGGGCGGCAGCGTGTGGACAAAGTAGACGCCGAGTGTGCGCAGGGGTCTGACCTGGACTAAACGTGCATGCACCCTGACAGCTGGACGTGCAGGGTTGCCCCAGTGAGAACCGTCCCCAAGGCAGAGCCGCTGTCCTGACGCGGGCGGCGGAGTGCCCGACCCCAGGGGCCCACGCGGCTCCTCCTGCCGCACGCCTCCAGCATGTCGAGCACACACATCGCTCTCCAAGACTGCGCTGCTTTGCTGTTTTCTTTTCTTTTTCTTTTGAATTGCTTTCTCCTCAGTTTTAAATTGTGGCAAAACCTACATAGCTTAAAACTGACCACGTTAACCATTTTTAAGTGCACGGCTCTGTGGCCTCACCCGCATCACAGCATGGTGCAGCCAACACCACTGCCGAGTCCAGAACCTTCTCCTCTTCTCAGACTGGGACTGTCCCCATCAGACACGAGCCCCAGCGCCCCACCCCGGCCCCCGCCCTCCTCTGTCTTTACGAATCAGTGACTCCAGGGACCTCATACAGGTGGACTCACACAGTGTTTGTCTTTTTGTGTCTGGCTTATTTCACTCAGCACAGTGTCCTCAGGGTCCACCCGTGTTGCAGCGGGTGTCAGGATTTCCTTCCTCTTTAAGGCTGAGTAACGTTCCACCGTCTGCTCAGCTGTTGTGAAGGTGCGGCCGTGAACGTGGGTGTGCCAGTGTCTTTTGAGTTTCTGCTTTCAGTTCTTTGCAGTGCAAAGCCAGAAGTGGGGTTGCTGCGTCTACCTTCAAGGTTTTGAGGCAGGAACCTCCGTGCTTTCCACAGTGGCTGCACACCGTGTGATTCCGACCAGATGACATTCTGGAAAAGGCAAAATCATGGAGACAGTAGAACTGGCAGCGGCTGCCAGTGGTGGGGGGTGAGCAGGTGGAGCGCGGAGCTGCTCCGTGTGACTGCCGTCGTGCGCACGGGTCCTTACACACCAGAGCCCCCGGAGCACAGGGCACCAGGAGCGAGCCCTCACATAAACCGTGGGCCCTGGGGGGTGGCAGCGTGTCAGCGCAGGCTCACCAGGTGTAACAGAGGCGCCCTCTGGGGGTGTTGGTGGTGGGGGAGGCTGTGCCTGTTTGGGGAGGGGGCATTTGGGCAATCTCTGTATCTTCCTCTTAATTTTGCTGTGGACCTAGAACTGCTCTAAAAAGTGAAGCTTATTAATTAGGAACATGCACCGGGGCCCATGTCTGTCTCTTCCTCATCAGTATGGTTGTAGTCTAGGGGCAGAGAGGGTCAATGGTCTGTTTACCTTCAGCTTTCAAACAGTTAAAACCAAATTATTAGCTAAAACTAATTTTAAAGACACAACCAATATTGTATATTGTGTTATATTTATTGTAAACATATGTTTAAAATTAAGGTTTCAGGAAAATCTAATTAATATTTTCCTTAGGACACATTTATAGCAGCGTGAGCCACAAACCAAACTTAAAAAACGAGTAGTTAAAAAGCAACAAAAGTGAAAAATACTGATCATAAGAACAAATTACAGACAATGGTTTTTACCACACGAGGTTGCTCATTTGTGGAATCTAAAAAAAAAAAAACCACACACACACAAAGCATAAATACAAAACAGAAACAGACTCAGACCTAGAACACAGACTTGTGGTTGCCAAGGGGGCGGGGGTGGGAAGGGACAGACGGGATTTCAAAATTGTAGATACTGACAGGCATGTGCAGAATAGACAAACAAGATTATACTGTGTAGCACAGGGAAATATACACAAGATCTTGTGGTGGCTCACAGAGAAAAAAATGTGACAATGAGTATACGTATGTCCGTGCATAACTGAAAAATTGTGCTCTACACTGGAATTTGACGCAACATTGTAAAATGACTGTAACTCAATAAAAAAAAATGTTAAAAAAAAAAACAAAAAACGAGGCCATTGCCTCAGAAAGGAAATAATGTGCTTGGGACGCTCTGAAATAGATGGGCGAGGTCTTGCCCATTTTCCTCTGTGACACCCTGAGTGATGGGTGAGTTTCCTGAGGGAGGCGGGTCGCTGGCACATCCGTGGTGCTGTGGTCGCCCCGGGCCTTTAGCTGGTCACTGACGAGGACCTGACTTCTCTGCCTCCGGTGGCTGTGGTCCTCACACTCCGGCCTTGGCTTCCTCATCTGTGAAATGTGGAGTTGGACCATCTTAATGCTCCTTCCAGTCTCGACTTTCAAGATATTTCCATTTGCAAAGTGAAGCGAAAGTCCCAGTTAATTCTAAAGAGTCTCATTTTCCTCCTCCCTGCCCCCGCCCCCGCCCCCCGACACACCACCCGCAGGCACGGAGTTCTTTGCACGAAACAATCAAAGGACAGGGTCCCGGGCTGTCTGTGTCTTGCTGGGTGGGGACCAGACCCTCCCTCGGAGACACCACTGCCGGGGTCCCTGGGGCCGGGGGGCAGCTGTGTTAATTTCAGCAGCGCCGTGGGCCCAGTGCGTGGGGGCAGAGGTTTACCCTCCCGTGGCCGATGTCCACCCGCTCCGAGCAGCAGGCAGGTGGCCTCCCGGACACTCTGGGCTTGTGGAGCCCCACAGGAAGCCAGGAGATCCTTGTGGTGCTTAAGATGGTTCTCTGCTGGTCACGCGGTGCCGTCTTAAGCACATGTGTGATATCCGACCGGCAATTACTGATGAGCCTGGCTCTGGGCAACTGGCTTCTGCTAATTAAACTGGTTGCATTTGAATGGCTTTCTTCAGCTCCGTCAGCGCAGTGAAACTGCTGTGAACAATGGAAGCTGCTCCCTCCCCTGGCCGAGGCCACAGACGCCCCGTGCGAGGCGCTGGGCCCTGAATTAGCCTTTTGTACCAAAGGCGGCGATTTGAATGTTTGAACCCCCCACAGGAAGCTTGTCTCAAAGTGAACAATTCGCCAAATAAAGACTAATTAGGCCCTAAATTAATTAGAAGGTGCGGTTTGAAAGGATGTCGATGAGCAGAGCCTGTCATTTCAGACAAATGGGACAGAACTGGATAAATGGGTCCGTTAACGTCTCCTGTTCTGCGAGCACCCCGCCTCCTCCGTTCTCAGAAGGCCCCCTCGAGGCCAGCCGCCGCTCTGTCCCACCGCCGGCGCCTCCCACGTGGCCGACGGTTCCCCTGCAGAGCACGTGTGTTGGGCTGGTGGGGGGGCTGGAGAGTAAACGGGAAACCCAGCCACCCTGGGCTCACGGCCCTGGGGTTTATTTCCCGAGGCCCCGCGTCCTCCAAGTTCTTCTGCTCTGGCAGCTCATGGAAGCCTCTCCGGGGCCCCGTGGGAACGTGCCAGGGCCTGCCCGTCTGTCTCCTCTCTCACCCTACTTCCTTCTCTGCTCTCCACCGCAGACGGGCTGTTTGGACGGTGTCAGGAGTTTCCGGCCACAGACACGCGCCGCCATGAAGCATCGCCGGGGGACCTGCAGCACCTGACGGCCGCCCTGCGGAAGCTGTCCCGCTCAGGTAGGTGTCCGCGTGTGCGGCCAGTGGCCCAGCGGACTCTTGTCTTCTCCTCAAACAGCCGCGGCCTCCTAGAGCCGAGCAGCTGGAGAGAGACTCACTCATCCACCGTTGCGGTGGGCGAGCCGGCGGTCTGGTCACAGAAGGCCTGGCGCATGAGCCCCTCTGGGGTCGGAGGCCGTCCGGGCACAGGAGCCAGGGCAGGTCCACCATGCCCGTGAGCGTCTGAGGTGCTCAGAGGCCTGGGGGCAGAGGGGCCGGGCTGGGCCTGGGCGTGGTCGGTACCAGTCCAGCCAGGCTGCCAACCAGCTTCCAGAAACCAGATTGTCCAGCCTGCCATCCTTACGCAGGTTTTTGTTTTTGTCGCAGGAGATACCTGTTACCTGCTTGCTCCGCAGGGCTGGTACGCGTAACGGCCACGTAACAGTGCGTGCACACACACAGTGTACGCACGCTGTCCAGGACTGAGGGCGCTGTGTCGTCAGGCTCAGCGTCACTGTGGCCTGCCCCCGTCACTGAGGCGCAGTCCTCTCTCCCCGTGCCCTCGGGGCCTGGGCGAGAGGCCAGGTGCACACACAGCCGTGCTGCGGAGTAGGTCTGCAGCCTCCTGGTGGGACCCGCATGGCCCTGCCCAGAAGGCTTGGAGGGAGGGAGCCCATGACTGTGGCCCCCCACTCGTTCTGGGTCCCAGGGCTCCCTGAGGGCCCTGAGTTGCTCCACAAGGAAAGACAGTCTGCGGTCCAGTACGTCTGGGGACCTGTGCCTGATCTGCCCTCCTGGTGTGCGCTGTGACCCTCGGTGGGTTAGGGCCCTAGAGAGTTCTGCAGGGAAGGCTCACGTCCATACATTCGCTCTGAGTCGTGGGGCCTCAGCACCCTTCTCCCAGGGCTGGGCTGTCCTGGGCTCAGTCAGAGAAGCAGAACCTCTGGGAGGCCACGTCCGTGACACTGGTGGTTTGGCTTCAGCCGTCCTGGGAGCCAGGTGAGTGTCTGTGCGCCAGAACCAGGGGTCTGCAGGGCAGGCAGAGGGAACAGGATTGTGGGTGCGAGCTGGGAAACCAAGCCCTAGGGTGGACGAGAGCCTGTGTCCAGTCTTGTGGCCGTGGCCTTGGTGGTGAGGGTCCTGCAGAAGCTGGCCCCAGGTCCCAGGTCTCAGAATTTGAAGGAACCGGGGGAAGTGGAGCCATTGTGGCAGGTGCTGGGTGTCCACGAGGGGTGGAGGGGGCGACCGTGTGTGTGACCCACAAAACCACACGAGACCCCGTTCCTAATGTTCTAGTCCCACCACCCGGTCGAGCCTGCAGTTGGGACCGAGCCCAGAGCAGTGTCTCAAAAGGAGAGGAGTCACATGCAGAGGAGCCGTGAGTTTGCTCCAAAATCCAAGTCTGCACTGAGTCACCTCCGGGGCCTCCCGGGGCTCCCCGTCTGCCGCCGATCCCCGCGTGCAAGTGTCTTGGCTGTGGGCGTGGAAGAGTGGCTGCTTCCTGCGCTCTGGGTCCACTCAGCACTGCGTCCTCCGTGTACTGACATCCCCTGCACGGTGCCCTGGGGAGAGAGAGGTGATGACAAGGGCTGAGAGTTGACAGACCTCTGACCTGGCACCGTGGCGGTGTGTTGCGGGCCGGGGCAGGCGAGAGCAAATTGCTGCTGCTGGCCACTCCTGCAGGTGTGGGGAGGCGTCCGCCGGGTCAGTGGCAGTGTGGCCGGTACCGTGGGTGTGTCTGTTTGCCCCAGCGGAGAAAGCACGTCTGCAGCGGCAGCGTCGAGGCCAGCACCTGGTGGACAACCTGCTGCTCCAGCCGCCCTCCAAATCCACCCGCCCTGCCGCGGGTGAGCGGAGGGCGTGGGGCGCCGTGAGTGCCCAGGAAAGGATCAGGTCCCTGGGGGGTGCCAGTCTCTGCACCCCACCCCCAGCAATGTGATACGGCTTGTGTTTACGCTGTTGTGAGTATAAGTTTGGGTTCGTGGTCTTGTCGGTGGAGGCAGTTTGAGTGTCTTTCCCACCATAGTGGACCCCAGTCCACAGGTCAGGGCACGGCGGGGATTCTGCCCGCCCTGAGTGCCTGCGCTCCAATGATTTCCTCCAATGACGCGTTCCGGAGCTGGGGGATAACCATGGGGCGGGTTTGCTCGCCTGCCCCGTGAGCCCGTCTGACGGGTGGACCACAGTGGCATTTGGTCACGTCTGGTGTGAGTGTTAGTTGAGAGCCGGTGTCCAGTTGTCACTGAAAAGCCCTGTTACTTCCTTTTTCTCACCGCAGGAGGGCCCTGGTAAAAGGCCGGAGGACCCTTCGGTGGGGGCTGGGAGAAAGATGAACAATATGAGTGTTTGGCGTGTGTACTGGGGTCTTCCCCCCAGTAACACTGGAGGGGTGGGTGTTTCTGGGCGAGTTTGAAAAGAAGCACCATGGGGTCAGCTGTCCACCCTGCAGTCACGTGCTCCAGTGCTTTCTGGACATTTTGTTTTCTCCCCCGGGCTCCTCCAGCGGCTCACGTTGGCTCTGCGCTCCCCGCCCAGGCAGCCGATGGCTGGAAGGTCTCCAGGCCCCTGCCCTCCCTCGGCCAGCACGCCAGAGATCCCTGCCCAGCGGCCTGGGGGTAGACGCCCCTCCAAACTTTCCATCGTCCTCGGGGGTGAGGGGCAGTTTCCAGAGTCAGGTTTGCTGTTCTTACATGGGTAAGGATGAGGCTTTGGGAAGATCCTTGTCCAGCTGGAGAGGAGACTCTCGGGAGTCTGAGGGGCCCTTTGCAAGGGAGTTGGAACCTGCTTTGGAGAAGGACGCAGACCTGTGAGCTGATGTGCAGAACAGACCCCAGGAGGACCCCTGCCACCCCACCCTCACCCGAGTCCTCGTTTCTTCTCTCGGGGGACCTGGGAGGGAGAGAGAAACAGGAAAAGCATGTTCAGGGGGCGAAGTGACCCCAGGTTTTCACTGTGAAATTGCCTTTGACGGGCCCCATCCCGGCTGACGTCCTCCCAGCCCTGCTCATCCTGAGGGCTTGGCTGGGACCTTGCACAGAGGGCAGCCTCCTGGGAGGCAGAGGTGAACGCGCTCTTGGCAACCTCACTCTGTGCCTGCCTCCTGGGTATGCGTCCCGCGGTCGCCTTGTCTTCCCTACTTTGCCACGATCCTTGAGCTGAGCGTCGCTGCTCCGGCTCCAGTGCCGTCTCCCGAGGACCGGGGGTCCCGCCTGCTGGCTTCAGGCTTTGGGGGAGCATCAGCTCGTGTGTGACGCAGACAGTGACACCGATGCTGCGGCCTGGACAGCCCGCTTCATCCCCAGGGACCGCCGTCCCGGTGCCCGTCGGCCTCCTGACTGGTTGCCTCTCCCTCCTGGGCCGCGGTTTTCCCCAGACCAGGAGGAGTCATCCTTGGAACACGCAGGTTCACGGGCCAGTCCTGGCGGTTCTGCGTGGGCTCTGGGAGTCTGCGTTTTCAGTCAGCTCTGCAGGTACCCGAGGCAGGAGACGCCTTTGGTCACCTGGTCCTCTGGCGAGTCTCAGCCCTCCTCTCGGGGCTGCGTCGAGGGCATGTGCTGCTGGCCCGGCCACGTGAGGGAGAGCGTCCGCCTACACTGGGCGGGTGTGTCACTCTGGTGTAATTTAGAGTCTGGCCTGCCCTGCCCAGCATTTGTGCTGCGATGGTCCTTGTTGTGAGGGCTCCTTATTGCAGGCTGCTAGCCAGAGCCCGGCTCTCCCCCTTCACCCACCAACACGCACACGCATGCACGTGTGCACACGGTGACCACACGCACACTCACGTACACACACATGCACAGACACGTGCATGCAGATGCACACACCAACAGTGACACGTGCACACAGCCCACCCACACGTGAGCACACGCGTGTACTGCAGCACAGTGATGTGCACATGGAAGCCAACACACACATGGGCACACAGCCGTGTGCACACAGATGCCCACACTGTCACGTCCAGCGTGCCTGACTGGTAAGCTGAGCTTCCTCTGTTTCTTCAGTTGGTGTCACCTGCCCCCCACCTCGTTTTTCCTCTGGACCTTGCAGGTGCCCCACCTGGTCACAAAAGGCTCAGGAGTGGACGCTCTGTGTGGGCCTGGCCAGGAGCCCCCACTGGGGTCCTGACCTCGGTCAGCGGCCAGGCGGGGCTGGCTCCTGGGGTGGGGGACTCTCAGCACCCCACGTCCCCCGCCTCAAGCCTCAGCTCCTCGTCCTCTCGGCCGCTTCTCAGTCCCGCGACAGACGGCGGCTCGCACTGCTGCTGGGACGCCTTCCTCTGGAAGAAGGAAGGGAAAGTAGCGTTTAATTGCACAATATTCTTCTTCAACATAAATATATCCATCAAGGGACAGAACACGTTCACTTTATTTACCGTCCTTGGCTCCTGCAGGCAGCGTCGTTTCATGAGTGGACACATTGTTCTCTCACGTATTAAATTAAAAAAATACATTTCACTTCTTCTGACAAGCCATTAAAATCCAGCATTTAAATGTCGCCCATCGGCACATAATTTGCTGTCATAAACACAACTATGGGTCCATTTTCTGGGAGAGCTTTCCTGACGCCCTGAGTTGTGCGTCAGAAGCAAAAAGCAAAACAGCAGAATTAAAAGTCTAACACAGTGTCGTGATGCCTTAAAAGAATGAAAAGAAACCCCCTAAGGATAAGGAAGGGAACCCCGGAGACCTGCCGCGTGGCTGCAGCGGCCGCCCCTCGTGGGCCCTGCAGGGGGCGGGCAGGGCTGCCTTCCCTGCGGCCCTGCTGCTGCCCCCGCCCCTACCGGGACCCAGCTCTGGCTTCCGTGGGGCCTCCCTGTGCCCGCCCCGCCCTGCGCGCCCACTGCCACCTGCTCCTGTTAACCCCCGCCTGCCCCCCCCCGCCCCGTGCCTGGCGCGCTCCGACCTCTCCGCCCGCTCCGTGCCGGTGGCTTCTGCGAGGAGCGGCTGTTAGACACACCCGCTTCCCGAGTAGCCGGCCAGGGCGTCGGAGCTGGACTCTGCATGGCCACGTGGCAGGCTGGGGCCATGAGGGAAGGGGGCAGCCTGGCCGGGCCTCCCGACTAGCGCTGCCGGTGGCCGCTCAGGGATTCTCTCTGAACTTGGAGGGTTTCGGAGGGTTTGCAGGGCACAGGGCTGAGCGCGCTGCCTGGTGCGTGGCAGGACCAGCGTGGAGGAGGTGAGGGGCCCTGGCAGGTCCCAGAACGGAGAATGGTTGCAGTTTCTGGAGGGGCAGAGGGTGAAGCCGCCTGGGCAGGGGTGCTGCTGGGGGTCAGCCCAGCACAGTCCAGGCCGCTTCTCCCGGGGCCGCCTGGAGATGCGCGTGGGGAGGGGCCTTCCCGTCCCACTCACCCCCCTTCCGGAGCCTTCTCTGAAAATGCCGCCTCGTCACCGGCCACCAGCTCGCCTGTGCCCTGCCCGGCCGCCCAGGTCACCCCTCTGGCTCTGTCCCCAACGGGCTCTTCCTTGGGGACTTTCCGTGTAAATGTCACTCAGTCCACCTCGGCTCCGAGGAACTGCTGCTTCCAGAGGTGGCGGAGAGGAGCTCGAGGGCTCCCTCAGCGCCGGGCACAGGTCCTGTCTGACCCGCCTCATTGGCTGGGCGCCCCGACTCCTCCATGACCTGCACAGGGCGGTGGGGCGGGGAGGCCCCTCGGGCACAGGCCACGCCCTGACTGTGGGCCAGGACACCCCGACCTCACTCACCCCCGATGCAGACCAGCTCTAGGACCCTGGCACTAAGGCCTCTTTCCCCTTAAGGCACTTTTGAATCTTTTTATTGTAAGGTGAAACACACATTTGTCTCTTAGGGAAGGTTTGCTAGCCGTGGGCTCTGCCTTTGTTTGAGGACGTGTCAATTTCTCCTTCATTTTTGGAAGATCGTGTCAATTTCTCCTTCATTTTTGGAAGATCGTTTTAATGGCTGTAGAACTCTTGGTTGACAGTCTTCTAGGATTCTGAAAATGTGTCCCACTGCCTCTGGCCTCCGTGGCTTCTGAGGGAGTGGGCCGCCAGCCTGTCGAGGGCCCGCAGCATGTCGCGCGCTCTCCTCTCTGGCTGCCTTCGAGACCCTCGCTTTGGCTTCTGTCCGTGTGACACTGGCGTGGGGTCTCTGGGTTCACCGGTCCTGCTTGGGCTTTGCCGAGCGTCCTGGGTGCGTGGATTCGTACTTTTCATCCGTTTGGGGCGCTTGGCCGTCGTTTCTTCAGGCATTCTTTCGGCCCCATCCCTCTCTCCTCCGTCTGAGGATTCTGTTGCGTGTGTGCTGGTGCAGTTGATGGTGGCTCGCAGGCTCTGGGCATTTTTCCTCGTTCTTCTTCCTTCCCGTTCCTCGGGCTGGATGATCTCGTTTGACGATCCTTGAAATGACAGATACTTTGCTCAGATCTGCTGTTGGCTTCCCTGGTGAACTTGCATTTCGGTTACTGTAATTTTCAGCTGAAGAATTTCTGTTGTTTCTCTAAAAATTGCGTTTTTATCTCTTTATTGGTGTTTTCTACTTGAGGAAACATTTTTTCCACTAGTTCTTCAGACGTGGTCTCCTTTAGTTTTTGGAACACACTTAAAACATCTCACGTGAGTCTGTCTCCTTGGCCGGTTTTTACTGTGTGATTTCCCCTCTATGTGTGGAGCATCTTTCCCTGTTTCTCTGCAGGCACCAGAATTGTCCACCGAAAGCTGGATGTTTTAAATGGCACAGTGTGACGGCCCTGGAGCCGGGCTCCTCCCCTCCTCCAGGTGCTGCAGGAGTTCATCACTGTCTGTGCGGTGACTTTGGTGAACGAATGCTGTAGCGCGTGCTCTCTGCAGCGTGTGGCCACCACAGTCAGGGTCAGCCGGCTTAGTGGTCAGATAATGATCGGACCAGTTTCCTTAAGAATCTGGAACCAGTAAGTCTACCAGGCTTTGCTGAAGGTTCTGTACGTGCTGGACACGCCTTAACGCTCAGCCGGGCAGCTGACAGCTCTGCCTGGACCTGCACTTTCTGCTGGCTCAGAGCCTCGGGGTCACCCAGAGGTGGGCGCTGGGGGCTTCCCCTATCTTTCCTGAGCAGACGACCGCCCTGGGCCTGCGGTCAGCCCTGTACCAGCTGGTGGCCACCCAGACTCCCAGGATTACGGGGCAGCTCTACGAAGCCCCCGCAGACACCCCGTTCCTGCGTCTTTCCTTTAGCTTTTTGGTTAGCCTATCGTTTGCCCCGATGTTACCCCACCTCAGGCAGCTGAGAAGGTCAGCGTGTCTCTGAATGTTTCCAGCAGCTGCCCCTGGGAGGGGATTTCATGCACAGCGAGCTGCGAGTCAGGCTGCATGAAGGCAAGTGGGGCCCAGAGGGAACAGCCAGCAGGTGGTGACGGTCTCCCGGTGACGAGGTGTTAGGGGCTCCAGCCATCCTGCCCTCTCCTGCGGCCGCTGGCTTGTTTCCACTGTGACTGCGGCGTGGGGGTGGACGCAGGGCCGGTTACAAAGCAAGTCCGCTGGTCCTCCTGCAGATCGGCCGTTCCTGAGTAGTGCTCCCCCGATTCCTGCCAGCCTCTGTGGTGTCTGGGGCCCTGAACGGGCCAGTTCCGACCGTCTCTGACAGTCTTCCCGCTGTTTTTAAGGAGGACGCCTGCAGCTTATTCCTGAGGTGTCTGGTCTCCTGTCCCCCCCCTTTACCTGGACGTGGTCCTGGGGTGACTGTCCTTGGAGACAACTTCACTTCAGTGTGAATTTAGTGTGGTCTTGGGTTCTGCTCACCATCCAGTTGCTCCGTCTGTTTCACGTGGGAATCAGGGCTGAGCCAGCACTTCGCTGCCAGGCTGCGTCCGCCTCGCTGCGTCCGCCTCCCCAGAGGCAGTTCACCACTCAGCCAATTCTCCTGCCCACTCCCTCCACGCCCCAGTCTCTGTGTGTGTGTGTCTAATCTCTGTTTTGTCCAACACAGAAACAAAAGCCCATTTCCTGTCTCGCCCTGTCCTTGTTAAACACAGCCCCCGACTCGCTCTGCACGGGATGAGGTGAGCTGTTGTGGGTTTAGAACAGCGGCTCGAGCCCTGGGTCACACGGACGCAGCCGGGGAAGCTTCGGAGGGGAGGTCGTCGGAGCCTCACCCCGAAGACTCCCAAGTGGCTGCTGTCTCGTGGGGCCTGCCGTCAGCCGCTCTTCTCAGTTCCCCAGGGGATGCCGACGTCTTAGTCACGTTTTTCATATGAAGTGGGACTAACAGTCTCTGTGTTACCTAAACCTTGTTTTAAACACAAGCATACCAATCGCTTGCTCCCTGTCCGTGTCTTACATTTCTCATCTGAATGTTGTAAGACTTTCAAATAGCAAGTTCTGTGGCGTTTCAGTCCTGTGCAGTGAAGTGATGTGATGTGTTTGTTACAATGTTCGTAGGATGACGGCGAGCAGCAGTGCTCAGAGCAGCACAGAAGGGCTTGCTGTCTGGACAGCTGTGGCTTCAGTGGCCCAACGCTTTCTTCTTGCTGTGGGGAGGAAACACCTTTTTAGCTCGTAGATTAAACGAACAAGGACATACGGAGGCACAAGGTGGTTCAAGGTCCCAGCGCCGCCTCATGAAGAGCTGGGATCAGAGCTCCCAACGGCAGGGCGGACGGCAGCGGTGCTCAGACTTCTGATCTCAGGACCCGCCATGTTATTAACAATTACTGAAGACCCCAAATAGCTTCTGGGTTTTTTTGGGGGGGGAGTAGTACTAACCACTTTTGCTGTCGTACAAATTAAAAATTGAGAACATTAAACATTCATTCAAAAATAAAAATAATCATAATAAACTCATTACATAGTAACCATAATAACTGTGTTCCAAACATTGAAAAATGTGCCAAGTGTGGCGTTTGTGTTTTGTTTTACATTTTTGCACATTTCCTTAATGTTTGGCTTAATAGAAAACAGCTGGGTACTCCTATCTGACTTGTTCTAGGCAGTTTCCACCCACACAGCCTCTGGGAAACTCTCATGTGAAGGAAAATGAAGAGAAGAGGCAAACAGTGCCTTGGTGACCTCGTGACCACCCTGGCGCCCTGGACGCATGGAGGCCCTCGGGCAGTGCTTTGGGACCCTCTAGAGGGAAGGGCGCCTGGGGAGTCCGGAGGGAGAACCCAGCTCTGCCCCGCGTGCTTGCGTCTCTCCCCTGCTGCCCGTCTCTGCCCGTGGAGGGGCTCCTCCAGCGTCCCGGCACACTCCCTTCGGGCAGGGCCGCTCCTGGTCCGTTTCAGAATTGGTTCCGGGTGACTGACAGCAGAGCCAGAGCGCTCACAGCTGCTTCCAAGTGTTGCTCGGCCTGAAACATAGAGGCAACCGTGTGGTTAGAACAGAAAGTGTGATGGGGTTTCAAGCTCTGCTCCTGGCCTCTGGGAGCCGTGATACCAGAAACGGTGCAGGGCCGCCTGCTCCTCTGGGAACCCGAGTCTAGGGGACTCGGACACCTGCACGTTGCCTTCTCACCGTTTTCTCTCGGGGAGCTGGGTAACGCGGCTGTTCAGGTGTGAAAGGCTTGTGCCTTCTGTGACGCTGCGGACTCCCGCCCTTCGCTGTCTGGCCGGCCTTTGGCCGGCCGGAGCCTGGCCTTCCCTCGGGTCCTCAGGTGTGACGAGGAGCCCGTGGGGCAGGTGTACAGCCCCCGGGCCACGTTCCACACGCCCCGGCCCGTCCCCTGCCTCAGAAAGATGGGCTGTGGTCACGAGAGCGTGGCCGAGAGGGCCTCGGTTAGCCAGCAAGTTCATCTCTGCTTAACGAGCGGTTGAGCACTGTTGTGGCACCTGACAGTCACAGCCTGATGACACTGTGCCAGCTCCGAGGTGCCGACAGGGCAAGGTGTCGTGGACGCCGCGAGGCCGGGCTCAGCCACGGAGGGTCCCCACCGCACGGCCCCAGGGGCCCAGGTTCCGTGTCCCTTCAGGCCCGGCCGGGATCTCTGCTCTCACCTCTTGCTGCCGCCTCTCAGGCCTCCAGTGCTCCCTCCACCAGCGGGGCTGACGCAGGCTCGTTTCCACGGCGCCATCTGTCTTCCAGGAGCCGGCGGCTGGGGCTGCACGCCTCATCCTCGAGGCAGCGCAGATGCAGGGAGGGGACTCCATCGTCCTAGCCGGGGTGCCATCAGCTGGCCCCAGGGCGAACCTGTGGTTCACGTGAGAGACTCACTCCAGGTGTGGGAACCAGACATGAGGCGAGGACCTCCCACAAAGTGTCATTGATGACAAACCAAAGTCTTTCTCCTTTACGTGTGTTTGAGCAGCAAATCTGTCCTCTGGAAGAGGCCGAGGTGCCCTTTAGGTTCAGGGAACGTTGATAAAGTGTACACTGCCCTGATGGTGGAGGCGAGGTTTCTTAACTTTGACACTTTAAAGGCTTGCATTTTTTTCTGATGCAAAGTACAGGCGTGCTTTTAAATTTTACAGTGTGAGGTCGGGGGGCTCCGTCCCTGTGAAGGCTTGACTGACTGGGGCGCTGGGGAGCGTCTGTGGAAGAGCTGACTGGGAGGCGGACGGGCACCTGCCTGTGAACACCCTGCAGGGGGCTTTATTTCAGATGCGACAGAGCGTCACCCTCCAGAGAAGTAAATGCAGCAGCAGAGGTGGAAGTCGAGATGCCTGGAAGCTTCCAGAAGCACCGAGAACCCTGCATTTCTGAGAGATGCAGGAAGTAGGGGGGGCACCCGTTTACGGGCTGAACGCGATGGGATTCTGTCCTAACCCTCACTGAGCGCTGTAGAGGTCGTGAGACAACCAGGCTCCCATCTCGGAAACGGCTCACGTCGCAGGCTCGTGTGCTACTTGCCTCATGAGATAACAGCCTTTAGATTGGGTGGGCAGGCACTGCACGTGGGCGTCTGGGCCTCTCAGTTTGGAAGTGGTTTTCACCCCCTCCTCTTCTTTCTCCCCCTTACATCTCTCTCTTCCCCAGTTACACTTGCTGGTTTTGTAGGGTTCTGGGCGGCCCGACAGGAGTAGACGGCAAAGCTCTATGAAGACGTCACTTTTACTTGAACTGAATTACAAAGTGCAGGAACATTGGTGCAGACAGAGAATTTCTTTTCCACTGTGTTCAGCCTCCGATGGATTATCACAAACCAGGAGCAGTAAGCCAGGCAGCCCGCAGTGCTGACGACGCCCAGCGTCCGTCCCAGCTATCCCCGGCTGTGCTCCTGACACAGAACCCCGTTTCACTCAGCCTGGCAGTCCTGGGTGTCAAGACAAAAGCAAACAGATAAACACCTTTTGTAAACCATTAGAAACTAACCAAAATCTAGTTTATTCATTAAAACGAGGTGGGAAAATAGAATTGACAAACCTCTGGCAAAACTCACAAGGAAGAAAAAAGAGAGAGCACAAATTAGCAAAATAAGAAAGGAAAATGGAGAAATTACAACAAACAAAATAGAAATACAGAATATCATATGAGAATATTATGAAAAACTGTATGGAACCAAACTGGATAACCTAGAGGAGATGGACAAGTTTCTGGAAACATACTGTCCACCAAGACTGAATCAAGAAGAAACTGAACACTTGAACAAATCGATCACTAGAAATGAAATTGAATTAGCAATAAAAAAACTTCCCTACAAATAAAAGTCCAGGACCGGACGGCTTCACCGGGGAATTCTACCAAACATACAAAGAAGAACTCATACCAGTCCTCTTCTCAAACTCTTCCAGATGATTGAAAAGGAGGGAATACTCCCAAACTCATTCTATGAAGCCACCATCACCCTGATACCAAAACCAGACAAAGACACTACAAAAAAAGAGAATTATAGGCCAGTATCACCGATGAACATAGACGCCAAGATCTTCACCAAAAATATTAGCAAATAGACTCCAACAACACATAAAAAAGATTATACATCATGACTAAGTGGGGTTCATCCCAGGGACACAAGGCTGGTTCAACACACGCAAATCAATCAATGCAAAACATCGCATCAACAAGAGAAGGACAAAAACCACATGATCATCTCAATTGATGCAGAAAAAGCATTTGATAAAATTCAACACCCATTTATGATAAAAACTCTCGCCAAAGTGGGTATAGAGGGAACATATCTCAACATAATAAAAGCTATATATGACAAACCTACAGCCAGCATAGTACTCAACGCTGAAAAACTCAAAAGCTTCCCACTAAAATCTGGGACAAGACAAGGATGCCCACTATCACCACTCCTATTCAACATAGTCCTGGAAGTCCTAGCCACAGCAGTCAGGCAAGAGAAAGAAATAAAAGGGATCCAAATTGGAAAAGAAGGGGTAAAAGTGTCACTATATGCTGACGACATGTTACTATATATAGAAAACTCTAAAAGGTCCACACAAAAGCTACTAGAGCTGATCGAAGAATTCAGCAAGGTAGCAGGTTACAAAATTAATGTTCAAAAATCAGTTGCATTTCTTTACACTAATGATGAATCAACAGAAAAAGAAAGTAAAGAAACAATCCCCTTTAAAATAGCACCCAAAGTAATAAAATATCTGGGAATAAATCTAACCAAGGAGGTGAAAGAATTATACACAGAAAACTATAAACCATTGATGAAGGAAATTAAAGAAGACTTTAAAAAATGGAAAGATATCCCATGTTCTTGGATTGGAAGAATCAATATTGTTAAAATGGTCACACGGCCCAAGGCAATCTACAGATGCAATGCAATCCCTATCAAATTACCCAGGACATATTTCACAGAACTAGAACAAATCATAATAAAATGTATATGGAACCACAAAAGACCTAGAATTGCCAAAGCATTACTGAAGAGAAAGAAAGAGACTGGAGGAATAACTCTTCCAGACTTCAGACAATACTATAGAGCCACAGTCATCAAGACAGCATGGTATTGGTACCAAAACAGACATATAGACCAATGGAACAGGATAGAGAGCCCAGAAATGAACCCACAAACTTTGGGTCAACTCATCTTCGACAAAGGAGGCAAGAATATACAATGGAATAAAGACAGTCTCTTCAGCAAATGGTGTTGGGAAAACTGGACAGCAGCATGCAAATCAGTGAAGCTAGAACACTCCCTTACATGATACACAAAAATAAACTCAAAATGGATCAAAGACTTAAACATAAGACAAGATACAATAAACCTCCTAGAAGAAAATATAGGCAAAACATTATCTGACATACATCTCAAAAATGCTCTCCTAGGGCAGTCTACCCAAGCAATAGAAATAAAAGCAAGAATAAACAAATGGGACCTAATTAAACTTACAAGCTTCTGCACAGCAAAGGAAACCATAAGTAAAACAAAACGACAACCTACGGAATGGGAGAAAATTTTTGCAAATGAAACTGACAAAGGCTTGATCTCCAGAATATGTAAGCAGCTCATATGACTCAATAAGAAGAAAATAAACAACCCAATCCAAAAATGGGCAGAAGACCTAAACAAGCCATTCTCCAAGGAAGAGATACAAATGATCAATAGGCACATGAAAAAATGCTCAATATCACTAATTATCAGAGAAATGCAAATCAAAACTACAATGAGGTATCACCTCACACCAGTCAGAATGGCCACCATTCAAAAATCCACAAATAACAAATGCTGGAGAGGCTGTGGAGAAAAGGGAACCCTCCTCCACTGCTGGTGGGAATGGAGTTTGGTGCAGCCACTGTGGAAAACAGCATGGAGATTCCTCAAAAGACTAGGAATAGACTTACCATATGACCCAGGAATCCCACTCCTGGGCTTGTATCCAGAAGGAACCCTACTTCAGGATGACACCTGCACCCCAATGTTCATAGCAGCACTATTTACAATAGCTAAGACATGGAGACAGCCTAAATGTCCATCACCAGATGACTGGATAAAGAAGATGGGGTATATTTATACAACGGAATACTACTCAGCCGTAAAAACCGACAACATAATGCCATTTGCAGCAACATGGATGCACCTGGAGAATGTCATTCTAAGTGAAGTAAGCCAGAAAGAGAAAGAAAAATACCATATGAGATCGCTCATATGTGGAATCTAAAAAAAAAAAAAAAAACAAACAAAGCATAAATACAGAACAGAAATTGACTCATAGACATAGAATACAGACTTGTGGTTGCCAAGGGGGTGGGAGATGGGAAGGGATAGACGGGATTTCAAAATTGTAGAATAGATAAACAAGATTATGCTGTATAGCACAGGGAAATATATACAAGATCTATGGTAGCTCACAGAGGAAAAAATGTGACAATGAACATATATATGTTTGTGTATAACTTAAAAATTGTGCTCTACACTGGAATTTGACACAACATTGTAAAATTATTATAAATCAATAAAAAATGTTAAAAAAAAAAAAGAGACAGGAAGTGGGTGGTCCTAGACCTTAGACTTAAAACAAAATAAAACAAAAATAACCACACTCCAGTAAATATCTTCATTACTTCCCGCCTCTGCCGATGTGTGCGAGTCTGCATGATAACTTTGTCCGTGCGGGATCCGTGTGGGAGAGCAGAGCAGGCCCGGGGGCGTGGTGGGTAGGTGTGCTTAGAGACCACAGATGGACGGACGGAGGGCCGGTCGGGGCAGCAGCCTGCTCGGGGGACTGGAGTGAGATGCCCCTCCTCACGTTTTGTCCCCTTGAAAACGCAAACCCCCTTCTCCTGTTAGCAAACATGAATTGTGTGGGGTCAGGGCGTCTGAGGCCATTTAAGCCTCAAGCAAACCAGCAGGATTTCTTCTGGTTTCACGTTACTGATTCAGAAGCCTGTGTGGGGGACGTCTTTGCCAGGAGCGTGGACTGGGGACGTGCGCTTTCGGGACAGGGTTCCTGTGTCTTCAGTGGGACGTGGTGGGACAGAGGTCCTGGCTCCAGGCGTCCAGTCTCTCCGTGGCCCCCACCAGCCGCGTCAGGCCAGATCCTCACCATTGGCAGGAGGATCGTCGGAGAGGTGGGCGTGACAGTGCTTTGTGGGTGACGAGTCCCGTCCGACCTCGAGGTCAGCGGTGACCCCGTTCTCTGTGGAAGGACGGTGGGCATGTGTCCTTACTGAAGGGTGTGGGTGCCACTCCGGGGTCTGCGGGTCTGCAGCTCTGGCCCACTCGGGGGTCTGAGCAGAGGGTGTGGGGACCGTGTGCAGACGGTGCTTTGAGGGCTGCTCTGTCCTGGTCCTCGATGGCACTGCTCCCGGCCGCCCCCACCGCCCTCGGCCTCTCACTTCTCTAACTTTAACTGGAAGTTAAATGCTCTCTCAGAACACACTTTTGTTGTTCAGCGTTTGGGAAAATGTAAAAGCTGGTGACACGGTCCTTGGAAAGAAAGAGGGTTTTGACTTTTCTCTGGTTGAGCGAATGAAGTGGCTGGAGGATCCAGGGACAGCAAGGGTGGCATCCTCACTCCCCAGTGCCGGCCGTGCCCCCTGCCCCTCCTGTGTCTCTTTCCATCAGGTCTTCTCTCTCAGCTGCTCTGCTTCTGCCCTTGGTCTCAGCGCCACAAGAGAGTCTTTGAAGAGCTGGTCTGAAAAACACCCCCAGAGAGGACCAATTAAATGTGTTAAAATGGCTTGTGGTGGAGACTGGAGTCTCCGGGTTCACGAGAGCATCTTGAATCTCCAGGTGGAGGGGGAGGGTGGGGGCCCCTTCCCACCCCTCCTGGCAGGTGTCAGGACCCTGCGGGCCCGCGGGGGCCCCATCCCATGCCGCGCGGCCTCCTCCCTGGTGGGCAGCGTATCTGCCACTGCCACTCGGCACCTTCTAGGAGAAAGTATGCCTCCCTGAGCTCTGGCTCCTGGCTGAGCCCCTGAGTCGGGGAGACTGCGGATCTGGGGCCTGGGGACCCAGCTGGGAGCAGGGCTGGGTGGACGGTTACCAGGGCAGGAGCTCAGCCGCCTGCCGGCTGGCCGTGTGCTGCCAGCAGGCTGCCGGGCCCTGGGCTCCGCCCGTCCACGTCGGGAGGTGGGCCTTACTGATCAGTGGTTGCTTTTCTGCAGTGGGATTTGACCTGGAGCCCCTCTTTCCTCAGGCGGTGACTTCCTGGAGGCAGGCAGCCTCTGCTCCTTCATCCGTGGGTCCCCGTGCTTCTGAAAGCACCCATGGACAGGCCGGAGGAGCAGATGCAGCCGCCCAGGGAGGCTCTGGACCTGACACGCGTCTCCCTCCGGACAAGACACCCCCCCGGGCGAAGGTTTAACCTTCCTCTCCTGTGGCTGAGCCTCTAGGGAACGGTACCTGTTCCTCCTCATGCAGGAGACTCGGGAGGGGTGGCCCCGAGGAAGCACAGGGTGGTGGGGGGCGGGGAGGACGGGGGCACACGCTCCCCCAGTTCTGCCCTGGAGAGCGTGGCCGTCCTGCTGCTCCTCCCTCCTCGGCGCCCAGACTTAGGGCTCAAGTCTGAGGTGATGCCTTGGGCTGTGTCCTGTCCGGGGGCTTCTCAGGGGACAGGACACATGGGTGCTGTGGGGCCCTGACGCAGGAGGGGCAAAGTTGGGAGGGAGCAGGGGTGGCCACTCGGCTGTGGAGACGGGACACCGGAAACAAGTGGCCCTGCAGGGCTGCATGGTGACCGTCGCCGAATCCCCAGTGGGCCTGGGGCAGAAGCGCCCTCGGCGTGAGGGAGGACCATCCCCTCCGCCAGGCCACATGGGGCCCCACTCCATGAGGTCATCCTGCACCGTCACCCACCCCCTCACTGACATCAGGGCTTTCCAGATTCTCCTCCCAGAAGAGACGTGAGCTTGGATGGGAGGGCTGTGTCCGAGTTCAGGCCGGGGCGGGTTGGGCCTCCTGACCAGGCCTGTCCCTTGTGGTCTGTGGGGCTGGCTGCCGGCTCTGGCCAGGCTCCTGGCGCCTCGGTGTCGTCTGTGTGGGGACTTTGGATGCTTCGCTGTGGTCAGTCCTGGGGCCAGGCTCACCCTGGGGAGAGGGACTTACAGGGCTATGGGGTCGGGACGGGCGCTGGGGGAGCCAGGACGGAGCTGGCCCGGTGGGGGAGGATGGGAGGACGATGAGGCGGAAAGGAGCCCCGGGAGAGAGGGGGAGGACAGGCTCGGTGGGGAAGGAGGTCGAGGCCTGCTGGGCGGATGCACCTGGGCGGACGGCAGGATCGGAGGCGGGTCTGGGGTTTCAAGGTGCCGGGAATGTTGACAAGCAAGATGGTGTTCTGGAGAATCTGGGTGAAGCTGAAAACCCAGATTCGCCCTTATCCCTGGTGTGGCCGAGGGTGACGAGGCAGCCACCCCTGGCCTCGCAGGGCCCACAGGCAGCCTTCTGTCCCCCGGAGACCCGGCCCCGAATAGGGCCCTGGCCTGGCCAGGCAGTGGCAGAAGCAGCACCTTGCCTCTTACCAAAGAACAAAAATTACTCACAATTACAGGCAATTAGCTATTTTAAATTATTAATGGTGGTGAAAGAATGTGTCTATTCAACAAGTAATTTATCGTAATTTTTTGTAATTGAAAGTAATTTCTAGCAATTAAACCCTAATTTAGTGCATTTTCTGGGCGATGCCTTTATTCAGGGGGTGCCTCTGAGTTGTATTACTGGGTCTTTTTTCCAGGCACTTTGTTCAGGAAAATTTGCTGGGTAGGGTATTTGGGGGAGCAAATAGCCAAGCCTTGGAGAGAAGTGAGAACAAAGGGGTGGCCCCAGCCGAGTCACTGGCCGCGTTTGCAGGTGTGGGAAGACGTGCTCCTGCCCGGCCTTCCCCACCGAGTCGCCTCCTCCTTGTCTGTCCAGTCACTGAAAGGAGGTACCCCTGGGCCAGCGTCCAAGGAGTGCTGCCCGCTCCCCGGGTGCCCCCTTGGGCCGCTGGGCTTGGGGACGGGCAGCGGCGGGACGTCAGTGCTGCTGCAGGAGCCTGGGCCTCCCTTCGCTTCTGAACTGAACCCCCACCCAGTGGGCGGGGAGTGGGGGCCTGGTGGGGGGCTCCGGCTGCACCGCGGTGACCAGCTCACGGTGGGTTTGCACATGGAAGCAGCTGGGAGACGGGGCGCCTTTGTCAGCCTGAGGGGGAGTCTTATCCGCGGTGAAGTCTCCTCCTGTGTCAGGAAGCAGATAAATATTCTGAGTAAATTCTTCAGGAATGAAATGACTTGGGTTCATCTGGGAATGGGCTTTATTCCCTTGCAAATTAGTCATTTAACTACGCGTGACTTCTGCGTCCTGGCGGTAATTGAAACTTGAGTGTGGTTCCTGCCCTCCCGCATTTATTCTCTGTTGGGAATGTGGGACCTGCGTGGCAGAGACCAGAGAGGAAAGACGCCTGTGATTACACACGGTTCTTTTTCCCGAGCAAACTCGGGGCCGGGGTGACTCCCCACACCCCAGGCAGCAGCCCCGTCCGTTCACACGGTGCCCCTCGCAGTCCTGCTGCCCCTCCCCGGGCAGCTGCTGCCGTCCACGCTGTCCACACCGTGCACACCTCCCACACTCCCAGGCTTCCCTGCTCCGTCTTCCTCCGGTGGCTCAGGTCCCTTTGCCTAATCCGAGAGCCCCTCTCTGCCCTGCGGCCTGAGCTCCTCATGCCCAGGTGCTCAGCCCTGCAGAAGGTCACAGGAGGTCGCGTCTAGCTCAGCCGCAGGGCTCAACCTTTTTGTAACAAGTATTTAGTCACCCCCTTTACTACCCTGAAATAAAATGAATAGGATGGCGTCCCAGCACCCGAGACTTGAGCAAATGAATCCGGTGCTGAGGTGTAAGGGGGGCAGATGGGGAAGGCTGGGTGCGGGTGAACCACACAGGTGTGGCTCTGCATCCGTGCCCGACGGGGCAGGGTCTCAGCGTGGACCTGCTCCTCCTGCCGTGGGTCCAGCTGAGGCTGAGTGATGAGATGCCCTGGGGTACATGGCGAGCAGGTGACTGGAACCACCTTCTGGAGGCTGCAGTCCTGCCCTGACTTTCTGAAGGGCGACCAGGACCCCGAGGTGCACGCGGCTGCAGGTTTTTTTTGGGCCCTCCCTCCTGGCAGCTCCAGGAACCCTGGGAGCTGAGGAGCACTGTGTCCCTTGCCCCTGGAAGGTTCCTCGCCCCTCCCCAGGCTGCCCAGTGGGTGGGGGGCCCAACACACACTCTTCTCCCGCCTGCCCCCCGCCTGCAGGCCTGATGCTGGAGACCCAGCTCCTGGCAGGCAGCCGAGGGCCGTTCTGACGACCAGGCTGGGGTGAGCAGGTGTTGAGGGAGTCACGCCAGCAAGGGGGCCTCCGACCTGTAGAGAAGCCGTGGTGCTGCGTCCGCTTCCCCGGTCATCTGTCCGGGGAACTCGGGGCTCTGGCCTTTGCACCTTGAGCCCACTTGGTCTTTCTGAGGGAAACTGCCAGTACGTCCTCGGGCAGAGCGGTCAGGCTGGAAGGAAGCGAAGGGTGCTCAGTTCCTTTTCTAAACTGACGTGACCAGAGAGCGAAGGGCCAGGTTCACGGCTGCTCCGTCCGCCTTGCCAGGGCGCCTGGGCACAGCGGAGTCCTTCTTTTTCTGGTCAGTTAGTGCCCGCTCAGTGCCTGGCAGCGGCCAGTCCACTGTGGGCCGGTCCCGCGGGGCCGAGGGGACGCCCCTTCTTTACTGCACGTGTCCTCTTGATCCTAAATCGGGTTTGGGTCGAAGCATTTAAAACCTGCTCCTTCTCTTCCTCTGCCAGTCGAGCAGGTTGGATCTTGAGTCACTGCTGGGAAGCGGCGTCCTGCCTTGTGTGTGCACTGCGAACATGTTTGGGTTCATCTGTCACAGCAGTGTTGCCAAAGCCTAATACAGAGGAAACTCAGTCCGGGAGGTTACAGCCAGTGATACTGCCGTGCCGAAACCGGAGCAGAAGCGTGGCGCTGGTGGCGGTGTGCACTAAGCTTCTTGTGAACTGAAATTCATGAATTAACGCTGTAGCAGCATGTAAACTACTCCTTAAGACGGTAAAAATGTAATTTAAGAAATTAAGGAAAATTTCAGAGCCTCGATGATTCTAGATGAATGGGACTAAGGAAGCTAATAAAGATACTGAAATACATTTCCCCGCTAAAATAAACGATGTCACATTGTTATGGTACTCGGTGAGATTAAGTGAACTGGCGGCTGCAGTGACAAGGGGGTGAGCAAGGTCTGTTCAGTGGGTGCCCGTGCGTGTGGGTGGAGACGAGGGGGAAACGAAACCTGGTCCACTCAGGAAAGCTCCTGGCTCCCAGGTGGGCCGCTCGGTCGGCGGGGAGCCGGCAGGGCAGAGGCGGGAGGAGGGGAGCGGGACACACGCGTCAGGGACGAGGCGTCCTCTGGAGTGAGCGCTCTCCTTCCCTCTGACTGTTGCCTGGTCTGGACCAGGGAGGCTTTTTTCTGGGGGGTTTAGGACCCGATGGGCCAGCACTGCGGTGGAATCAGCGTGGTGTGTGCGGCAGGTGTGCAATGAGGCTCTTCCCGGGTCATTGTGACTCTGGCGGTCCTCAGCCCACTCCGGGTAGCACCCTCCACGTCCATCCACGCCCAGGACGCCCTGAGCAGGCGCGTGCGGGCTCCACGTCACGGCTCCATGCAGGGCACCCCACGAGACAGCCTCATCACCGTCCGACCCGCAGCATCTATTCGGGTGTCCCCGAGCCCGGCGCTTGGAGACGTTACACTCTCGTCGTGTGTGCTCGTGTCTGGACTTGGGTTTCTCGCCTGGCGTTGCCGTAGCAGCCACGTGCGCAGGTATAGTTTCCGGAGGTGGGACACGTGTTGGCAGGGAGCGAGGGGACACAGGGGATGGGGAGGGCCCTCCTGACCCGAGGAGGCACACACGCTGTGGGTTTTCTGGGCAAACCTGTGGAGTGCGTGGGATCAAGGCACTGTGATTCAAGGAGTTTCTCTACTTCTGCCAAAGACACCTGTAAAATCAGGTGACAAAGAATTACAAGCAAAGATGTAAAAGCTTTGAAGAATGTGCTCCCACTCTCATTCTTGATCCTTGATACCCGGGTTTGCAGAAAGTGGAATGAGGTGGCCTCGCGGGAAGGGCATGGCCCAGGACGTGGCCCCCGCGGCCCGGCGCGTGCCCACTTCCCCGAGACGGGACTGTCCCTTGGGTCTCCTTTCATGAGGATGCGCCCCTGTGGCTGGAGATGTGTCTCTTCTTCCTTCTCTGAGCTCCCCCAGCCCCGACCCTGGCTCCTGGCTGCTTCCCATGCCTCACTTTTCTTTATGTCCTTTGACCTCGTCTATAAAGGGATGCCGACCGGGACCCGGCCGTGGTGGAGCTGGTCAGATTCTCCGCTCCTCGGCACTGACTGTGGAAATACACCAAACAGACAAGCACCGTAGGCTGTGACAAGGGCGATGGTGGACCCCAAGTCCCGCGACTTGAGTCCGTGTCAGAGACACATCTGGGAAGGGAGTGGGGGTGGTCTCCGACACTCGGCTCAGCCCGTGGCCGGGAGTCATTCTCGGAGGACGCTGCGAGGTGGGGAACTCAGGGTGGGCGGGGCGCGGTCGGCGTTTGCAGGCTCTGAGGCTGATCTGCGAAGCTCACCCCCCTCCTCAGTGTGTCTGAAAGTTCTAGGCGGGGCTGAGCTCAGGCCTGTGCGACAGGAGACCATGAGGTTTGCTGTTGTCTAGTGGGTTTGCTCCTTGGCAGGAAGGCTCCAGTGCTCAGGCTGTGACAGAGCTGGTCAGTGGAGGGCTGTTGGTGGAGCGCCCAAGGGTGCCCGTGGTGCTGGGGCTAGCGCTCCCTGCCCCTTAGCATTGCCTCCCGTGCTCTGCGTCAGAGGTCACGGGAGAGCTGGTACGGTGGGCTCCACCCAGACGGCCATTTAATTACCCACGGAAGCCGGTGACGCACGGATCACCATTAATAACGTGAAGAGGTGCCCAGGCCTCACTGTGGAGACAGGAGAATGAAGGGCCGGGCATGGCCAGTCGCAGAGGCTGGCTTTCATCTGCTGCCCTTGGGTTGTACGCGGCCAAAAGCACCAAGGGGAGGGCGTGTCTCAGGCTACTGAAGCCGTGATTTAGGTCTGATGCTAACTGAATGGAAGGAGGGCCTTGGGACTTAGGGCTTCTTGGTCCAAAGAGGGTGGTCAAGGGTCCAGCTCTGTCACCAAAGCGGACCTCCCTGTCCCGCCGTCATCAGCTCTGTAAGTGGTGCTGCACCCCCAGGCCCGTGCCACCCGCCGAGCTCTGGCCTAACCGGCTTCAGTGGGAGGCGCCCGTCCCCACGGCGCCCGCCTCCACCTTCCCCGGGTCCGACGGAGAAGTCCTTGCGGAGTGGGCTCCCAGGAGCTCAGAGCTTCTGCCTGGATCCAGGGCGTTGCCCCACTCAACGGACACACGTTTACTCAGCTGCCTGAAGACGTCCATGGGGAGAGCACACAGCCTCCTGGCCGTGTCCCATGCCCGTCTTGGGGGAGCCTCGCCCCCCCTCCTCTGGCTCTCAGGGCAGCATCACTGTGGCTCCTTCCTGATTAAGCACTGTGAGAGACCGCAGCACCGTGCAAACATTCCCGAACCTCTTAAATTAGGGCGCTTCCTGCATGCTGGGCGGAAGCTGGGCAGGGGTAGCGGCCACGTAATGTATAAATCACCGGAAAAAAGGCTTGAAAGTGAGCTGGGCGTCCCTGCCCTTCAGCAGCAGGGAAGATGGAAAATGCCAGCATCTCGATGCAGGGGGCCAGCCCTGGGCACGGTGGCCGTGCTCGCTGGGGTGCCCAGCCGCCAACCTGAGTCTATGGGCAGCCCTCCGCCGTGGCTCCTGGTCAGCACCTGGCAGCAGGGGCAGCCTAGGCCTGTCTCCCCTGTGTGTGGCCAGCGATGAGAACTGTTTCAGTTTGGTGTGCTCGAACCCCACCTTTAATGGTGTTGGACAATGATGCTTTGAGTTGTTGAAGCGGCTGTGAATTCAGCCTTCAGAAGGGCAGAACTCCGCATGGTGCAGGGCAGGTGTCCGCAGTGCCCAGGACGAGCTGCTGTTGGATCCACGGAGTGTCCCATCCCCTCCTGGTTTCTCACCTCCTTCCTGGCAGATTCCAGCATGGTGACTGCGCTTCCCTCCAGGGGCCGGGCCGTGGGGCGGGGGCCGCTGATGGCGACCACACTGACTGGCCGGCAGGGCGGTCTCCCCCTCCGTCCTCCTTCAGGGCTGGTTCCCCATGAGCAGTCCTGGGTTTGGGTCACACGTATCCCTCCCTGCCCCCAAGGAGGAAGAAGGAAGCCTCTGGATTCACCAGGAAGGAACCCATCTCTCCTGGGCTGAGCCCTCCTCCTGGGGAGGGTGCCCCGCCCTGCCCTTCCTCCTCCAGGACCACCTGGGGTCTCGGGAGCCATCTGTCTCCACCCCAAGGCTTTGGTCAGAGCCCTGCGGGTGTGGGAGCTGGGTGCCCAGGCCGGGCCCCCGGGGGCTGTGTCTGGACCACTTCGCGGCTGCTCATTCTCCCTTGTCCACCAGTATTCGCGCTGCACACTGTGGGCTGGGCGTGGCTTCCCAGGCAGTCTGTGTGCCTCTGCGTGGCCAGGGCTATATGTGCTGGTGCGACGGGGGCACAGGGCCCACCACTCTCTGCCGTGTGGGACAGGAGGCCGCCTCGGGAACGGAGGCCTCAGCCAAAGCAGGAAAGCGTTCCCGGGCGTCTGCCCTGGAGTCACCTGGAGGGCCTCCAGCAGGACAGCCAGTGCAGGTGTGGAACTCGGCCGTCAGAGGGGGCACGACCAGTGCCCACCGGCCTCTGCGGAGTCACCGCGGGGTAGTCCACGTGCGTGGCTCCTGGGCCGGGGTGGGGCACAGGTTAGCCAGGCTGTCAGGCAGCCGTGCTCCATGGTGGGGTATGCTGAGCAGGTAGGAAGGTGACCCTAAGGGGCTGTTTCTGGGCTTCTGGCCAGTGGGGTGCACAGGAGAGAGCCCGAGGTTTGCCAGGACGGCTGTGGAAGGAGGTGGCGTCTCGTCTGCCCAGCGGATAAGAGGGTGGGAGGCGTCCACACAGAGGGAGAAACGGGAGGAAAGACGCAAAGTTTGGGACCTAGACTCACTTCCCCAGATTTTGAGGGAAGTGCCCCGAGGGGGTGGGGGCTTCCCGTGAGTTGTGACGCTGGCCGGGCAGAGGCCATGTTGTGGAGGAGGGTGTGCTGGCATGTTCAAGGGCTTTCTGCCAGTGGGCACGTGGCACAGGCCAACCTTAGAGAGATCTGGGTGGGCAGCACCCAGTTGAAAAATGGGTGGGCGCTCTGGTGAGGGGAGGGGTCCTGGGGAGGAGCCTGCCATGGGTCCCCGATGATGTTCCCTCTCAGAGTTGAGGAGAAGGGACCGCGTGCGAGTGTCACGTGTGGGTGGAGGCACTGAGTAGCAGCGAGTTGGGGTCTTGCCACGGTGACCCCGACGAGTGCCTGTGGCTGCGGCTGATTTGTGTTTGTGAGTGTCGTGTGCTTGGCGTGTGGGATTTCAGCCTGATCCTGACCACGTGCAGGCCTGCGGGCCAGTGTCGCGGCTGCCTTGTTTTGGAGGTGCTGGGAGCGCACGCTTGGGTTTTATAGCCCTTCTGGGCTGTATTCCAACAAATGTTTTTCTAGGCCTTCAGAAAAGTCCTGCGCAGCTGGCCTCATGGATCCTTGACTGACTGGTGACTGTGTGTCTCTGTATGTTACTGATAAATTATTTATAAGGCAGAATTTTGTGTAGGAAGTCTCACTTCCCTGTGGAATCCTTTAATAAGATCTGAGCGACGCTGAGAAGGCAGCCTCGCAGCACCGACATGTAGCATCTCGTCGAGCCTGAGGCGGCCTCCTGGCTCCCGGACCCTCCGCCTTGCTGGTTTGCTCTGCTTTGGGTTTGGGACGTCTGGTGGCTGTACTGACGCGCGTCTCTGAGCCCTGTGGATGGACAAACAGGCGTCTGGGCTGTTAGGCATGTAGGCATTCTTTTTCTCATCTGCAGACTCCAGTCCCCCATGCCTGTGCGCACGTGCAGATGCAAATGCACACACATCCAGACACGCACACGTGCACATGCAGACACAAATGCACATGCACACACCATTGCGTCCATCCCTGGCAGAGGTTGAAGGGGGCGTCACCCTCATCCCAAGGGAGGGGTGGGGTTCACAGGAGGGGCGTCACCCCTTCTTGGGCTCTTCTCAGCAAATCCTCCTCCCAGTCTGTGCCAAGCTGTGCGGTGCCCACGTTGTAGGTGGTCTGGGCAGTAGCAGCCCACTTCTCCAGTGTCCAGGCAAGATGTTCTCGCTGTTGGTGAAGACGGTCTTAAGCAGACATTACAGAAGCCACGTCGGTTCGTCCCTGAGACTGGGGGGGGGGCATCATGACCTCACGGCCCTCTCCCCTAGCTCAGGGGCGCCGGCCCTGGCGCCCGCTTCCCACCTGCTTCCACACGTCAGTGGCTGCCCTGCCGCCCCCGAGTGTCTGCCTGAGAAACCGTGGGCTCCTGGAGGCCTCTCTGCACGTTCTTGTTCTACCAGGCTGAGGTTTGGGGGCAGTTCTGACCTGATAGGGTTTAGGATTTTCAGCATCGGAGAGAAGAGGCATCAAGGAGCGTTGGAGAATAAGGAACGAGTGAGCTTTAAGCCGGCCGTGGGGGCGGCTGTCCTGCTGGCTGGTCTCCTGTCCGCCCCGCGTCTCCTGCCCTCTGTTAGAACTGTTCGCTGACCCTCACTCCCTCCGCACAGTCTCCTTAGGGGACCGTGACTTCTGCCAGGGGCTCCCGCTGGTCGGCCAGCACCACGTCCACCCAATGCCTGCTTGTCGGGGGGCTCTTGGCTGTGGCTTCTGGTTTAGGTGGCCCGTGAAACCACATCTGACAGTGTTTCCCTGCAGCTTGACAACCTGAACTGCAAGGGGCAAAAACAGGCAAGTAAGAGAAAGGGAAAACCACAGAGTGGGCGGCCCTGGGGAAGCTGGGTGGTCCCACAACAGTGGGGTTGCATGGGGTCCCTCCTCGTCCTCCTGGAAATGGGGTGCAGGGTGTCCCTTTGGGTGGAGACTCAGGCCAGAGTAGGAGGATGGTGAACACATGGAGTTACATTTCTGCCGTAGCCACTAGAAATTTGACCAGAACGTCGACAACAGGAGAAAGAAGAGGACTCTGGCAGAAGGAGGCCTGTGCAGAGCAGGGCCCCACGGGCAGCCGTCCCTGCCGAGTTCTCCCCTGGTCTGCGTGCCGGGGAGGGGGCCACGGCAGGGAGGCTGGGAGGCATTTCTGGAAGAGTCTGAGGCTCAGGTAGGTTTGGGAACAGGCTGTAAGGCAGAGAGAGTGAAGAAGACACCAGACAGGACGTCGGCACAGCTGCACGAGGAGCTTCAGGTGAGCGAGAATCAGGATCAGTTCTTGATAAACCTGCGTGAAGACAAGTCACACCTGGGGTCTCTCCACAAATGACTGGTTTCCTCAAGTTGGGTCAGGCTCCACCTGGGAAGTAAAAACTTCCTCATAAGCAACTCTTAGATGAGAAAGCACAAGTGGGAAGTAGCCGTAATGAAAATACGCCACACTCAGCACTCCTGGGAAGACTCAGAGGAAAAGCCGTAGCCTTTATCAGCCGCGCTACTTCCCAAGCAGGCGGCTTCCCCGAGAGGAAGGAGCACCAGCGGGCTGAGCGATACACGTGGCTCCGAGCCCCCTGCGCAAGGACAGTGCAGGTGGCACCCGCTGCCTGGGCCGCGCCCAGTGACGTCGGCCCCGCCCCGGACCCCGCTTCCGGCGTGCTCCCCCGTTCTCAGTGTGCCGGCTCTTCCTTCTCAAGCTCCTCGCCCTGTCCTCGTTACCCAGTGACCCCGAGTGTCCGCTGCAGTCCAGGCATCACATTTGTGGCAGAGACGGGGGAGCAGAGACAAAAGGCATCTTTCCTCTTACTGCAAAGGAGGTAATTTCCACCCCAGCCCCGCACACCCTCCCCGGGTGCAGGCCCCTCGTTCAGTGTCCAGGACTGGTCACCGCCGACCTCCAGCTGCGTGTCCAGGTCTTCTAGCCTTGGTGGGAGCAGGAAGGGATGGCCCAGGTGCTGTGCCGGTGTCCCCACGCCCCCCGAGACAGCCAGGTGGGGTGAAGGAGGGAGGCGCTCGGCCAGGAAGGTGGAAGAAGAACAAGGCCCTGAGGGAACCCTAAGATGCGAGGAGCCTGTTCGTGAGGAGGAAAGGAGGACAGAGAGCAGACTGCACGCCAATCGGGGAAAAGAGCAAAAACACAAACACACAGAATCAGGAGCAGCAAGACCCTCATTAAAACAGAGGCAGCGAGCGCTTCGCGGAGGCGCACAGACGCACGTGAAGTCTGGATGCGGTCCGCTCTCTTCAGAGGAGGACCGTATTAAGTCTGATCACGGACCGCGGGGGCGGCCTGAGCTGACGGCGCGGGTTGGCACACAGCCCGCCACCCCCACCCCGGGTACCAGGCTGGCTGGCTTCACGGTAAATTATTTCAGATCTTCAAGGACTGGGTTATTTCTGTGCTGTGTAAACTATTCCAGAGGGCAGATAAATCCTGAAACCTTCCAAGTCAAGCATCACGCACAATAGCTTACGAGGAAAACAGAACAGAGTCCAGAAAAAGGCTCAAATACGCGTGGAATTGGAGGAGGAGGATGATGGATGTTAAATCAACGGGAAGAAGACAAATTGTTCAATAAACTGTGTTCCAATTGTTTGGGAAAAAAAGTATTTGAGTTCTTATTTCTTTTGGCAAAAATAAATGCCAAATGAATCAATAACTTAAGTGAAAGTCATACAGAGGGGCTGCGGAAGGCGGCGTGGGGCGATGCGACGCCGTGGGCGCCCTTTTAATTGCGATGCTTTAAATCTAAGAAGCCATAAATGGAAAGAGTAATAAGTCTGACTGTGGAAAACCTTAAAAAATTACTGGGAGGAATATCATAAGAAAAGTTGTAAGACACGTGCAACCGGCAGAGCTGCACCTCCGTGTGGCCTCACGCAGGTGAGCGCGGGGCACGAAGCAGCCGGGCTGCGAGCGGGCGGCCTCGGGGGTGGCAGGACGGCGCCCGGGGTGTGAGCGCTCACCCTCCCCGGATGGCAGGGCGGCGGGTGAGACCGCAGGGAACCGCAGCTCCTCACTGACGGCCCACACGCCGGACCGCAGGCCCGTGTGGTCTTGCGGAGCAAGGAGGCTGGTCCACGGTGGACGGAGTTGGCGCGCTGCAGCTTTCTGGGGGCACATGCCCCCCGCTTTAGTTACATGTTCAGGCGCCCTTGGGCCTCACGTGGGGGTTGGGGCCTTTGGTGGCCGGGAGCCCATCTCAGCCGACCCTCTGAGCAGCTGGGCCGCTGGGTGGGGGCCTCCTTGTAGCCAGGGAAGCGAGGCCGGGCTGGACCTGAGGCCAGGGCTGAGTGGTCACACCCCAGGACCTTTCACTGCTGTCCTCGACAAAGTGCTCAGGCATGGAGAGAATGGCGTGGATGCTCTGGG
Source organism: Camelus bactrianus (assembly GCF_048773025.1). Classification (NCBI taxonomy): domain Eukaryota; kingdom Metazoa; phylum Chordata; class Mammalia; order Artiodactyla; family Camelidae; genus Camelus; species Camelus bactrianus. The sequence continues at coordinate 539,724 of NC_133545.1, forward strand.
ACGTTAGCGTCGGTGAGAATCTGTGAATGACCCGCAGTCTCCGGGGAAGCGTCAGTGCCATCCAGCCCCGTCCCCACACCGAGCGCTGGTCATCACGGCCCTCCCTGGGTCAGTCTCTGTTAGACCCTCAGTCCCACGGGGCCAGTCCTTGGTTGAGGGGAGAGCTCGGTCCACAACAACATCCTCTGAGTGGGTGAGGACATGGCAGCCCCGCCTGGACACTGCCGTCCTGCACGGCTCTGCACAGGGACCTGGCGCCGGATCAGAGGACCAGGGCATCCCTTGGATGAGAGGAAACGTCGTCGGCTTATGTGGACCGTGGTTGTGGCGTCCCAGGTCAGCTGGGCAGAAGGCAGCTGCCATGTTCTGGTGGGTCTCGGTCTGAAGACGTGAGGCGGTGACCTGAGAAGGGTCTACTGGAAGGTCCCTGCTGGTGGTGATAGGGAGGGCGCAGACGGAGGAAGGCGGCCAGGAAGTAGGAGGAAGGGGACGCGGACCTGCCCGGTTCGGCCGCGGGAGGGGCACCGCTAGGCAGAGACCAGGTGTGGGGCCACGGGGAAGCCGGCAGCCGCCCCCGCACAAGGTCCCTGCACACACTGTCCCCTCCATGCCCAGTTCCTCTCAGGGGGCATTCCTAAGAAGGGAGAGGGCATCCCTGCTCTGAGATCCTGGGGTCTCCTCTTGAGTCTGCCCATGCGTGAACCTCTTTTTCCCCACGAGCTTGGCCCCCCAGGGCCTGAGCAAGGTCAACACAGGGAGGCTGTGTGTCTGTGTTACTTTTGTGGAGTGACCGCAGATGCTGGCGGGAAGGGGAAGGAGGCCCCCGTGTTTTTCCCAAATACGCTCTGGTGAAGCCCCTCAGGGGTGTTCTTTCTGTGGGGAAACCAAAGCCTTAAGCAGGTTCTTTTGAAAAGGTGTGTACTCATGTGCGTGCCTGCGTGTCACGTGTGTGCCTGTGTGTGCACGGGTGTGCCTGTGTGTGCACGTGTGTGCATGGGTGTGCCTGTGTGTGCATGGGTGTGCATCATGTCGAGCCTCCTGTGGGCTCCTGGGGGAGGTTTTCAGATGCTCTGGGACGCTGAGCGTCAGGAGTGGATGGGTCCCCACAGGAGGCAGGAGGCAGGAAGGGGAGAACTCGGAGAGAGAGCTGGGGTGTTAGTTTTACCTCCTTTGCGGTTTTTCCTGGACCAGCCGCATCTCCAGTGTTCCCTCTAACTCAGCGAGCCATATTTTTCATTTGTTTTCAGGTCTGTTTTGGTATATAAAGCAGGTATGTCCATTAAATACATTTCAGGGCTCAGGAAAGTTGAGGTGCTTGGTTTTCCAGGAGCAGATGTGATGGAAGTCACCCCCGTCCTGTGGGAGTGGAAACCCGTGCCGTCTCTGTTCCTGATGGGGTCAGAGGCCCTGGTGCCGTCGGGAGGCTGAGGGCCTGTGCTGCCCGAGACCACTGGGGCTCTGTGGTCTGGGGGCTGTTCACTGTGGCCGGGCTACGCGTGAAGCCTGCAGTGTTGGCTTTGGAGTTAGTCCGCCCTCCTGTGAGCCAGTTTCTCAGTGCTGCCTCTTTTTGGAGCGTTTTAAACACTGGGCGCCTTTGCCGGGGGACGTCCTGGATCCCGGGGCCTGGCTGCACCTTTGGCAGGTTCCTTCCCTCTGCCGGCCGCAGACCCGGCAGCCGCCCCAGGCAGGAGCAGCTCCAGCTGAGGGGCCGTCAGGTCCAACCACGGCCACGGCGCCCCCACCCTCCCGATGGGCAGTCCTCCTGAATCTGTGCAGGGTCCTTTGTGAGAGCAGCACACGTGACCGTGGCCACGGGGACCTGCCAGGAATGGGAGTAGGTGTCCCCTCTCTGCTTCCTGAGGGAAAGTCCCGTGAAGGGAACCGGTTAAAACCTCCCCAGCAGCTCACAGTACCTCACGGCCAGGTCCCTGCTCTGGCGGCCAGCCCAGCCTGGCAGCTGCAGCGACGCGTGTCCAGACTCAGTCCCCTGGACAGCGAGGGAGCCCAGGTGGGTCTGTGACAGACTTGTGTGTTGATTTTAGGTTCTCCCAGGATCAGTGCTCAGCACATATTTAAAGCACTTGGAAATAGGGTGGAATTGCTCCGGTCGGTCTGCTCGGGACGGTTGATTCCCGTTCACGGGGACTGTGCCTCCACCTTTGTCCCTGGTTCTTGGTTTGGGGGGACGTGAGGAATTCTGGATCAGATGAGCTCTTACCTGGGGAACCTCAGCTCAGGGAAGAACGACCGGACCCCCTGATGAGTGGCGTCCATCTCAGAAGCGGGCTTGTCTCGCCTCGGGACGACCCACACTGCGTGGAGCTGCGGGTGGCTGGAGCTGGGCAGGTAGCGGGCCGTCCTGGGTTTGCACATCATCCACTTCTCTTTAGGGAGCGCGTGCTGTTTTCTGTCCGACAGGCGACCGGACAGGATTGACTGTCTGGCCCTCCTGGATTTTGGCCCCTGACTGGGACCTGCCCCCACCCTCCCTGATCTGTGCCATCTGCTCGGCTGGGCCAGCCTCCCCAGAGCCACGTTGCGGGGCGGAGTGGGGGGGCGCTTGCTGTTGGGCGAGATTGTTGGGGGACGTGCATCTCGTTCGTGGTTGACACCAGGGCGGGGGTGAGAGTCAGGAGCAGGTGAGAACACAGCTCCGGCTCCCGGGCACCTTCAGCTGCACAAGATAGTCGAGCAGCAATAGCCCAGGTCCGCCTGTGCAGGGACGCCTGGTTCCTGTCACCCGGTCCGGCCAGAGGCACAGGGGACATGGTTTCACCTCCAAGCAATTGTCACCAGGAGGCCAGGCTGCGTGGCGGGGTAGGGGCCGCCGTCCTGGCCCTGACTCTGCAGTGGACGTGGATGTGGAAGTGCCCACAGACCCCCACCCATTCGTGGAGCCGGGAACGTGGGGTTGCCATGGCGACCGGAGAGTGGGCTACTCAGCTCTCAGATGACAGGGGACCTTCGATTCCCACCAGCCTTTTATGTTTAGTGGAATGAGAGTGTCATGTGAGGGGACCAGGAGACCAGAGGGCCCTGACATGCTGTGAGCCCTTGGATGCCCGTCGTGGACTCAAGCCGGGAGCTGTGGGCTCTGGTCACAGCAGGGTTGCCGGGTGCAGGACCCACATGACCGCTTTGCTCACTGCACGTGTCCTGAGTTCACGCGTGTCTACAGTGGACAGCAGGGTAACGTAGATGCTGAGAGGTGGGTGTTGCTTTCCCAGTTCATGAGTGGTGACTGCTGGGCCCCAGCAGGACGTTAGACCGACCCCCTGGCCCTCAGTGGTGGTTTCTGGGCGTCAGCCGGGAGACACTGCGGTGCTGGCCTCAGGATCTTGCCTGCCCGTTAGGGTTCTCATTTCAGCCAGAAGCAGAATTGTCTCCAAGCTGTTTTTATACTGTTTCCCCCAAGATTTCAACAGAGTTTTCATCTCTGTACTTGTTATGATCAAGTCAGAATGTATTCAATTCACTCTCAATAATTTCACCTTCTTTCTTTTAGAAAAATTTCTCACAAGCACTTGAAGAACATGTGAACTGTTAATTTTTTCCCTGCCAGGTAGCAAAGTAGCTGAAACTGTCTTTCATAACAACAGGGTTGGCTGGGCAGAGTTGCAACTGGTTGGAAAATGATATAAAATATTGCTAACAGTGGTGCTAAACATTAGTTGTCAGTTTCAAGGAAGATACCAGGACTGTGGCTCAGGAATTAAATGTGTTTTGTATCACATCTGAAAACCAGACACGAGGACAAAGCTGTAAGAAAGCAGTTTGAGATCCAATGTAAGAAATAAGCTTCACTTAAAATTTTTTTTCTGTAAGAATCTTTCTTTCAACTCTTTGAGTGCCTGGGGGTTTGTGCCGTGTGTGTGCGCATGTACATGTCTGTTACGTGCTTGTACGCAGGCATCGTGTGCGTGTGTGCATGTGTGTGCTTATGTGTGCTGTGAGCATGCATATGTGCATGTGTGCATATACGCAGGCATCGTGTGCATGTGTGTGTGTACTGTGAGCATGCGTGTGTGCACACGTGCATGTACATGCGTGTACGCAGGCACTGTGTACATGCAGGAAAAAGCACAACCTTGATTCTGGGGAAGGGGAGCTGGCCCCCTTCTGCTCCGTGTGATTTATGTGTTGTTTTGATGATTTCTGTTTTCTTCAATACATGTGCATTTCGCCTTCAGTTTATAAAATTAAAAAAAGTATGCTCATTAGGAGTGTGGACAATGTGTAGCCGTGGAAATCAGAGCACATTCACGGTCATGCCTCCTAAAGACCCTGGATCCTCATGCTGCCCGTCTGCACCCAGATACAGATGCACAGAACACCACACCCAGGTGCCCGTCCACACCCAGACACAGACGCACAGACCACCACCACCCAGCTGTGGGCCCTGTTCCACTCACCTTGATAATATTATAGCATCTTTGTTATTGTAATCGTTTTGTGAATATTTTAATGACCATGAAACATTTTGAGTTGACGTGTAATCATTTATTTAATAATTCATCTATTGCCAGGCCTATAAAAATGTTTTTATTTTTCACTTTTATGAGAAGTATACGGTGACACACGTGGGCATGACATTTAAGAAGGGTGCATGTGCAAGTGCGTGTGTGCATGTGCACATCCGTGTGTGCGCGTGCACATGCTTGTGTGCGTGTGCACATCCGTGTGTGCACATCCATGCGAGTGCCTGTCCATGTATGCACATCCGTGTGTGTGCAAGTCCGTGTGTGCAAGTCCATGGGAGCGCGTACTGCGTATGCACAAACCGTTGGGAGGATTTGGCATATCTCGTCAAAGCAGAGTAAAAGCATTTGAATTGGAGTGCATTCAGTATGTGTTGAATTTAGGAGTGAGTGGCCACTAATGAAAGGTGCCAGTTAGAGCTGCCACCTGCTTGGCAGGCACGTGACAGGGCAGCTCCCAGGCCCCGTGTGGCCCTTCCACCCGAGGAGTGAACTTCCTCTGTCCTAAACCAAGGAAAGCCCCCTCCCTTCACCAGCCACTTCGAAGTCGGGCTGGAGGCTCCCATGGGTGGGGTGTGTGTGTGTGTATGTGCGTGTGTGAGCATGCATGTGTTTTGTTTTATTTCTTGGTCTTATTGTTTTAAAATGTTTAAGTTCGTGGCACACATTTTATAATCAGGGTTCAAACAGCAGCTGTTTCCAGGTCTTTGGAGAAAGTGGAAGCCTGGCTCCTGCGTGGGAGGCAGTGTCCCCCGTTTGGCTGCTCTCCACCGCCCTGCTGACTGGCATCTCCAGGGCACGGATGTGTCAGTGCCCAGGTAGGGATGCTGGCTGTGCTGGCCAGTCCCTCTCACCCCTGCGAGGTGTCAGGAGGGATGCCTGCCGCGGTCGTGTGCGCGGGAAGTGCGTGTCCCCCTCTGCATTTCCTTAGAGATGCTCCCAGGTCGGGAGGCCTCCCCTGCTCTCTCCTGCCTTTGCGGCCTTGGCGGGACAGTCCTGCTGGCCTGGGCCCTCCTCCAGACCAGCACACCTGGAGCCGAGTCGGGGTCTGGGTCCAGGCATGTCGGCTCCAAATCTGAAGCCTCTGTGTCAGTCCGCCCAGACTCCGGACGGAACCCTGGCCTGGGCTGAACAGCAGGCATTTTCTGTTCCCAGTCTGGGGCCCAGAAGCCCAAGGTCAGGGCGCTGCAGGGTCGTGTCTGGTGAGGACCCAGTTTTGTTTTGTAGATGGCGTCCTTCCCCTGTCCTCGCCGGGCAGAGGAAGGGGCTCTGGTCTCTTCCTCTTCTTCTAAGGGTCCCGCTATGGACGCTGCACCCTGGAGATCACCTCCCAGAGGCCCCACCTCCCCAGACCATCCCCTGGGGGCTGGCGCTTCCAGGTGCACTTCAGGGACACAGACAGCTCTCAGCCCCCTCATTTCTCTCTGTCTCTCACCTCAGGGAAGCGGCCTCTAGGTCACCAGGAGACCCACCGTGGTCTCGCATGGCTATTTCCACGACGCTGGTGCCCTTCCCCGCTTCCTGCCTGGAAGTGCTGGCTTGAATTTAACTTTTGAGGGGTGTTTGTATTTTGCTACATGACTCAGAGGCTTAGGAGAAGTGTACATGTTAAACAAGTCTAATACATAAACCAGTCAATCTGCAAATGCGACCCAGCCCGGACGATGCGTTTTTCATGAGTCTCGATGGCACACAGGCCTGTGTCGTTACTGCAGGGAAACATCATGCAGTTTTATCCTCACAGGCAGAGGGGGTCTCGGGAAGTCCTGCTCTGCCAAGCAGGCCAGTGTGCTTTGGCAGACGGGAGGTGGTGTTTTCCCGGGGGTCGGGGTGGGCCCTGCCCGAGGGCACTGGAGGCGCCAGGCGGGTGGCAGCAAGGCCCCTCTCAGTCTGCACAGCAGCCACGCAGGGTCCTGCCTGACCCTCAGGGGAGCGGCACTAAGGGTTTGTAGGGCAGTCCTGACCATCATGGATTCGGGCTGCAAAGCTCCTTCCTGTCCACCACAGTAGGTCCAGTCTGGAAAGCTCCCTCAGCCAGTTAATTGATGGGGGTGGGGAGGGCGAGGCTTGTTCTTCATAAGGAGGCTCTGTTCTCTCTTAAGAGACCTGTTCCCGACTCTGCTTGGCTCAGGTAGGGGCGGCCCACGTGCTCTCTGACAGCATGGGGGAGATGCCTCACACCAGATCAGTGAGGCCCCACCAGCCACACGCTCCTGGTCAGGTGACCAGGCTCCGCCTCATCGGCCAAGCTCGCTGTGAAACTGCTCACCCAGCGAGCCGGGCCTCCTGGAGCGCGGGCCTGAGGGCTCGTCCCCGCTAGGCCCGTAGAACACGTGGAGCGGCTGGGAGGGAGTGCTCTGCGCTCTCTGCAAAGATCAGACTTCCTGTCACGTGAGTCCCTGTGTCACGTTTCCGTGGGAACCTCGGTCACAGGATGGAATACGTTTTGTCTAATATGACGCTCACAGCACAGAGGAGGGACCCGGTCACCGGAAAGGTGATGTCACTGCCCAGGACACACAGCCTGTGACCACCTGTCCCTGCCCCCCCCCCCCACGGCCCACCCGTGCAGCTCGTCTGTTACATCAACCACACGCAAGCTCAGAGAAAGGTTAGTTTCCGTTAGATACTCACTCACACGCGCACCCCCCCCCACACACTGCACATTCGAACGCACATGAGCGCACACACACCAGACGGCACAGTATACGTGTGCAAACGTGTCGGTGTTACAGCTCAGTTGTAACAGCAACCTGTATCTGGGCAAGAAGCCAAGCAGCACTCGGAGACTGGAAAACTCAAGTTTATTACACCCGTGAGTTCAGAGAAGTTAACACTGCAAGCTCTGAACCCAATCTATACGTTTACACAGGCCTTTTATAGGCTGCCAATTTTACACTTCGCAACATCGTATGCAAATAAAGTACAACAGAAGTTGGCCAACCAGGAACAAGCTTTGTAGAAATAGACCAATCAGGAGTGAGCTCCATGCAAATAAAGTACTACAAATGGACCAATCAGAAGTTACGGAAGTGGACCAATCAGGAGTGAGAGTAATAACCAATCAGGAGTGAAGGAGGTAGCCAATCAGAAGTGAGCTCTGGGAACCAATAGAATTCTAGGTGTAAGCCGCTTTAGAGGCAAAAAAGTGAAACAGAGCCTCTGGGCCAGGGAACAGAATGGTGCTGGGAGGAGAGCACCGGCCCTTCCCGGCGGTTTCTTTACGGGGCTTCCCGCCTCAAGTGAATGCTCCATGTGTCTCTCCTCCCCCCGTTTGGGGTGTGGAACACGTTTGTCGGAACTTTCCAGCCTCGAGTTCCAGCTCAATACGTTGACTTTGTCACTTTTAGTTTGTCTACTTTGAGGTACTTTTGTGCCGCCCCCAAGCTTCTTTCTGAAGGTTAGTTTCGTTTTTCTGCACTAGGGAGCTAAGAGATAAAGGCTGTCGTGGAAGTGCTTCCGAGCCCCAGGGAAGGAGCCCCAGCGGACGGCCCCGGGAAGGGCGGTCTGACCTGGAGATGCCCGTCGTCAGGACGCGGCCTCGACGTTCCTTCCTCACTGAGCAGGGGCCGCCGCGGGACTCCCAGGGAACGAGGCCGCGTGCTGTCGGCCCGGGGCCGGGTGCTGCAGCCACGGTCAGAGGGGCACGTGCGCTACGCCGTGGGAGGGAGGGCAGTGACGGGGCGAGCGGAGCGCCGGGGTCGGCTACAGAGGTGCTGCGGAGGGGGGCTTAGGACCTAGTCGTGCTCAGTGCTCAGAACACGCAGAAACTGCTGCCGAGGAGCAGAGCACCGCTCCCCCAGGGTGGCGGGGCCTGGCCGGCAGGACCTTTGTGTCCTCAGACTGGCCTCCGGGAGCTCCCTGGGGCCCTCAGCCGAGACCTCGAGGACCCCTGGGGCGGAGTGCGGCTGCGACATGTCCCGGGTCCCCAGAGCGACCTGGAAAGGTGGGGAACCAGCTCTCAGCTGAGTGTTTCTTCTCCCGAAGCCGATGGGCGATCGGCGGCCCTCCCCCTCTCCGCAGTGATGGCGACTGTCACCCCAGCTGTCCTGAATGTGGTTCTCGCAGGGGCGTCTGTCTGGGACCGCGAGAGGCAGCAGGGCTGCGCGGAGGGGCGGCCGCCCTCCTTGCTATGGCCTCGCTGTGCGAAAGGGGCGGAGGCCTCAGCTCCGCGTCACTGAAACGCCGGGCCTTTCCTGACGCGCTCCCTACGGGCTAAGAGCCCTGCTCTGGCTGGGACAGCCCGGCTCAGCGGGCTGCTTTCGCTGCGGGTTTCACCCTCGCGCGCGTCACCAGTTGGAGTCGTCGGAAGGCGCTCGTCTTCCACGCGTTGCTGGCGTCCGAGCACAGGGAGGGACGGCGGCCTGCGGGGAGGGCGGGGGGTGCGGAGGGGCTGCGTGCAGCCCCGTCCTCGGGGAGAGCCTGCGGGTGGGCCAGGAGCCGCTAGGGTGCAGTTTGGGCCAGATCAGACTCAAGTGAGACTTGGAAGCAGCACAAAGGCAAGGAAAGCAGCTTCAGCAACGAGACAGAGCAGCCGAGTGAAGGCACGGCCTCCCGTGTGGGACGCGTCTGGTGTCAGGGGCTGGGCCGGGAGGTCTGAGGTTTCCGCGCCGCTCGAGCTGCGTGGCCCTCTTCCCTCAGGTCCATGTGTGTTTTGAAGCTGCAGCATCTCCGTGACTGTGAAAAATGCTCCCCAGTGTTTTCTTGCTCAGTAAGCACCTAGGAGGCCCTGAAGCTGTGACACCTCGTCAGGGGACCTGTGGGCCGTACGGCGTTCATTGAAAAATCAGTCACAAGATGCCGGCGGAATCCCTCCCTGGTGGCCCAAACCAGCTTGAGTAGAAGTTTCAGGAAACAGTACCGTTTGGCGAGTTTGGGGGCATGACGCGGGCTTTGAGATCCGTGTGGAGGGAAGCGAGCGCTTTTACTTAGGGGCGGGGCCGTCAGCAAACCTGTTTTGAAGAAGGCGTGGCGGCACCGGCTGCTGGCTGGAAGCACGGACGCAGTGTCACGGTTTGGAAAACGGTGGCGTCTTGCGTCACGCAGCCGGTCCCGCGTGCTCGCTGGTCCCCAGCCCGAGGCTGACTGTGCCGGGGCCACGGGGGCCAAGTGAGGCTCGCCCGCCGGCAGCGCAGACGGGCGCGGGGCCTTTGCCTTGGAGGCGAGCTCCGTCACGTTGCCGGCCCGCAGCGAGGCCCCGCCCCGGCTGCGCTCGCTCCGCGCTCCCACCCGAGCTCGGCCGGGGCGAGCACTCGCGCTCCTCCGCTCCCTGGGGTTGTCCTCCTTCGCTGTTGGGAAAACGAAGGCCTGAGGCGCGGGGCTCGAACGGCGTGTCCGTGTCGCTCCGGGAAAGCTCGCTCTTGTCCGGACGGCGCTCTGCAAGCCGTGTGGGAGTTCGTGTCGTCCTGACACCTGGGAGGCCCAGGAGGACCTCCTGCCCCGTGACCGACAGCGAGGCAGTGGGGCCCCGCGGAGCTGCGTCCGCTTGGCCGTGACAGGCGCACACAGCCCCGCAGGCCGAGGCCTTGGCGTCGCCCTCCCTGCTCCACGCCCGGCTCCTCCGGGCCCCGTGCGGTCTCGGGCCCGCGTGCGCCTGCAGCCTCTTCTCCGGGAGGGACCGAGGCAGCCTGGGCTCAGCATTGGCTGACCCATGGGCAGGTGCTTCAGCCACTGTGGGGCCAGTGAAACCCATGCCCCCTGGACAGCCCCCACCTTGTCCCCACCTGGGGGACTTGCAACGTAACAGGGAGGAAGTCGCCATGAAAGAATGGAGGGAAAGGGGTCACAGAGTGATGAGCAAGAAACCTCAAGTCTGCAGTAAGACAGTTCCAGGAGACGGGCTCCCCGGCGGTGCGGAGGCCGTGAGTGTGGTTGGGTCGAGAGGGCGGTAACTCGGGCAGAAAAACGCCTTTCTAAGGGGTATGGGTCATGGGGACCCTTGGGGCTGCGACCTCCCTCCTGTGCCCGAGTCCTGCCCTGCTGTGCTGTGGTGCCAGATGAGCCCCACTCCATTCAGATGGAGACGCAGGCAGGTCCCTCCCACTCCGGGAACCTGCAGGGAACAAGGATGTTCTCCAGCCGCCGGCCTGTCCCTTCCTCCCTGGCGGAGGGACCCCTGGCCCTCGCCGGCCCTGACCGGGGAGAAGGGGCCTGGGCGCCTGCTGTGCAGCGGGGACACTCCCCGTCTTCTGCTCCTCCGTCACCCTGGGCGCGCCCCGACCTTCCTCCACCTGTGAGGACTGTTCATTCATCCTTCCAACCTCTGTTCGAGCACCACACCCTCTATGAAGCTCTTCCCAGGTCTCTCCCTCCAAACGGGTGTCTTCGTTTCTCTACTCCCATAGCTGTCAGCATATGCCTTTATTATATGTTCATCACACTTCAACCTGGACCTTAGCTGACCATGCACCCAAGCATGGCAACGCTGGCCCGTGAAAGGGCAGTGGTCTGGAGGACCTGCCTGATAGGGGGCACGGGAGCCGGTCGTGCAGGTTACAGCGGTGAGGGTGCGTCCGGGTCGCCACTGTGTCCGCAGTGCCTTCCTTTTCATCACTGAGTTGTCTTGACTGCTGAGGGCTTGTGCACTGTGGGAAGGACCTGCTTGTTTACCCCTCACCCACTGAGTGACATCTGGGCTGCTTCCTATTTGGGGTAAATCTTCATTTTTCTGGGATAAACGGCCAGGGGTTCAATTGCTGGCTGTGTGATGTGTATGTTTAGTTTTCCAAGACCGTCAGACTGTTTTCCCGAGTGTCTGTGCCATTTTGTGGCCCCACCGGAAACGTAGCTGTGTTCTGGTTTCTCCAGATCCTCGCCAGGATTTGGGGCTGTCGCTGTGTTTTGCCCTAGCCCTTCTGATAGGGGTCAGTGGTGTTTCGCTGTGCGTTTCGTTTGCATTTCCCCAAAGGCGAATGCTGTCGCGCAGCCTCACGTGGGCTGGTTCGCCGCCTGCACATCCTCTTCGATGAGATGTCTCTTCGTGCCTTTTGCCCACTTGTAACTGAGTTTTTCACTGTCCCATCCTGAGAGTTCTGCCTGTGTCGCAGATTAGTCCCTCACTGGCTGTGTAGTTTGAGGTTCTCTCTCCCAGTCTGTGCGCGCCTCCTCATCCTCTAACAGGACCTTTCACAGAGCAGAAGTTTTAATTTTGATGAGACCCAGCTTATCGGACTTTCTTTTTACGGATGACGTTTGGTGTCAAGTCTAAGAACTCGCTGCCTCACCTCGGCTCCGAAGATTTTTGATTTTTGATTTTTGATTCCTCTAAACTTTTCACTGTCTTATATTTTACATTTGCATCCATAACCCATTTGGGTTACTTTCTGTGTAAACCCTGAGCCCTGCGTCGAGGCTCCTGTTTTCCCCTCTGGAAGCTCAACCCTCCAGCTCCATCTGTCGAAAAGGCAATTTTTCAGCACCAAGTTGCTTTTGTACTTGTGTCAGAATCTGCTGGACGTTCCTGTGTGGGTCTTTTCCTGGTCCCGTGCTCTGCTCTGGTGACCTGTGTGCCCATCCTCCATGGCACCACGAGGTCTCGGTGACCGGCTGGTGCGGTTGGGTCACAGGGGTGGGATCTGTAGGTAGAGCAAATGTCTCCTTCTTTCTTCTTCTTTTTTTCTGGACTGTTTTAGCTCCCAGGTCCTCTGCTGTCCCACTGAAGTTTCTTGTCTGTGTCCACAAAGCCTCTTGCTGGGATCTTGATAGGAATTGTGTGAGACTTCTGTATCGGTTTGGGGAGGATTTACATCGTTATTATGTTGAGACTTTCAACCCATGAACACAGCATGCCTGTCGTTTACTTAGATCTTTGATTTCTTTCATCAACACTGTGTAGTTTTCAGTGTGCACAGTCCTGAACACGTTCTGTCAGATTTACACCCAAGTACTCACCTTCTGGAGTGACTGTAAATAGTATGTTAGTTGCAGCATCAGTGTGGCCATAGCTAGTATACAGACAAATAATTTATTCTAGGAGTTTTTTGTAGATTCGCTGGTATTTTCCATGTGGGAAATTATATCGCCTGGAAACAGGCAGGTTTCTTTCTTCCTTTCTCACCTGCATGTTTCTCATTTCCTTCTGCTGCCCATTGCGGTGCTGAGAACTTGCAGCTCTGCTGAGTGAACGTGGTGAGGAAGCACACCCTGCCTCGTTCCTGACCGCAGTGGGAAAGCTTCCAGCTTTTCACCGTTAAGTGTGGTGCTGGCCGCAGGCTCGTGCGGATGCTCGTTGTCGAGGTGGTGAAGCCCTGAAGTCCCCCCTGGCCCTGTTTTCCTGAGAGTTTCCATCGTGAGTAGGTATTGAACTAATTGACTGATTTAGGGTTAAACCAGCCTTGCATCCCTGGAGTAAACTGCATGAAGTATAATTATTTTCACATGTTGCTGCATTTTATATGCTAAGGTACTTTCTTATGGGTCTTAATGTTTATATTTATGAGGGATGTTGGTCTGCAGGGTTTTTTGTTTTTTGTTTACTGTCTTCGTCTGCTTTTGGTATCATGTTAGTATTAACTAATACTAACATCTAAAATTAACTGGGGACATTTGGTCCTTTTCTGTTTTCTGGAAGGAATTGTGTAGCATTCATGTTAATTCTCCCTTAAATATTTGGTAGAATTATCCAGTGAAACCTTCTGGGTCTGGAGATTTCTTTTTGTGGAGGTTTTAAATTATGGATTCAATTTCCTTAACAGTTATAGGGCTATGAAATTACCTGTCTCCTATTGGATGAGTTTGGTAGTTTGTGTTTTTTGAGGAATGGGACATTTCATCTAAGTTTCCCTTTGACCATGGACTCTTTAGCAGTGCTGTTTGATCTCCAAGTGTCTGGAGATTTGTCGTATCTATGATTGATTTCTAGTTCGATTCCATTCTGATTGGAGAATATACTCTGAATGATTTTGATTCTTTTCATTTTGCTGAGTTTTATTTTATATTCTAGGATCTGGTCCACGTTAGCTGGATTTGTCTGTTTCCCCTTTCGGTCCTATCAGTTTCTGCTTCACATACTTGGCAGCTCTGTTGTTTGGTGCACATGAATTTAGGGTGTGTGTCTTCTTGGTGGATTTACCTCTGTCCCTGAGGCATGTGTCTCTCTCTGATTTGTTTGCTCTGAAGATTTATCTGCTATTACTGCTTTTGTTTGACTGACAGTTTTTTTTTTAAACCTTTTACTTTCAACCTGAAAGTTGGAGTGAGTTTTTTGTAAATGGCATATATTTGGGTCATGCGTTTTTAAACCGCTCGGTCAATGTCTGTCCTCATTGGTGTATTTAGCCCATTTATGTTTAATGTAATTATTGGTTTGTTAAGGCCTTGAATCCCATCTTACTATTTTTGTTTTCTGTTTGTTCTATTTCTTCTCTGTATTCTTTTTCCTTCATTCCTTTAGGTTATATTTACTTTATTTCAAATCCATATTGATTTATCTACAGTACTTTGACTGTATCTCTTGGTTGGTATGGATATTACATTATATGTACAAAACTGTCACCATTTGCTGGTGTCATCATTTTACCATTTTGAGTGGGGTCTAAACCCTTACTTCCCTGAGTGATTCTTCACCTGGTTTATTATAGTTACTTAAAATATTTTCTCTGCATATAACTAGAAGCACATCAGACAACGTTATAACGTTTGCCTCAACTGTGAAACGTAACTCAGGAAACTCAATGGAGGGAGAAGGGGTCGCATTCCCTCAGACCTTCACTTTCATGCTTTTTCCTTCTTGATGTTCTGAGGCTTCTCCTTCTGTCACCACCTTTCTATTCACAGAAGTTCTCTTAGCAGGCCTTTCAGGGTAGGTCTGCTGGTAAAGGAGGCTCTCATTTTCATTTGCCTGAGGATGTCTCCATTTCCCTGTCACTCCTGGACGATATTGTCACTGGGTGTCTGGACTGGAGGATTGTCAGGATTCTGGATTGACAGCTTTTTTCTCCCAGCATTTGAAAAATGTTGTGTGATTTCACGTAGCCTCTGTGGTTCCTGATGAGAACTCCTCTGTCACTGGATTATGTTCAACTCATGGGTATGGTGTTATTTCTCTGGCTACTATTTCCTTTGCCTTTAGTTGTCTGAAGTTTAATTATCGTGTGTCCCAGAGGAGATTTGAGTTTATCCCATTTGCGATGCTCAGCATCTGGAATCTTTAAGTTTATTCTCATCAAAACAGAAATCTTCAGTCATTTTTTGGAGTGCCTTTCAGCACTGTCTTCCTTCTCCTCTCCTGGGACTCTTATGACATAAGCATTAGATTTTTTGTTACAGCCCCACAACCCGGAGACTCTGCCCCCATTTTTTCAGACTGTCTTCTCTCTGTTGCTGGAATTGGGTAATTTCTACTCTTCTGTCTTCCAGGTCACTGATTCTCTGATCTGCCCCCTCCATCTTTCTATAAAGCACATCCACTGAGCTGTTTGTTTTGGTTATTGTCTTTTTCAGTTATAATATTTTCAGTATTTATCTATTTGCTGAGACTTTCTATTTCTTTGTTGAGGCTTCCCATTTTTAATTTGCTTCAAGTGTGTTCATAATTGTTCACTGAAGCGTCTTTAACATGGTGGGTTTACAGTCTCTGTCAGAAAATGCCGGCATCTGTGTCATGTTAGTGCTGGTGTTTACTGATCATCTTTCTCCATTCAGTTTGAGGTTTTCTTGGTTTTGAGAAGAGTGGTTCTCTGTTGAAACCTGGACATATCTGGGTTATATTATGGGACTCTGGGTCTCATGTAAACCTTGTGCTTTAACTGGCTTTTTCTGGCACCACTCTGCTGGGGTGTGGAGGGGGCTCTGTTACTGACAGTGGAGGTGGAAGTTGGGGTTCCCCACTGGACCTTTGCTGACACCTGCAGGGAGGGTCTTGTCCTCACAGCTGGGAGAGGGGTGGGTGGGAGTCTGAACTCCCAACGTGGTCTCCGCTGATATGAACAGGTGATTACCACCTAGAGGGGATCCAGTCGGGGTCACTGGCCTCACAGTGGAGGATGCGGAGGCCCCCTCTCAGCCTTTGTGTGAGTGGGGGTGGGGTCGTGCTTTCTTCTAGGTTTTGGGGGTAGGGGAGCTGCATCGTCCACAATGTGCTCAGTTGCTCCTTTCCTGGCCACTGACTAGAGAGAAGCGACTTCAGCTGGGTCCTCGTCGGCACCTGGGCTGCTGGTTGATTCAGCTCCACGTCTGAGATGACAGGCCAAGGGAAACATGGGGGCCCCACACGTGTTTTCTCAGGTCCTGGGCCCCTGGCCACCTGCCACCTCCTCTCCACCCTACACAGCCTCTCATGTGTGGCCCAGGGTGTGGCTGAGCCAGGTGGGAAGAGCAGGCGAGTGTGTGCTCACCCAGGGTCTCGTCTCTCCGACCTGCCTAGGAGACACGCTCACGGAGGACGTCCAGCCCCTATATCTGTGTGCCCGGTTCCCGAGTGCTGCCAGGAGCGCTTAGAGGTTCAGGGTTCCCTCACTGGCCCGACAGACACATCCATCACGTGGCCTCCACACAGACCCCAGAACGGGCACGGCTCAGACTGCTCTGCTCTTTAGATAAAAATATTACTGCAGTTCTGTTATTTAAATTTTAAAAATGATTTTTTTTTCATGGTAAGTTCCTTCTGTGCTCTTGATTTTTCTGTTTCCTCCCATCCTTCTGGGAGTGGCGTGCTGAGACCGTGCCCGTTCCCCAGCGCACAGCGCTGGACCACATGCTCACACTGCAGACATGCCTCCTGGGGGGGGACCAGTAACAGCCACACAAACACATCGCATGCGGGGCGATTTTTAGGTGCTTTTGTCAAACGGAACAGACTAGCTTACTTCTAAGCATGTTTAACCCCAAAGTAAGGGTGACAGTGCCTGTGAGGCTGGGTCTCCGGCTGGGTCTCCAGCTGGGTCTCTGACCCTCTCTCCAAACGTTGCGTCACCCTCAGCTGCTGGTGGCCGCAGGAGGCAGCTGAGGGGGCAACTTTTCCGTCAGCTTCACTCTGGGTAATGCTGTCAGGTCTTCTGAGATTTAGACTCAGTTGGAAACTGTTCCAACAGTTTGAATCTTGCCAGTTGTAAGTTTTAAAAAATGTTAGATTTGCATTTGAAAAAGCGTTCCAGTGGGTCTATGAAGGCAGTTTACATGTAAGAGCTGTTCTTTTAATTCTACTGAGAACGCATGTTCTCAGTGAGTCCTGGACTTTCTTGTGCTGCACTCATACACACACCAACGCACACAAACGCATAGCCGTCCTGATTTGAAGATTTTGGTAATGTGTTTTTGTACAGGGCATAAAAATACATCTCTGTAATTACATGATATTTAGTGATTAGATAATTATGGATAATTGCACGGGATAGTGCTAAGTGCTACAGTGTTACCATAAGATCTAAAATGTACAAATTGCATAATAATTATTCTTGGGAGTTATTTGGTAATTCGGAGCATAATTATCATGTGATCTGCAGTGCATGTAATTAATGCATAATCACATGGACTTTGCCATCATAACTGCTTTGCCCTTGTTATAAAGCTCTTTGTCATAACATTTGAGTATAAATATGGTGTAATTGGCTCCAGACACAGTACATTAAGCCCCACAATAACTGCTTTTCTAGTAATAGTACCCCTTATTTCACTTCAAACGTGTGGCTCTCGAGCAGGGTGGGGTTAGGAGGAGCAAGTTGCCCAGACGTGGCCGCGAGCAGGCCTGGTGGCCACCGTGTGTGCTTGGGGGCCGTGGCCAAACCTTTCCAGGTAGGGAAGTTGGCCGCTTTCTCTGCAGACGGCTTCCCTCTTTGGACCAGAGTGCATGCCTGGCCGGGGGCTCCTGCCGTCCAGCTGTCCAGCCTCCTCCCGCCTGGTTTTCCACTAGCAAAGCGCCCAGCAGTTTCTGGTGCAGGGAACTCCGGGAGCCAGAGTGTCTGTAAGGAGGAGACCTGGCTGTGAACCGCCCTCTGTGAGGGGACGACGTGGCGGGAAAGCCGGGAACAGCAGCTCTGCTCGGCTTTGCCTCGTTAACACAGGTCCTGCCGCTCTCCCCGCAGGTTCCTCGTGGCAGGACACCACCGCCCAGCACCTGATGGCCCGGGAGCTCTCACACCTCCCCCAGACCTACCCACGACGTCCCGACGCGTCCCACCTGGCCAGGTAAGGTGGATGTGCCTTCTGTCCCCATGAAAACGGCCACAGCCAGCAGCCACCAAGCCTAGTTCCTTGTGTCATGTGGCAGAGTACCCCCATCTCCCTGGCATTGAAGTTCCACAAAGTTGGGGTGTCTGCACGGGGCCCTGCCCGTGGGTGTGCTGCAGCCACCCCCCCGGGTGCCCTTGTCACCCCAGACGTGCCCAGGGGTCCTCCCTTGTTCTTCCTGAGACCCTTGGAAAGTCTGCGTCCTCAGCCTTGGCTGAAAGCAGAGAAGTCAGAATTCTCATCTCCCAGGGAGAGTTTATTGTTCACTTTGGTACAAAAAGCAGGATTAAGCCCCGAGTGTCACCCCATTCCCTGAGCACCGCGGCCTGTGTGAGCGGAGGACTATCCCCACCACGTCCTCACCTGCCCCGTCAGAGGGTCCGGGGCCTCGTCCATGCCTGCAGGGGACACAGGCCCGGGTTGAGCGCTCTGTCCAAGGACATGGTGCAGTCAGCGGGCCGTCCCTCTCACTCACTGAGCGGGAAGAAGACCCTCCGGCTTCATGTGCAAAGTCCATTCTTCCCTCAGAGAGAGAATGTCCCACATGGCAGGCCTAGCCACAGCAGCCCTCGAACGCTAGCCTTCAGGGCCTGCCTTTCTGCCTCTGGCCTTTGAGGAGAGGAAGCACCTGGGCCACCAGGTCCCGGGGACAAACGTGTGAACCTGATGGCTGGTTACCGAGGTGCCTCTCGCTGGCCGGACTGAGGGTTTCTTGAGGGTCAGAGCTGTTCTTTGTGTTTCTTGTGCCGATACCCTGGGCTTCATCCAGGAGAATGTGTGATGTCGTCTGTTGTGTGAAACAACACAGACCCAGCGTCAAGCTGTCTCGAATTTCCATTTTTATTTGGGTGAGTTCAGACTCTCCATGCTGGACTTTACATTACGCTGGGCGTCTCAGTGCCGCCCACTTCTCCTCTTCGTGAAGCTGGGCCTGAGTGTGGTGCGCCGCCCCAGGCCACCACGTGAGAGGCTCCCACCACGGCTGGAGTGCAGGGTGGACGCCACGGCCCTGGGCTGGCAAAAGCTTTCCCTTTGCTTTTCAGGAGCCCCAAGCAGAGCGTCCAGGACGAACGGGGCCTCAGCCGGGAGGGCAACGTGCTGGCCGAGGTCCTTCAGCGCTACCTGCCCTACCTGGAGGCCTTGGCCCAGGCTGCCGCCCCGAACACGCTCCCCGGGCTGAAGCTGGACAGGCCGCTGGCGCAGGTGACTTCGGAGCTCTCTCTCTAGTCTGGGGCATGTCTGTACCTGCCAGGCGGTTCCCTCTGGGCACATGGGGACAGTGGTTCCTAGGCCCGCAGCATCTCTGGGCCTTCCGCTGTATCCTGGTCAGTGGGCGGGGCAGGAGGCCTGGCGTCTCCACCCTTCAGGAGGGCCTGCGCGCCCGCTTGGACAGGCCGGGGCCATGGGGCCCACTTGTGCTCGTGGAGGGTGGGAAGCAGGTGGGTCCAGGGTGCCTCAGACTGTCCTGGGGCCTGCACTGCGAGTTGCTGTCCCCGGAGAGCCCTTGGGGCGGCATGTAGGCACCAGCTGTCGGGCCCGAGGGTGGAAGTTCATTTTGTACTGAGGCCAGTCTGCTTTAGAGCCACCCAAGATTTGGAGCACCTTGAAAAGGACAGTTTACAGAAACAATTAGAGATCTCGGTAACTTTTAGTGGGCAAGTGTGCGTGATTTTTTCTGGCAACTGGTTGAACGGGAGTTGCCAGGCTTTGACTTGCCTGGGGTGAGGGCGGGGGTGAGGGTTAGGGTGGCTTGTCCCCGAGGGGCCTGGGGTGGGTGGCTCCGTGGCCTTCGGAGGCACTCCTCACAGAAGCTTTGGGAAGAAAGGTACCGCTGAGATGGGAAAGACAAGTTACAGGCGTGGAAAGAGTGTTTGCCAGCAGTGCACCTGAAGAAGCACTTCTCTCCGTGGTGTGTAGAGAGCTCTCAAGACTCACTGGAAAAAACAGAGATATAAAACATGAGCAAAAGTTTGAAAGGACTTCACCAAGGGGGATAAACGGGTGGCAGAAAGCTCGTGTGAAGTGTTGGACGTGGCTGTTCACTGGGGAGGTACGAGTTAACAGCAGTGGTGAGAGGCCACTGCGTGCCTGTCAGAGCAGCTGAACGCAGAAGACTGACCGCTCCGCATGTTGGTGAGAAGGTGGGTGCACTGGACTCTCGTGCTGCTGGCGGGAGTGGAAGGGGGTTCAGCCACTTTGGAAAACACACACCTGCTCTCTATCCAGCCACCCACTGCTGCCCGAGAAGGGAAGCTTTGTCCACCAGGAACAGGAATGTTCATGGAGGCTGCAATAGCAATTTTCAGCGAGTGGAGACAACCCAAGTGCGTATCAGCGAGTGAGTGGATAAACACCTTGCATTTCACCCGTTAAACGGAACGCTGGTTAGTGATAAAAGTGAATACCGTGGGCGCACGCAGCAGCATGGATGAACTTGAGAGTAACTGTGCTCATTGAAAGACAGGAAAGAGCACATGTTCTCATCCCATTTATACAGAATTTTAGAAAATGAGAACTAGAGCGTAAGGGACGGGAGGCAGGCTGGGGGCGGGCGGGGCCTGGAGATGGAGGCTGGGGAGGCGTCCAGAGGGCAGGCAGACACGTGTGGGGTGACCGGCACACACTGTCCTGACTGCCGTTCCCCCAGGGTGCGCCTGCGCAAGAGCGTGTGAGAGCAGAGGTGCACCGTTCACTGCGTGTCAGCTGTGCCTCAGCGACGAGTGGCTAGCGCAAGCATGCGAGTTCTCAACAGGTGCTTTGCTTAAAAAGACAAACAGGTGGCCAGTAACGGCACCCGAGACGCTGACAGTCATCATTCATTCGGGAGATTAAGGAGCAAACCTCATGTCCACTAGACTGGCTAAAGTTAAAAGAACCGTAGTACCTACTCATCGTGGGGTGAAGAGTGATGGAAACACTCCAGTTCGTGGGAATACGAGCTGCTCAGCCATCACTTGGCAGTTTATTTACGGCTGAACGTCCGTCTGTCCTGTGACACAGCAGGTGCCCCCGGGCTGCTCAGGAGAAGTCCCGCAGGCGGCCGTCACTGCAGCCTTGCTCACAGGGCCCTGCCCGGAGACCACGCAGGGTCCACCAACAGGCCCGCCACCTCGTCTCTCGTCTCTGAAGCGGTGCCGCCTTCGGAGATTGAGTTTGGGAACACGGGGGTCCCTCCTGCCCTGGACTTAGCTACGCCACTGGGAGCAGCATGTGCAAAACTGCAGAGCTCAGAGGACCGCGGCCACAGTGCTTAAGCGTGCCACCTCTCTGGTGTCGTTTGATTTTGAGTTTCTGGCTTCTGCTTTCATTTGTACTGATCTTGGGTGGGAGGCCGAGCCCTGGTGGTGTGCGTCCACGGAGGAAGGGTCAAGGCGTCCCAGCCGTCGTCCTGACCCCCTTCATCCCGGGACGACGTCCCGCTGCAGAGCAGCCTGCTCTCCTGGCCGGGGCATCCAGGACTCTCACCAGCTCAGAGCTGAGCTGCGGGGCAAGCCAACCTCCCGGCCGTGGTGGGCTTGTGCGCCTGGTGGGGCGGTGGCCATGGTGTGGATGCAGGAGGGCAGGTGCTCAGCTCGTGTCTTTTCGTGGTGTGATCACAGCACCTCCCCGCCCAGGCCCCCGCGGCCCTTCCCTCTGCCTCTGCTTCTGTCCTGGGCTCACGTGAGCTGGACCTTAGTCGCTCCCGCCCCAGGGTGGACGCTACAGCCTTGGGGAGGTGGCCGGCTCTCTGCAGCACCCCTGATGGGGGAGGTGGTGGCGGTCTGAGCATGTGGCTAGCACCTGCCAAGCTTCGCGGGGGCTCTGTGCTCGCTGGTTCCTCTCCACTGTCGAATTCTGTGTGCGCAGAAGACGTTCTCTTTTTTCTCTTTAGTTTTGATTTGACTCCTCATGTCGCCATGTGCAACGCTGCCTGGGTGGTCTCCACGGGCGTTCACCCGTCCCTGCGCTTCACTGAGGGGCGCTGGCCTTCTGCGGTCACACGTTCTGGAGAAAGAGACGTCCCTTGAGACCATTGCTCGGCACCTCCGCTGATGAGGGAAACAGCAGCTGTCCACTTTCAACGCTTAATTGTTGGTAGTGCTGAAACCAGAGCCCTGAAATTCTCCTCCAACTTTTTCATGTTTATTTTTTAAGTCCAAAACAAGGTCCCCGAGTTGGCTCCTTAAACCTAGCTGAGCATGGTTCTGCATTTTCCGTCGGGCAGACTGCAGGGCGGGCCTGCTTCTCTGTGGCCAAAGCCAGCTCTGCCCGAACTCACAGGAGATCTTGTCTCTTGTCCCGAAACTGAGGATGCTTGTGTCTACACCAGAGGGTTGCTGAGGAGGTCAAAGGGAACGAAAAGCACTCAAAGCCAAAGAAGGGCCTAGCGCTGGTCCTCAGAGCACACGACCCGCGCTGTGCCTGCTGTCCTGACGGCCTCAGTGGGGTGCTCTGGTTGGCTGGCCTGCAGCTCAGGCCTCGTGCGCATCCAAGGGGGAGGGAAAAGCTGATTGCACCTCTGCTTCCGTCCAGTCCCTTTGCTCTCTGCTTGCGGGTGTGAGGCTGCGGGTGCAGCTGCTGGACAGGACAGAACAGAATGCCAACCAGAAGGCGCACGTCCTGAGGCAGAGACGCTGGAGGGAGAGGCGGGGTGGGACGGGATTGAGGATGGCACCTGCTCCGTGCTTCGCTGGGGTTTCTGTAGAGTAATTCCAGCTGCATAACGTTTGTTGATGTCCGTGATTTAACAGCCACACTCCGTGTTACTCTTAACCTTGTGCAGAATCATTGATCCTGAGGTCTAGATCCTAACACCTCTCCAACCTCAGAGTGTGTGAACTCTGCAGAAGCTGTGTGGGGCTTATTTTTCTAACTGAAAGCTCTGTATCTCAGCAACCAGAGCACAGCTACCCTGGTCAGAGACAGACCCGCCTGAGGCTCCTCTGACTGCAGGAGTGTCCTGTCTTGCGACAGTGCTGTCAGTAAGAATGACACCTCCAATCTCCTTCCCCTGCACGTGGCGGGCAGCTTAGAGCCTGAACACTGTTGAGCTCTGACAACTTTTCCACTGTGTTGGGAGAGACAGACAGACAGACAGAGACAGAGAGAGAACAACTGGCCAGGATCTCCCTCTGCGGCCGGAGCACAGAGAAGCAGAGCAAAGTAACCCCCCCCTTACATTAATGAGCTGGAGGTGGGAGTTCCTGAGACCCCAGCCCCCAAGTCCAGCTGCGTCCGGTGGTGCCTCAGGGCCATCTCGTTAGGGAGCCTGTGGCAGCCCCACTGCTGTGGACTTCGTCACGCCAGCAGCAAGCGTGTCTTGATCAGTGTGCTTGTCAGCGCTGCCTTCGGGCTGTGAGACAAACTGGAGGAAATGTTTGTCATCTGGTCCACAGATGGCCCAATTTGGGTTTCCTAATTTGTTTTGGATCCTTGGCACCAGAGACTGTCTGATGAGCATGAGTGACCAATGTGTAGACGTGGGTCTCATCCCCTCAGCGTTTGCTGGCATGTGGGACTCGGAGGGCCCGCAGGCCTTCCTGGCAGTCTGAATTCATAATTGTGCAATCTGGGACTGGGGTGGGTAGGTTTCCGTGACAGGAAGGCACCGACCTGCAGCCCGAGGACCTAGGTGCTGGCGCAGCTGGGAGGTAAGGAAGGCACTTCCATGGCTGCCTCACTGATGGGCAGGCAGGTCTAGGAAGCTGGCTCCAGGAAGCTGCCCTGATTTCCCCAGCTGACTGGTCACTTCCTTCCAGGCTCTATCAGCAAACCTCCTTAATACACTTTCAATTATAGTTACTGATGTCTGTGACTTAACTCCCACTTTAGTCTGCAAATTGTCTGAAGATAGGTCCGTGTTTGATATGTTCCTCCTCCACAGAATGTAGCCCAGAGCTCAGCACAGCAGTAGGTGTGATGGTGGTAATGAAGTTGGTGATGTTGATGGTGGTGACACTGGTGGTGGTGGTGGTGATGGTGCTGATGGTGGTGATGCTGCTTGAAGGCAGTGATGCTGATGCTGCCTATGGTTTATCAGATGCCTCCTCGGAGCTGTGAGCTGAAGTAGGCACGTTCCCCTATACTCTCCCTAATACTCACAACTGCTTCAAGAAAAAAAGAACTTTTCCCCAGTTTTGCAGGTGGTAAAAGTGAAGTTCAAAGAGGTCGCAAAGTTACAAATGCCCCACTGAGCTGTGCTGGCCAGACGGGGCCAGTCTCCCCCTGTGTCTGGTCAGCCAACGCCTGTGGGGTGTGTTGTGAGTGGGTTTCACCCCCTCTCCCGTGGGAGCACCATGAGTTAAGGGATGAGCCTGGATGGACGTCATTTCAGTGCAAAGGGCAGCGAGACTGGCAGCCGTTCTCCACCGCTCCACACACAGAGGGGATCGCACTGCGGACACCCACACTCGGCGTCTCTGACGCGCAGCTTGAAGCATGAATGTGCCTGGAGGAGCCAGGCCATGTGCTGGAAATCGGCCAGTCCTTTTAGGTTGCAGATTTGGGCAACTGTACAGTCTCAAAAATTATTCAGCATTATTGTAGGAAATTTGAATCATAGGTTTGTTCAATTGAGGCTTAAAACATCTTTAGAATAGGGGGTTTGAAAGTGAGCTGGAGCTTTTTAGACTCAGAGCTGACAGTGTGACAAAGGGTGCACTTGGATGGCCCCCGTCAGGGGCTGACCCTCAGGTTTCCTGCTGCTTCAAAGAAGGTACAGGTATAAGAAGGCACCGCAGGGACAGCACCAGGAGCCACTGTGTTCCAGGTGCCAGGGCCATCTTCCCCACTTTACAGACGACTCAGAGGTTAACTGACTCGCCAAAGCGAAGGTCACTAGCCTTGTGAGCAGCGGAGGTGGAGTCAGACCCTGGCAGCCTGGCCCAGACCCCAGCTCCCTCCACGCACTCTCTCCTCCAGGATGTGAAGCGACCATGAGGTTGCCTTCCTCACTCAGCCTCCCCGGAGACCAGGGTGCCCTCACCGGGAGGACACCGCCGTGCCCGAGTCGCTCTCAGAGGACCTGGTGTGACTGGTGGAAGCCCGTGCTTTCAATCTTTCCACAGCCTGCCTGCTGAAATATTCCTTCTCCCTCTTCACCCTAATTTGGTTCAGAGCATGAAAGACCCATACAGCATGTCTGTCGCTGTCCACTGCACGGATCGCGCCCCGCAGTGCTCTGCTGCACCGTGCTCGGCCTGCTGGGTCCTGCAGCCGAGCACCCACTCGACTGTCTTTCAAGGCCCTCGAGTGGGAGCTCTGGGTTCGGCGGCCTTCGCAGCGAGAGAGGAGCAGGGCTCGTGGCACAGCAACGAGGCAGCCCCGGACCCCAGCGCTGCGGCCTGACCGGCTGTTCAGAGACAGCTCTCTGAATAGAGTTCAGGCTGGACTTCAGACCGACACTCCCTCCCCGTTTGTGCGGGGGGCTGGCGGGCTGTTTGTTGTGGAGCGTGTCCCTTTCTCTCTCTTTCTCTCTCTCTCTCTCGTGAGGCTTGCTTTTTCTCTTCTAAAGGAAAAGCAGTTGATTTCAGCCAGTACTTGGACAAAATTCAGCAATTCAGATGACAACTAAAATCACATCATTTTAGAAATAAAAACCACCTTAGGGATCATGTCCAATCTCCTTTGACAGAAGAAAACTGAGTCTCAAGAGGTCGAGTGATTTGCCCGAGTTCATGTGTGAGAGGGAAACTGGAACCCAGTCACCCCGCTTTCCGGCTCGCTCACTCCACCGGGATGCGTCCTGGGAAGCTGAGGCCATGCAGTTTAATAAGGAGGCAGACTTGGGAGCCTGAACCACCGTCTTGAATTCAGTGATGGCCACACATCTTAACCCAAGTGTGTAGCCAGTGACTCGGTGTTGATCGTGGCACCGTGGGAGTTGCGTGGAGAGAGTGTGAACTGGCAAGACTTAAAGATTCACGGCCCGCAGACCCTGTGGGCCCGTCGCACCACGAAGGGGCTCTGAGTCAGGTCCAAAGGGGGATATCACTGTGTCTGTCCATGAAGTTTTGACGGTGCTGCAGTCAGAGGGAGGACCCAGACTGCTCACGTCTTCACGGCTGTCCCGGGCTGGGGAGCTGGGCCTTGTTTGGGGCAGTGGGCAGAACAAAGTGTGATGGGGATGCGTCCTCCTGGGACTGTGTACTAAGTGGGTGTGGAGGGAAAGTGTGTGGGGCTCAGAGGCCTGGGGTCCATGTCAGGTGTCAAACCAGAGACGCTGGCAGCATCACCAGCTGGAACATCGCTGTAAAAGGAGTAGGGTATAAAGGAATTTAAATGATCAGCAAAGGATGGAGCTAGGATGAGCAGCCGGAGCTCCTGCTGAAGGAGCTGCTCACCCAGGGGCGCTGCTCTGTGTGACCACAGCGTGCTGCAGGCGGGGCTGGGGGACACACGAAGGGTGGGTGCTCCACCTCCTTTGCCATCGGGGAAGTGCAAACCGAACCTCAGAGATACCGCCCAGCCACAGGACAGCTGCGTAAGGAAGACGCCAGCACCGAGTATGGGTGAGGACACCCAGGGCCTGGAGCCTCACACGCTGCCCCTGTGGCTGTAAGGAGGGTATGTGGTGCAGCCCTGCAGGGACA
The DNA here is from genome assembly GCF_048773025.1 of Camelus bactrianus. Taxonomy (NCBI): domain Eukaryota; kingdom Metazoa; phylum Chordata; class Mammalia; order Artiodactyla; family Camelidae; genus Camelus; species Camelus bactrianus. The sequence goes on from NC_133545.1 coordinate 565,936, forward strand.
CAGTGGGCAGTCCTGGGCCAGTTACGAGTCCACACTCCCAAGCCGATGCCCAGGGAAGCAGACACAACATGCAGAACCTTGGACACAAATGTTCACAGCAGCATCCCTCACAGTGGCCCCAAAGTGGAAACAACCCAGTGGATGAATAAAGAAACAAAATGCGCTGTGTCCTCAAAACAGAATATTCTTCAGTCATTAAAGGGATGTGGTACCAACACGCTGCAGCCGTGGAAACATCGCATCCTACGAAGGAAGCCAGGCATAAAGGGCCACGTGTTGCACTTCCATCTAATGAGATGTCCAAGGGGGCAAAGTTGTGGAAGCGGGCAGTGGACTAGCCTGGGCTGGGGGAGGGGAAGCGCACAAGGTTTCTCTTGGGGAGAGGATGTCTTCCGGTATCTGACTGTGGTGACGCTTGCGTGACTGTGTGGATATACTGAAAATTAACTCTGAACTGAGTGAGTTCGTGGCCAGTGGACTGTATTCAGTGAAGCTGTTAGAAAGCAGTGCGGCAGGGAATTGGACTGGGAACTGGGCCAGTCAGGGCCTGGAAAGGGCTGTGCCTGCTTGGGTATGGGTTTCAGGTGCCTGCGCTGTTGGGTGACCAAGGCTGCCTGGACGTGTGGCTGGTGATGCACATTCACCTGCTGTCCATCTCCTGGCCCTGCAGGGCGAGGACCCCCTTGCCGAGAGCGCGCTGACCTTCGTGGCGCAGACGTCCGCCCTGACCTTTGCTCCTGAGCCCCGAGCGGATTTCCCCGGGGGACGCCCGCTGCCCACGCTCCGCCGGCTCCAGCCCGATGAGCTCACCCCCAAGGCAGTGGGCGGTGTGGACCGGCAGAATCTGGTCACCGCGCTGAGTGCCTACGCTGCTCGGAAGCCTCCCTTGCCCCCCCGGGAGGGCGACCCCGCGCCGCGCAACCTCCTGAGCGCACCGTGGAGAGAGCCCAGGGTCCTTTCGGCACTGGCTGCCCCCCAGAGATGGCCTTCGCCTGCAGGAGATCCCAGGAACGCCCCGGGCATGGACGATGGTAAGTCATGCTCTGGTGATTTTATTGCCGGCTGGGTTCTGTTTCTCCCGCACCCGCCCAGGCCAGCCCTTCGGGGGTCTTCTCACGCAGTCCCGCCCCCTCGGGGGCCTGCGGAGGGGCGCGTGGGTGGGGAGGGAGCTCTCCGCTGGTCCTGCTCCCCCGCGGGGAGGGCTCAGGCGGTGGACTGGGGGTTTGGGTCTCCTGAGGCGGGCCCTCGGTGTTCAGTCCTCGCCTCATTCAAGCCCTTCCCTACAGTCTCGCTGTTTCATGACTTTATTGATAAAGACGATGGGGTGCGACTTCTGGCTGCACTGCCCCCACCACACCCCCCATAGTGGTTAGTCCGAGATGCCCGCGTCCTGTCTCCCCTTCCCCCGCTCGTGGTCAGGCTGCCCAGCTCACTGCTTGGTGGTCATTTGTGGTGACCCCACAAGAACCCCCCTTGCAGCGATGCGGCTCCCAGGGCAGGCTGTGCTCGGCCCCCAAGCCAAGGGGCCGCCCTTCCATGTGAGTCCACCCCGCCGCGGTCCTCCCACTGAGGGGTGCTTGCTGCTCCCACTCCTCCAGAAGACTCGGCGGTTCCCTTCTGCCTTCTAACTGAGACCACGACATGGAAAGTGAGATTCTGTTAAAATGTGCCTTCGAAGATATGCAAATAACAACATCAAACAGAGGACAGATGAAAAAAAACGGAGACTGACGATGTGTCAGCCTTGTGAACGAAGGCCTCGTGGCAGCGGCTCTGTGCCTCTCTCCCAGGCTGGGTGGCTCTCTGATCTCCCTCCCTCTTTGTCCAAATGGCCGTCATGGCGGGTTTTAAACGGAAGGGGTGCAGAGTTTCATGGAGGGAGGGAGGGGTGGGTGGACACGGGTGGTGCCTTCCTCTGGTTCCTGTCCTGAGAAGCAGACTGTGCACGGACGAAGCGCGGTTTGCCCACGAGCGCAGCCTAGCCAGGCTGGAGTCGCTGCCTCGAGTCGCCCCTTCCCCTCCCTCTGGGGCTGCTTCTGCTTTCTGCTTCTGCTCTGAGAGAGTCCTCTCGCTGGCCCCACTGCCTCCTGCGCTCCCCTGGGCACTGACCTCTGTCGGTGGCGGGCACCTCGCCCAGCCCAGCACCAGCTCACAGCTCTGCCGTGGGTGCACTGTTGAAGGTCGCTCTTCTGAGTGGCCTTGCTGGGACGCCGGCCCTCTCCATGGTGCTGACGCCACTTCCATCTTCTGTGTTTGTGCTCCACACCCCCAATGTTGTACAATGTCTGTTCTGCCTAAACACCCCTTCTGTCTCCTTCCCCATCTCCCACAACTTAAAAAGCCCATTTGTCCACTACCTCCGTGCTAGTTACGGGAAATAGGAAGAGAGAAATACCCCTGCCCCACCGCAGGCTGAAACCTGCCAGAGCCGGCATCCTCAGATGGACTGCGGCGAGCTCCCAAGTCTGCTCCCGCTGCTTCTCCCGCTCAGAAGGCTCTTCCTCCCTTTCCAGGTTCCTCCTCAGCCTCCTTTATGTTCGCCGAGCTGCACATCTTCATGAACGTCCTCTGAACACGCCTTCTGCACTCTCTGGGGGTTCTTCTCAGTGGCTAGTTTGGTTGGCGTTTTCCTGTGTTGAGTCGTGGTGTCGGTCATCTTTCTAGTACGTTGTCTTCCCAGCTGTGCTGAGTGCTTTAAAGAGTCGTGCAGAATTTCGGTCACAAAACAAGGGGAGAGACTTGCAGGATGAACGGCCACGAGGCATTGCTGGGCCTCAGCAGCGGCAGCTCCCGGCGTCTCTGGCCACTTGTGCGCCCACCATCTCCCCACACTCCCTGTTGGAGTCCATCTGTCCATATTTCTGGGCTGTGTTGCCAAAAGACAAACCCAACCACGACAGCTTTGTCCCATAATAAAACTAGTAGTGATGTCTTAACATCACTGAATATCTAGTAAGCGTTCAAACTTCTCAGCTGCCGTACATTCCCCTATAGTCGGTTCTGTGGTGGCAGGATCCAAAGAAGGGCCAGTGAGTCGGGGAATGTACCTGTTAAGCCGCTTTTAAAATACAGAAGTTTTCTCCTCCCTCTTTTTTCTTTCCTTGCAGCATTTAAACAGTTACATAAGTTTCAGAATCCGACATCTGTGTACGCTGGTGTGACCACCCCTGGGCTCCTTGCTGCCCATCCCATGCTGTTGACCCCTCCACCCGTTTCGCCCCTCGCCCCAGCCCCTCTGGTAATCAGCAGTCTGTTCTCTGTATCTGTGAGTTTTTGTTTCATTTTGTTTATCTGATGTTAGAGTCCATGTCTGAGTGAAATCACACGGTGTCTGTCTTTCTCTGGCTTGTCTCACTAGCGTAATACCCTCTGGGTGCATCTGTGTTGCGGTAAATGGCAGACTTTCATTCTTTCCATGGCTGAGTAACAGTTCGTTGTATGCAAATATACATACCCCACAGCTTCTTTATCCCTTCATCTGTTGATGGGCACTTGGGTTACTTCCATTTACTGGCTGCTGTAAATAATGCTTCAGTGAACACTGGGGTATGTGTGTCTTCTTGTATTAATGTTTGTGGTTTCTTTGGATAAACACCCAGGAGTGGAATTGCTGGACCACATGGTGGTTATATTCTTAACTTTCTCAGGAATCTCTATCCTGTTTTCCATGGTGGCTGCACCGACTTACAAGGGTTCCTTGTTCTCCAAATCCTCACCGACACGTGTTATTTCTTGTCTTTTCAGTAACAGCTGTTATAACAGGAGTGCAGTGATGTCTCACTGTGGCTTTGATCTGCGTTTGTCTGATGATTGATGATGTTGAATATCTTTCCATGTGCCTGTTGGCCAGCTGTAGCGTCTTGGAGAAATGTCTGTTCATATCCTCTGCCCATTTTTAATCAATGTGTTTGGTTTTTCGCTAGTGAGTCATATGAGTTCTCTTTAATATTTTGGATATTAACCCCTCGTTGTTATGTGATTTGCAGGTGTCTTCTCCCACTCAGCAAGCTGCCTTTCTGCTTTGATGATGGAGCTTTTTAGTTTGACGTTGTCCCACTTGTTTGTTTTCGCTTTTGTTTCCCTTGCCTTTGGCGTCAGATCCAGAAAACCATCACTGAGGTTCATGTTGATGAAGTTACTGCCTGTGTTTTCTTCTAGGAATTTCATGGTTTCAGATCTTACACTCCAGTCTTTAATCCATTCTAAGTTATTTTTTGTGTATCGTGTAAGGTTGTAGTCTAGTTTCTTTTATGTGTAAATGTCCAGTTTTCCCAACACCGTTTATTGAAGAATCTGTCTTTTCTCCATTGTATTGTCTTCCCTCCTTTGTCGTAGATTAATTGACCATCAGTGTGGGTTTATTTCTGGGCTTTCTATCCTGTTCCATTAATCTGTGTGTCTGTGTATCTCTGTGTGTGTGTGTGTGTTTGTGTGTGTGTGTGCACGCGTGCCCGTGCACCAGTACCACGGTGTTTGGATTGCTGCAGCTTTGCAGTATAACCTGAAGTCAGGGAGTGTGGTGCCTCCAGTGTTTTCTTCCTCAAGCTTGTTTTGGCTGTTTGGGTCTTTTGTGATTCTATACAAATTCTAGAAGTATCTGTTCTAGTTCTGTGAAATTCGCCATGGGAATTTTGCGAGGGACTGCACTGAATCTGTGAATTGCCTTGGGCAGGAGGGTCGTTCTGACAATACTGAGTCTTGTAACCCACGGACAAGGAATGATCACCTTGCTGGTCGAGAATTCTTCATCAGAGGTCTCCTTCTCTCAGCACTTTGCTCTCCCTTCCGGCTGCAACGTTTCTGCTGAAAAATCTGCTGGCGGTCTTATGGGGGCTCCCTTGCATGTCATACGTTGTTTTTCTCTTGCTGCTTTTAAGATCCTCTCCGTATCCTTAAATTGCACCTCATGATGTGTCTTGGTGTGCTTCTCTTTGGGTTCATCCTACTTGAAATTCTCTGGGCTTCCTGGACCTGGATGTCTGTTTCCACCCCCAGATTAGGGAAGTTTTCAGCCACTATTTCTTCAAGTAATTTTTCTGGCCCTTTCTCTCTCTCTCCTCCTTCTGGGACCCCTGTAATGAGAATGTTATAATGCGTGATGTTGTTTGAAGGGTCTTTTAAGGTGTCTTCACTTTTTAATGTTCTTTTTATTCATTTTGCTGCTCGACTGGGTGAGTTCCCCGGCTTTGTTTTCGAGCTCACTGATTCATTCTTCCTCCTCGTCCAGTCGACTACTGAACCCCTCTAGGGTATTTTCCTGTTCAGCTATAACTTCTTTTTGGTACTTTCTTATAATTTCTGTCTCTTTTTTGAAGTTTTCACTGTATTCATACATCCTTCTCCCAAGTTCAGTGAGCATCTTCTCAAACATTATTTCAAACTCTCTGTCAGGTGGGTTGCTTATTTCTGTTTCATTTTAGTTCTTTTTTCTGAGGTTTTTGTCTTGTTCTTTGGTTGGAATGTATTCCTTTATCCCCTCCCTTTGCCTGATTCTCTGTGTCTGTTCCTATGTTAGGTGTATCAGCTGCCTCTCCTGGTCTTGAGGGAGATGTCCTGTGGGGCTCAGAGGCGCAGTCCCACCTGGGCACCAGGCGCTCCAGGTGTCCCTGTGTGGGCTGCATGCTTCCTCCTGTTGTGAGCCTCTTGTTGCCACAGGGCCATGGTTGTGGCAGGGCCATGGTTGTGGGGCAGCCAGGGCTGCAGTGGGGTGGTGGTGGGCAGGGTTGTCCCTGGTGGGCTGTGAGTGGGCTGCGGTGTGGGTGGCAGGCTGTTGGGGGACCATGCCCTCCTGTGCTCCCTGGTTAGGTGACGATTCCCACAATGTTGCCCTCCAGTGTCTCTGTCCCTGGGGAGTTTCCCAAGTGGCTCCTGTTTCTTCTGCAGGCACCTAAAGATTCATAAGTGGGTCCCCTTCATCTGTGGTCCAGGAACCTTTCAGTCTGATGTTTTGTGTTGGTCTTGGGGCGAGTCTGTACGTGGGCTGTGTAAGGGCGCGTTTCCTGTTCTCTGTGATTCTGTGATTTTCCCGGACAGATTTCCCGTTGGTTTTCAGAGCCGGGTGTTTTGGGCGCTCATCTCTCCTGAGCAGGATCTAGGGGTTGGGATGTCCACGTGGAGCTTGAGTCCCTCACTCCTCATGCAAAGGGTTCATCCCTTTTGGCTCCTTCCCAATTTGTGGGTCGCCGAGTCTGGGGTGTGGGCTCCCGGCGAGACGGCTCCCACGCCCCCTGCTGGTCCTGCTGCTGTCCTTCCCCTCGTGGTGGAAGCTGTTCCCCAGGGTCCAGGTCCCTTCCTGAAGGGGCCAGTGCGCGTGCAGTTGTGCCTCTGTTGTGTCCATGGGAGGAAAAGAGTTCAGAATCTTTCTAGGCTGCCATCCTGAACTTTTTAAAACACTTGTCTCATAGACTTTGTCACGCTCTGTGTTTTTCTGATTGCAACCCAGAGAGAGCGCGTACCTCATTCCTCTGTTTGTGCTCCCTGCGAGGAGGAGCTCAGAGACTGGACCACTGTGTTCAGCGTTTGTCAAGATGGCTTCAGAGGTGGCATCGTGCCCTTCTGTGAGGGGGCACTGCCTGTGTGTCTCCTTTGGTGTCTGGCAGCCATGGGCCACGCAGCCTCTCTGGCAGATTTCAGCTTGAAAAGTGCACAATCCCAACAAGACACGCCCCCGCCCCCCGGGGCCAGTGCTTTCCGGGGACATGCATCTCGCCGTCTGAGTTACGCGTGCGTGTATACTTGGTAAATGTTGATCTTCCTTTTAGGCTGTGAGCTGAAGGGAGACAGCAAGCCGTGCCTCCTTCTTCGTGTTAGCACCCAGGGCTCAGCAGGTGCCTGGCCAGGAACTGCTGAGTGAATTAAAGTGTCATTTGCTCTTCACGTCAACCATAAAAGATGGTGTTATCGCCAACCTCCTTTTCCTTATGAGGCAACTGCACCCTGAGATGGCAAATGATGGTACCTAAGCCAAAGTCAGATCGCTTAAGACAAAGCTGGTTAGAGGTCTTGAGGACCAAGTGTCTAATGCAGATTTAACAGTTTGCTTTGTTTCTCAGGTAATTGGTCCTAGACGCTGACCTGTTAAATGGCAATTTGTAAAGGATTATTTGTTGTTCTTTTTACCATTTGTAAAAGTGATAAATCCAAAACTGAAACAGTAGGTGTGGAGAAAGAAGAAAGCAAGTCACCTCTGATCTCATCACCAGCGGACCAGTCCCGGCAGCATCCAGGTGCCCTTTGTGCTCTGTGTGCGACCGTGAGGGGTCACACTGAGCAGGCTATCGGGGGCGGCCATATGCAGCTGTTCCCCATCTCCCCATCCCCCCATCCCCTGAGTGGATTCCCCGGGGTTGGTGCCACCTCTGATGCTGGATTAAAATTCAGGCAGATCCTATGAACTCTAGTCACTCTTTGGTAATAAAAGGTGCCACGTCCACTCTTTATATTTAAATTTTTAAAAATTGTGGTAAAATCCACGTTGGTTTGGATCTGGGCCAAAATTGAGTGCCTAACTGCGGAACTGTGGTGTTGACCAGAACACCAGGCGTCTGCCAGCTGACCTTTGCTCCTTAGAGGGGCTTCGACAGCTCTCACCCTTCAGGGCATGTTTCTTGAATGGGGTCCAAATACTTGGCTGGTTCAGTCCATTTGGTTAGTGTAGATGGGGTTCAGGTACTGCCCGGGTGGCCGCTCTAGGGAAGTTTTCTATCTGAGCCTGGCGTTTGCTACCCAGCGTGTGTCTAGGTTGCTTCCCTTGTCAAAAGTCAGCTCACATCCTGAGTGTGGCCTCATGTTACTGTGAATCTAAATGAAACTTCCTTCAGGAAGCAGTTCGACTGCCAGCCCCACCACCAACTGAATCTTGGGATTAATGCCAAAGCTGGTTTGATCTTTGCTCTTTGACTCACTATTGCATGTAATAGAGAGTTAGACTGGGTGTCTGCAGAGTTCTGCATATAAACAGCATGGCCTGTGTGGGTGACGAGCCCTTCATCCCAGGTGCAGGTTGGGGCTTTTCATTCAGCCTGTGAGTGATACATGCCACTTGGCTGTGATACTGTAGGCCCTGAGGTTGGAAAGAGAACAGTTCACTTTGTTTATGTTGTTTTCAGTGAAAATAGACAGGAAGCTGGTGTATCATTGATTTTTCCCATATCTTCTGGATGGAGGCACAGATGAGGTCAGAATCAAATAATAACCTCCCACAAAATCTATCTCAATCCTTTGCAAATACAAGACAACTGGATTCCAGCAATTAAATGGACTGCATACTCTCTAAACAAAAGGGATCAAGTAGATTCCTCTTGATGGTGATGGTGGTGACAATAGTGATGGTGGTGATGATGATGATGTTGGTGATGATGTTGGTGATGTTGGTGTTGATGACGATGGTGGTGTTGATGGTGGTGGTGATGGTGATGATGGTGATGATGATGGGGATGGTGGTGATGATGATGTTGGTGATGTTGGTGTTGATGACGATGGTGGTGTTGATGGTGGTGGTGATGGTGGTGGTTATGATGGTGGGGATGATGGTGGTTATGATGGTGGGGATGATGGTGGTGTTGGTGATGATGGTGGTGGTGATGGTGGTGATGGTGATGATGATGGTGTTGGTGGTGGTGGTGGTGATGGTGATGATGGTGATGATGCTGGTGGTGATGATGGTGGTGATGATGGTGGTGGTGAGGGTGATGTGATGGTGATGGTGGTGGCCTGGTCTTGGCAGTGATGGTGATTGTGGTGATACTGATGAGGGTGGTGATGATGATGTGTTTGGATGTGGCTAAACCATACTCTCATGCATACATGGTGTAAATAAAAGCACTTAGGAGCAAAAGCCCTAGTGCGTGAGGCATGTCCTCTTTGTCAAAGGAGTTCTGCAGGGAGGTTAACTGCACACCACTGCTTGTCCTCTGAAGCTGATAGCGTTTGTCTAGGGACCCTATTAGGACATATAATTTCCGTAGGTCAGGCCGGCAGCAGTTGTGCATGGGAGCTGATCGCCTACTCCAGGCCCTGCGTATTTGATGTCCTGACATTTCGTGTAATTGCGCTGCTAGAGCCCACTTGGCACATTGAAAGCTACTTAAAATGTCACTATAAGCGGGCCAGACCTCAGAATTACACGGTGCGGTTGATGGAACAAAAGAACGTTCCACTTTGATGCGTGTGGTACTTGATTGCGCTCTGTGCCATGGTCCCTCTCCAATCCTCTGGGGCTGGCTGGACTCTGAAAAGGACTTCCTCATCTGTTCACCTGCGGATGACCGACAGTGAGCGCCTCTGAGATAACGCAGCCTGGCTGATGCGGTTACGCGGGGCCTGGCGTCTGACACGCGCTACTTGTTCTCACTCGTGGGCCAGCCGCTCGCAGCCATTGTGTGCCTGAGGACGTTTTTTGAAGTTATTTTCGCTAATGGGAATCTGAAAAGATTCTTTTTTGGATGAGAGGAGGCAATTTTAGGGCTTACATTTTGTTAGTCCATTTTGAAGGTGGGTGTTTCTTACTATGGTCAAAGAGGCTCACGGAGAGTCTCCCCAGTTCTCTGGTCTTTATCTTAAAGAACATGATTCTCTCATGCTGCAGTCTGTTTCTGCGCTTCCCTCCACATAGAGAGACTGGAGCTAAGGGAAGCTGAAGGGAAAGAGATGTGTAGTGACCTCCGGGAGACCCTTTACATTGTGAAACGCCAGGACAGAGTATCGCAAGAGGGGCACAGCTTCTCCTTAGTGACACTGCCTGTTAGTGTGGTGGACAGTCTACGCATTTGACTTCATTTTCTCAATAACCCTCTCAAAGTGGGAATTACTGACTCCATCTAAACAGACAGAACCTGAGGCTGCAGGGCTGGAGAGGCGCCTGAAACCACGCTCTCAGTGAGCCTGGGTCGGGCTGGTTCCAGAACACACCTCCGGGGACGTGGTTACCTTGCCTTGTGCAGAGGGTCATGCCCCTCTGTGGCTGTGGGTCTGACATGCCCTGACCTGACCGGCATCCTTCCTGTCCTTGATCGCAAGACAGAACAGCACCTGGGGGATGCTTCGAAGGGCTGCCGAGAGCTCCCACTCCAGTCCCCGGCTCTGCTGACGTCAGGGACTCACACTCGCACGCTTCCTGCAGCTTGGCTTCTGGTCATCCCCCACCTAGCTCCTTTCTCTCTCCTGCTTCTCACACTGGGCCCATCAGCAGGTCCCAGCGCACCCCCGCCAGTGCAGCTCCGCCGGCTCACACACCGTCACCCCTCCCTGGGTCATTGCTTGACCCTCCTTGGCCTCCCTGCTGGGACCTTGTCTCAAGCCTGCAGTCCTTTTAAACTCGCTGCTCAAAACCCAGTGAGGGCTTCTCATCCCACTGAGTTAAAACCCAGGTCCTTTTCATGGTCTGAGACCATGTTACACGACCCCTCCCTGGGCCACCTTCCTGTCCTCTCCGTCCCCCTGCACCAGGGCCTTTGTGCTTGCTGTTTCCTGCAGCATTTCACTGGGCTCGGGACTCACCTCCTTCGGGTCTCTGGTGAAACCTCCCTTCTCTGTGCGCTTTTCTCCAGCAAGCCTGTGTCACGCACCCTCCTCCCTCCCAGCCCCCCTACCCGATGTTCTGTGTATTTGTGTTGAATTGTTTACTTTCTGTCTCTTCTACTAATGAGTGTCCCGTGAAACATGGCTTTGTTAACTGCATCATTCCTGCACTTTGACAGGTGGCTGTGCATAGAAGACGTGCAGTAAACGCTTGTGGAAGGAGGGGAGGAGGGGGGGAGGGGCAGTGGCTCAGACCTGGGCGAGTCACTCGACCACAGGGAGGGAGCGGGCGCGGGGGACGGTGATGCAGGCTGGCCACCTACATGGATGCCGAATGAGGGAGCCCCAGGTGCTGCCCTTGCCACCCCAGATGCTCAGCCTGGCTCATTCTGGCTGCAGCCCAGGGCCCGAACAGTCACCCAATGGGTCGGGTTCTCCCGTGCACACCTCCTTGGTCTGAAATTGGAGGGAGGCTGCAGACAAAGTTGAGATCTTAGGAGGAAAGATTCTGCCATGAGTCCCTCCCAGAGACAGTGGGGCTGGGCGCCGCGTGCAGACCTCCTTGAGGGTGGCCGCAGCTCCGCGCTGTGACACAGCTCCGATCAGGACTGTGTTCGGGCTGCTGGGAGGGGGGAGGCTCACGGTGCTCGTGGGTTTCTGGGTGGGCAGGGACACATGGTCACCGGGGACGTTCCTCTTCCCGGAGATGCTGTTTCAGACCAGAGCTCAGCTCTGTCGGTTTGCGGGAGAGTGAGCAGCACCATGTTGTGCAGTGGCCTCCGCCTGCCTGTCTCCCTGTGCCTAACGTGACTGTAGACAGTGGTGACAGCACCACCGTGGGAAACACAGGCTCCACATGAGAAGTAGCACAGGAAACTGCGGCAGACGCTCGGAACGCGTCCTCCGAGGGAGGGGGCCGAGCTGCGTTTGGGACGTGAGGTGAGGTGCTCACGGGTGTTTCCTGTGCCTTCCCTTCTTTCCTGCTTACCTTTCTTCCTGGCAAAGTGGTCGCTTCTCCGAAGCAGATACCTGCAACCCACATGCACACACACACTCACGCTTACACATGCAAGCACGCACTCCCACTCACAATTTTTCATAAACCTGTGAGGCTGAAAAAAACCCCATTTCTAGAAGTGCATGTTGATCAGCTCGAGGACGTGATTCATTTCACGGCAAATCCTGACGACTAGGGACCTTGACCCTCTCTGTTCTGAGGCCACCAATTTTTCCTCCCTCGCCAGCCCTTGCAGTGTCACGACCACTTTTCAGGCCAGAGACGCAGGTGGCAGAGGATCACTGAACAAACACGCCCTCCAGACTCCAGACATGGCACTAACTCCTGGGAGCCGCTGTGGTCTTGCCGTGTGGCCGGCGGGGTTTGTGTCCACGGGAGGGTGGCTGGTGAGGTGGCTGGTGGGGTGGACAGTGAGCCGCGCTGCCTGGGGGCTCTGGGCGGCAGGCCCCTCTGCCCCACCACCCCCAGGCTGGGTGTGGGGATCCCTTTACCTATGGAGCTGATTGCCAGCGACCTTGCATGCTGGGGGCAGGTCCATGGTGCAGACGTGATTGTGAGGACACGGGGACCTGCCCCAGAGGCGGCCCCTGCCTGGGCCCTGGGAGGAGGAGCTGCTGAGGCTGCTGTCAGCTGGTCCGTGTTCCATGGAGAACACTTCTTTCTCTGCGAGTTGTCGTTTTGACCCGCCCCTCGGGTGTATCCACACACAGTGCCCTGGCGCCCACGGCGGGGTCCCACGGGGTCTGCTGGGCGTCCAGGGCGCGGCCTCGCCTTCGCACCCAGAGGACAGGGTCACAGGACCGCACTGTCCGACTTGCAGCCGTCATCCGATCCAGGTGTCACTCCGCCGCCCCGCCGGCCCTCCTGCGAGACCTCGTGTTGGGTCCGTGGGCTCGGCTGGAGGCGCTCGAGAGAGGTGGACGGGCGCTACAGGGCTGCCCTGTGGGGCAGGACTTCTCCGTGGAGCAGGAGCCTGCAGGACTTGGCGCGCTGCCGGCCGCCTGTCCTGATGCCCCCACCCCTGGCCCCTGGAGGCGAGGGGTCCTCCGTGGTGGGAGGCGGCCCGCGGGGCGGAGGAGCGGAGACCGCAGCCAGGCGGCTGTCTGGGGGCGGCAGCTGTTCAGGGGGAAGGGAAGTGCCCTGGGCGGCCGTGCGGACGTGGGACGGTCTCTGAGGGCGACAAGGGCAGTGCTGTCAGAATAGTGGTGGCGGGGGCTGTGCACCTTCCACTCACAGCGCGTCTTCCGTCTGCCCTCCCAGACCGCGCGCCTTTTGTTGGCCCAGGAAGAGCAGAGACCCCCGCACGTCTGTGGGCCGGGGGGTCTGGGTCAGGTGTGCTTTTCTGCGTTTTTACGGTGTTTCTATTTACGAGGAGGCGAGAAGAATTTTTCCAGGCTCACTGCTGAAAGGTATTTTCAAGGCAGACGTTTGGTCCCTGAATGTTGGGGAGGGCGTCTGTGTGGGACCCTGTGGTTCTGGGGATGCAGGGGGCAGTGCCCTCCTGGGGACCAGGTCGGGGTGAGGACCCCGGGGGAGCAGCCTCGGGAAGGCATCGGTCTAAGCTTCCTTCCACCGGAAGCTGCTCCGAGGGGCAGATTCTGTTACTGTTCAGTGTGGCAGGTCCCACAGGCCAGTGGAGGTTTATCACCGAAAAGGTCGTTTCCCAAGAGGTGGGGTGCCAGGGCCTCGTGGGGAAGTACCAGGCTGGTGGCGGGGCGGGGCGCCCTGGGCAGGGGCCCTCTGTGCTGCTGCAGAAAGGAGCGGGGGGGGGGGGGCGGCGGGGGGGCAGGCTCAGGACTGGCCGGTGTGAATATGGTCAGCACCGGGGCTGGGGGGGCCGGCCCAGTAGTGGGGACCTGGCCCCGGGGGGACCGGGGCAGGGGCCAGTGGCTGGAGGAGGGTAGAGCTGTGGGTGGGTTGGCGTTCGGAAGCAGTGTTTCTGTTTGGACACGTGGGCTGCCCGGGGAGGGTCAGTCTCTCCAGGACCCGCGAGGACCAGAGGTCAGGGCGTCCGTGGTGAATACGGAGCCAAGGCCGGCGGGTGTGACCACCCTGCAGCCAACCCCACTTCTCCCCAGCCCGTGGGGCTTCCCATAGCATTTCCTGCAGTGCACCCACTGCTGAGGGACGATCTTAACTCTTTAAAACAATATGAAGAATGTTCCTTCCACTCTTGTGCTTGACGAGCGTTTCCACCAGGTTGGCTGGACTCCAGATTCAGCACCTCCCCTGCTAGCACCTCCGGGTTCCTTCGCGTGTCCGTCGTCAAATGTGCAGTTACATCCCGTGTCCCCGTGTCATCCTTCAGGACGCGCAGTGTGTCCCGGGGTCACCACCTGAGCCGTCTGACCTTCTCTGCCAGGGGTTTTCTGGGAGCTCGACCGTGAGAGGCGGTGGTGGGTCTTTGTTTAATTCCTCTTGGGGTTTACCGTCCACCTTGACTCTCCGAGCTAGTGCTCTTCCCCGATTTGGGGAGATTTGTGGAGGTTTCTTCCTCCTTTTGTGCCTTGGCCTCCCGGACCCGAGCGCTCCTGCGCCACCTACGTCGTCCGCAGGCGACCGAGGCCTGTGCAGCCCTTCGCCCTGTTCTGCAGACCACGCCTGCTTCTTTCATCTGCCTGCAGATTCACCCCCTTGTTCCATCATCCCATCTGCGCCCACGTCCACCCAGCGAGCTTTACGCTCCTCTGCCTGCTCATTTAGGGCTCCCGCGCGGCTCGGCCCGACCCCACCCCCGCTGCGGGGCCGTGTCCGCCCGCCGGCTCCTCGCGTCCCCGTCCCCTTGTTCTGACGCCGCTGCTTTTCTCTCACTTTGCTCGTGCTGTTTTGCATGACCTTCCAGAAGCCCGTGTGCAGACGCTCGTGCGGGGCCTGCCGCAACATCTGGGCGGCATGGAGGGTCTGGGCGCCCTGGACGTGGACGCAATGGCCCGTGCCATCGCCAGTGCGCTGCCAAGTGGGGGCGCAGACGGGGAGCAGGGAGGCGCCTGGCCAGGAGACGGAGGACCCAGGGGGCAGGCGGACCGCTTGGAGGTGGCTCCCCACGGCGGGGACCAGACAGGTGAGCACCAGCCCTGGCACTGGCACGCGTGTGGACGAGGGGTGTGCGAGGCCGTGGCTCACCCAGCGGTGATGCACTTTCTGCTGGGGAGGTGGGGTTTGTGGTAATGGTTTTTATTTGTCTGAACTCCTCCTCTGAAAGCTTCCCTAACAGGCTGAGCCTTCCAGAGCAATTATGTTGAAAGGTAAGTTGCTCTCTAGCAGGCATGTGGTTCCTCCATGCTGAGGTTCGGGTTAGAAGACACAGGAGTGTTGGAAAGGGTGTCTGTTTGGCTAGTGTGAGTGGAGACCAGGAGTCAGATGTTGGAGTAATAAAGTGAAACGGGTTCATTCAGACGCCTGCTTGAGGCCCACATCCACTTGGGCTGCTCTGGGGAGAGCAGAGGCCCTCACCCCCAACATGCATGTGCACACATGCACACACATGTGCGTGACACACACTCACATGTGCGTGACACACACTCGCATGCGTGCACACACAGATAGTCATACAATACGTGCACACACACACAGTCACACACACATGCACGGCAGCAGGGACTCTGGGTGGGGCAGGCTCTGTCTTCCCTGCCCAATGGCTTCTCAGAGTCGCTGGAGCTATGTCAGAGCATCTCACGGCGCGCCTTGCACACAGCAGGTGCACAGACAGGTGTGCTGCAGCCCAGGGGAAGGGTGCACATCTCTCCTCTGAGGGCTGGGACAGGGCTTGCTGGCAAGCTGAGTACATGGCTCAACTGATGTAGGAAAAGACCCTGGGACGCCGCCCAGATGACGTTCCAAGGGGCAGCGATGGGCAGAAGGTGAGGCCTGGATGGAGGCTGCGAGGGCCTGGAGGTGCTGGTGTCCCTGCTGCCAGCACAGGGACTCAGTGAGTCACACTCCGACTCCCGCACGTGCCTTTAGAGAAGCGAGCACCCCAGAGAAATGGTGACTCCAAAGACACCTGGCTGGGAAGCTTGGCTCAGACGCCTCGCCGCTGCTCCTGGCTGCTCGCCGCCCCCGGCTGGGGCTCCTTGCTGCCGGGAGCCCACGTGAAGGGCAGCTCGCCTGTCCCTGGGGCCGGTCCCGTGACTGACGGCTGGCTCACGTCTGGCCCAGCGGTGACCTGCATCTCTCACGGCTCGGCAGGGTGCGGAGGAGGTGGGGGTGGTGGAAGGAATTATGCCAGCAGCATCGGGCTTGACCGCCGTAAAGAGGGGCTCTCGTGAGGGCCCCTTGACGGCTGGGGCCCCGGGGCCGAGGTTCCTGATGTGGATTCTGATGAGCACGTGTCCCCCACAGGTGACGCGGAGTCCAAGGACGGTGGCAGCGTGCACAAGGAGGTGAGATGGGCGTCTGCGCCTTCGTTCGGGTCACGTGGAGCCGGGGCCAGTGGACGTCTTCTTGTTCGTGGTTTGGGAACATACAGGAAATACAGACATTTCTTCTAGACATACAGGGAAAATCCCAAAATTGAGAAAAAATACAGACTACACGTAGAATCGTGTTCCTTTAGATACATACTACTGTGTTTTCCGATTACATACTAAAACTTACCCATTGTTGGAATATGAACCACACGGTTAACACAAAGAACAAACTCGGTGTTCCTCCGAGTTCCCCACCTGGGGACATGAAGTGACATCGCACAATGGCGCCATACGCCCATGCTGTGAGGTCGAGGTCTCCCTGTGGGTGCTGGTCTCTAGGGTTCACTTACAGACCTTCTCAGGCTGCAGGTCATTTGACCTGCACTGTCCACAGTGGTGGCCACCAGCCACGTGTGTCTGCAGAGCTTAAATTCATTAAATTAGGTAAATGAGAGTTCAGAGTCTCCGCGGCGCAGCCACACGTCCCATGTTCCTTAGTGCTGTGGTCTGGATGGGCAGACGCAGAGCCTCCCGGTCGCTGCACGAGGTTCTCTGGGTGGCGCTGGCTGGGGAGGCGGGAGTCTGGGAGAAGCTCGGGCACGCCTCCCCCCCATGGAGCCAGTCGTTGGCGTCTCATGCGTGAGAACCTTTGCTCGTTAGTACAAGTCTTAAGGCTGCAGCGGGTCAGCTCACAAACGAGACAGCGGTGTGCTTCTGGGAACCTGATTTGTGGGGAGGGAGGATCTGGCTAGCACGCCTCCTGTCGCATCGTGTCAGTGGCTTCTGGTTTGTTGCCCGTCAGCGAGCAGTGAAGGAAGCACCAACAGTTCTCCCAACTGTCCATCAGAGAGAATGGGCTCTTCCCTCTGGGCTGTGGAGGGAGACGTGGGTCTAGGGACACGTTCCTGATTTAGGACGTGGGGGAGGAGGCCCACAGAGCTGCAGGGTCCCCAGACGGCGCACATTCAGACAGGGCCCGAGCCGCCCTGCATGGCCCGGCTCACGTGTGCGGCGTCCCACCCTCTGTGGGCTGAGCGTGGGTCACTTCTCTGTTACTTGGGCTTCATTCTCAAGCTGATTTTCTTTCTGCCAGGTCAGCCGTTCGGGTGCCAGACTCGGGGACCCCCTTCAAGGTCCTGGGTCCCCTCTCTTGCCTGGAGCCCCTCAACTTGCAGAGCCCTTCAAAACAGAGATCAAGAAATCAGAGGCCCCCGCGGCGCCCCTGTCCTCCGAGGAGGAGCGCGCCGGGGTGGAGAGTGTGAGGAGCCGGACCTACACCAAGGAGCTGGCAGAGGGGCTGCTGAAGCCGGGGCCGGGGCTGGGGCCGGGCGCACCACGGGGGCTGCAGCGCTGGGCTCCGGTTGGGCCCCCCAGCCAAGGCCTGCGGCTGGAAGCCAAGTCCTCCGGGGAGCAGCACGGCTACATCGTGACGCAGCATGAGTGAGTGGGGCTCAGGGCTCGTTGCTCGGGGGCGGGTCCTGGCCTCGATTTCACCTCTCCCTTCGTCACCTGGAGACCGGGTTGGGGGCATCCCGGGAGTGGGAGTGCAGCAGGGGCCGGCCCACCCCCCTTACCCAGTGTCCCCAGCTGGGAACCGAGTTCCAGGGCGATTCTCTGCAGACAAACCCAAAACAAAGCCCTTCCGGGTCTTCGGTCCTGGCCCCCAGCCGGTCACCCTGCAGCCTAGACACGGGGTCTCAGGCGGGCGGGAGGGCAGGCGGGCATGGCTGGGGTGGCGGGCGGGACCGGGCTCTGTGCTGAGCGCAGGCTCCACTCCGGTGACAAGTCCAAAAACTCTCAGTTGCCCACATACCAGGACCCAAGTCATCCTTCAGAGGGGGCCCGTGCCTCTCAGCACCGTGTGCTATGTCCTTGCTCTCATTCTGTCCTGAGGGAAGGAGTCACAGAAGTCATATGTCCTTTTCTTCTGGTCTCCTCGCTGGTGAATCTGACATTGACCCCGGGCTTTGTAACAGTGTTGTGTTTTCTTCAGAGAATGGAAGTGGTGTTGCCAAGGCAAAACATGTCTGGCGGCACGCACACGTGTGTGCAGGTGTGGGTGCAGGTGCATGTTGTGCAGGGGTGTGGGCATGTGCAGGTCTGTGTGGGTATGTACTTTTGCTTTGGTATCATGTGCACGTGGCCAGGAGTCTCTGTGTCATGCTGCCCCTTTACCTCCTGATACCGGCTCCGATGCCACCTCTTCGAGGCAGCCTTCCAGATTCTCCAGCCTCAGTCGGAATCCCTCACCCAGTGCAGCCCCGCCCTTCCCCTCAGAACCTTACCTGGGTGTCAAATGGAGTCAGGGGTGAGCCCATTTTTGCTCAGTGGTGTCCTGACTCCTCTGAAGGCACTTGGTGGTTTGTGGATCAGATTGTTACAGAAACCCAAAGTCACAGAGTTGATTCTTTAAAAGCACCTGTGACAAGCTGCTTGCCTCTGAATAGAGGTTCTACTTAGAAACTCCTCCAGGGTGTAGTTCAAAGACCCCACCCTGCGGCCTTGGCGCTGCCCTGAGGGAGGAGGCAGTATCTGGGAACACCCCCTGATGGCCATGTCCAGGTGCCAGGTGGGGTCCCTGTGGCCTCAGGTCGAGTGCTGGTGTCCCTGCTGACGAGATGCAGCCACAGGCCCCCAGTCCACAGGCCCCCAGTCCACAGCGGTCAGTGTCATGCTTTTCATGAGGCAACAGACTTGTTTTTGCTCCTTCTTACACAGAATTTTGAACATACACCAAAGCAAGATAATGACCCAGGCCCAGTGAACCAGACACCCACGCCCACCTCTCCTCCTTTGAAACAAGCCCCACTTGTGCTGTCTTAGAAACGTTTCATGAAGCATCTCAGGACCGAAGGATTCTTCCTTTTTGACATCCCGTGATGCCACGTGGCACCTAAAAGTGACAAAAGTGCCTTAATACACCAGCTCTGTAGTCTGTGTTCACGAGGGCAGCCGTCCCACCTTTGTCAGGGCTGCACTTAGTTTACTTGCTATTTGATTCAGGATCCGCACAGGCCACCCCTGCAGGTGGCCGTTGGGTCTCAGGGACCTGTAGGCTCCTTTCATCTCGCGGAGGGGGCGGGGGTTGCAGAGCTGGGCTGGGTGTCCATGTCTGTTGGTGGCTGGAATTCCAGACGGGACCATGTTGCAGACTTGTCTGGCCTCTGACTGGTGGCAGTGGCGGTGCAAACATGGATGTTAAAACAGCATCTGCGCCTCTTTGCCTGGTGGTTTCCAAGTCTGCTCGGCCATGTCCAGCCCCCAGAAGATGCCAGAAATGATGGTGTGTGGGGGCCCTTGTGGTCTCTGACTGTGAGCCTCCTTCCCACCTGCCATCTTTCTGCTGCTCGAAGGGCAAGCTCTGTTGTCGGTGGGTGGGGGCAGGGAGGGGAGTAAGGATCCAGACGGCCCAGCCCTCTCTGACCAGCCTGGGTTCTGCAGCTCAGCTGGGGTCCATGAGATGTAGGAGGGTCTCAGAAGGTCCTGGTGACGTCAGGACCCCCTTGTCTTTTAGCCGTGTTGACATCATGGCAGTGAGAGATCACCATAAGTTCCCATCTCTGTATCTACGTCTCCACCTGCAGGTGCTCTGTCACCTGTCCCCACATCTGCACCTGCACGACACCTGCATTTCTGTGTCTGCGTCTCTCTGCATCCACATCCGCACATCTCTACGTCTCTCCACCTGCAGGTGCATGGACACCTGCACCCACATTTACTCATCTGTATCCACATCTGTATCATGTATGCCTATGTCTGTCTCTGTGTCTGCACAGCCCACAGCTGGACTTGGTGTTGGATTTCCATAGTCATTGGGAAGCTTAGCGCTCCCTCTTCAGCAATGCCCTGAAATTCCACAGCAATCCCCAGGGGCCTTCACGTCCTAACCCCTGCAATTGATTTTTTGCAGAGTGTCATCTGCATTATATATTGGCCTAGACTTAAATCTTTCAAAGGCGAGCATTTTAAATTTGACTCCTGCATATGGAAGAATAGGAAGGAGGGAGAAAAATATGAAAAGATAAGATTTGTTCTGCTGTCAAAATAGTAGTAAGTCTGCAAACGAGTAGGGAAGCCAGAGGGAAAAGACGAAATGGAAAAAAATAGTGTCCTGAGGTAGCTCGCTTGTGGAATCTTGGCTTACTTGGAAAAATGACTTTTTTTAAGGAATTAAAATGCTTTTTTTGGAATGATGACTTTTAATAAAGCGTGTTTTTCTGGAGGAGCTGCTGTGGGTGCTTAGTGAGAAGGAGTCGGTTTTAGGCAGAACTTGGAGGGCCCCTGCTCTGATCTCCAAGGGCCGGCGGGCGGGGGCGGCACCTGCAAAGGTCCCCCTGCATCAGGGGGGCAAGGACTTGAAGAGCTGAAACGAGGCTGGGGCAAGGGGCCAAGAGTGGTGAGGGACAGGCTGCGAGGCCGCAGGCACCAGCAGGATTTAGGTTTCTCCCACAGACTTGGGGCCCCTGAGGGCGCGAGGTGGGTGGTGAGGTCAGGGTGCGCTCTCCTGTGTCCTCCACTGCCGAGGGGAGAAGGGGGAACAGGAGACCGGCCCACCAGCTCTGTAACCCCACCTTGCTCCCTCTGCGCTGCGGGGCAGACCTTCGAGGCGGCGTCCGTGCATGCTGTGAACTGGGCTGGACTTAAATCTGAGACAGCTTCCCATGACTCCGGCCTCCTAGGGGCCGGGGGGAGGGGGGACAGCAGAGCACCCACCCACTGCTTCTCACTGGGGCTGCACTGGCGGAGGCCTTGCATCCGGAGTGGGTTTGGCGGAGACCCCATCCGACACGGGGTGCTGCTGGGGGAGGCTGAGGCCACGCGGGCGGGTGCGGGAGGGGAGTCAGGAGAGAAGGGCTTCCCTCCCCTCCTCCCGCACCCTGATCGCACGGCCGTCTGGGAGCCTGTGTTTGCACTGCGTTCAGCGTCCAGGAAGAGGTGAGAGTGGCGGGAACCACAGTGGCTCCCCTGTGGACACCGCCTCTGAGGGCAGATGTGGTTGTGGCTCATCGTGCAGGGTGTGGTGCCGACAGGCTCTCCCAGCCACCCTGGTGGTCCCTGCGCTCCTTCCCGGCTCCTCTCCGCTGCAGCCGGCTACGAGGCACTCAGGCCCGGCACCTGCCTTTGCAGCGCCTCTTCCAGCCCTGCTGGTGATTGTTGTTGGTGAGTCCAGGGGTCGGGGACCACTCTGCCCATGGGCACTCCGGGCTTCCACCCAGTTTAGACGTCTGGCCCTTCAGCCACCCCAGTGACTCTGCGGCCCCAAACCAGGGTGGAGGAATGTGCCTGGGAGGCATTTGCACTGAGCTGTGTCTCCCTGGGATCACGTGACCAGACCAGAAGTGGCATGAAGGGGCCGCCCCAAGGGCCAGACACAGCGTGACACGGAGCGGAGGCTGTGGACGCAGAGGTGGTGCCAGTGAAGCAGCCACTCGGCAAGGGCCTCGTTCACGCAGGGGCTTCAGCTCCTGGGCTGGAGCTTTTCTCTTGGTGTTTTATTCTCTTTGCAATTATAAACGGAATCGTCTTCTTAATTTCTTTTCCTGATGGTTTATTGTTGGTGTATAGAAACGATTGATTTTTGTGTATTGATTTTGTGTCCTGTAACTTTACTGAATTTATTTATTAATTCTAACAGGTTTTTAGTGGTGTCATTGGCGTTTTCTGTGTACAGTGTCATGCCAGTTGCATACAGGGACAATTTTACTTCTTTCTTTCTGACTTGAATGCCCTTTCTTTCTCCTGACCAGTTGCTGTGGCCAGGACTTCCAAAGCGGCCAGATGAAAGTGGCCAGGGTGGGCATCCTTGTCTTGTTCCCGATCTTAGGCAGAGAGCTTTCAGCTTTTCACCGCTGCGTGTGGTGTTAGCGGCGGGCTTGCCGTATGTGCCTTCATTGTGCTGAGGCACACTCCCTCTGTGCCCACTTTGTGAGAGTTTTTGTCACGACTCATTGTTGGATTTTTTCAGGTGCTTTTTCTTATCTGTTGAGATGACCATGGTGTTCGCTCCTCGTTCTATTGCTGTGGGGCGTCACACTGGGTGCTTTGTGGATGTTGAACCATCCTTGCATCCCTGGGGCAAGTCCCACCTGACGCTGTGTGGTCCTTCTCCTGTGCTGTTGAGCTTGATTTGTTAATGTTTGTTGAGGATTTTTGCCTCTGTGCTCCTCAGAGGCTTTTTTCTCGTGGGGTCCTTGTCTCGCGTGTCATCTGAGAAATGCTGGCTTTGGAAAATGGGTTTGGAAGTGGTCCCTCCTCTTCTGTTTTTTTGGAAGAGCGAGGAGGACTGACATTCATTCTTCTTTAAATGTTTGGCAGAATTCACCAGTGAAGCCATCTGGTCCTAGATGTTTCTTTGCTGGGAAGTTTTGTTTATTGATCCAATCTCCTTACATGTTCTTGGCCTGTTAGGACTTTAACAATTTACCTTCCTGATTTAATCTTGGAAGGTTATGTGTTTCTAGGAGTTTATCTGTTTCCTCTACGTTGTCTGGGTTGTTGGTGTGTAATTGTTCATGGCAGTGTTTTATGGTGCTTTGTGTTTCTGTGGTATTATTTGTAGTAGCTTCTCTTCCGTTCCCAATTTTGTTTATTTGAGTCCTCCTTTGGGGGGGGGTCTTAACTAAAAGTTTGTCAGTTTTGTTTATTTTTTTAAAAAAAACAGCTCTTAGTTTCATTGATCTTTTCTACAGTCTTTTTAGTCTGTTTTTCATCTGTTTCCACTTTGATCTTGTTTCCTCCCACCTGCTACCTTTGGCTTAGCTCTTGGAGGTGTAAACTTAGGTTATTTGAGATCCTTCTGTTTTCTTAATGTAGATGCTTTTCACTGTAAACTTCTGTCTTAGCGCTGCTCATGCCGCCTCCCCTATGTTTTGGTAAGTTGAGTTTCCAGATTCATTTTTTGATTTCTCCATTGACCCACTGGCTGTTCGGGAGCATGTTGAACGGATGGATAATTATCCACTGTTGGAAGCAGCTTATTGAAGTCCCTTGCTATTGTTATATTAGTGTCTATTTCCTCCTTTGGATCTGATAATATTTTATATATTTAGGTGCTCCTCTGTGGGGTGCACATATAGTTACAAACATTATATCTTAATTTATTGACTCTTTTAACACGATATAATGACCTTTGTCTCTTATCAAAGTCTTTGGCTTAAAGTCTGTTTTGTATGATATAGATTTATCTACCCCTGTTTTTTGTTTGTTTTCCATTTCCATGGACTATCTTTCACAACCTTTCACTTTCAGTCTGTGTGTGTTCATAAAGCTGAAGTGAGTCTCTGATAGGCAGCATATAGTTGGGTCTTTTTTTAAAAAAAATCAGTTCAGCCATTTTGTGGTTTTTGTTTGGAGAATTTAGTCCATTTACACTTAAAAGTATTTATTGGTAGGTGTGAATTTATTGCCGTTTTGTTAATTGCTTTCTGTTTGTTTTGTAGTTTCTTTCCTTCCTTCCTTCCTTCCTCCCTCCCTTCCTTCCTTCCCTTCTTCCTTCCCTTCTTCCTTCCTTCCTCTCTTTTGTGATTTGATGATCTTGTGTCTTTGTATATTATTGCTTTCTCTTTTATCTAAGTGTCCACTATTGGCTTTTGTTCTGTGGTTACCATGAGATTTACGTAGGCATCCTATATTTATAACAGTCTATTTTAAGTTGATAACAACTTAACTTTGAATGCATACAAAACCTTTACATTTTTACACTACTACCTTTTATGTTTTTAATGTCCATTCTTTTTATAAGGGTAGCTCTAAGACATTATGTACTTAGATTTGTAGTAGGCTGTTGGCAATTTTTTTTTCTGGAGAATAAGATTGTTTTGGAGAATATATTATGAAGAATATGTCCATTTAAATATATTATGGAGAACATATTTATTCAAAAACTGGAATATATTTATATTGAGAAGCATAGAGTCATCTTGACATTAAAAAATAATAAGTTGTTAGAATACAGCAGTTTTTCACCTGTTTATTTTTTTACCTGTGAAGATGGGACGTTGTTAATGAACACGTCTTTAATGAGCGTGATCTGGGACTGCTGGAGACTTGAGGTGAGTGCACGTGTGCTCTGGGACCTCAGCAGTCACTGCAAGTGTGTGGCCGCACAGATTATGGTAGCTCACTCCCCCGTGCTCTGAGAACCCGGAGCTCTGTTAGACTCTGCAGGGAAGGTGGCGGCCCCAAAGCAAAGTTGGAATTTTAAATCATTGTGATACCTTTGTCCTCCATCATTTGCTAATCAGAAGCATCACTTCTCTGCACTGGTGAGAGTTCCTGTGGATTAGCAGAAATTTTAACTTACAAGATTATTTAAAAAGATAAAAACCATTATTGGTTATAGTGATGGGTACGGATAACTAGAATAATCTGCGAATCCCATGAAAATCTCATTTGATCAATTGGCTTCAAGTATCGGCTCATCAAAAAAATTTGTATCAAAGTTGGCTCATTTTCATCTTGCAGTCCATCCATCATTTGGTTCCTAACCTTTGGTGAGTTTTCAAATAAACAGTAAAATGTTCAAAATCAGGAAGTGAAGCAGCAAAGAACAAACAGCTCTGGAACACAGAGTCCCACACGTGGATGTCTGATTGGCGGAAACCTCCGGCCCCGCGGCCAGATCCTGTTCGCAGCCAGATTCCATCTGTCTCAGAAGCAAGAGACAGTGATGCCCGGGAAGACGAGACGTGGAGGCATTGTGGGTGCAGACGCTCTTCAGCGCACGCTGCAGCGGGGCGCTTGCCCCACCGCCCGGAGCATGCGCTGCAACGTTCACTTCCCATTTCCGTTTGCGTTTTCCTTGGGGGTTTTCTGGTGTCGTGAACTTGGGCAGTGAATTTAATTTCTCTGGTCTGTTTCCACTTCTTTCAAGTGAGGTTAATAATGGTACCTTCCCTGCAGGTCTTTTCCGAGCACTAAATGAGATAATTTCCACAGGGTCATACATGGCAGGGAACTTAGGGAAACCTTCAGGATGTTTTCTCTGGTCTTGTATTTCCGGCCCTGAAGCCACTCTCCTGAGTCTTCATTTGCTCCTAGGAGCTTTCGTCGTCTCATGTACCCAGTTTTCTTGTTTTGTGTCCACTCTTTGGCCGCATGATGGTGTCGGTGCCATGGACATCCGTGGTGCGGCAGGTGGTGTCGTGGGGCTGTCACGGAGGTCGGGCTGTGGCCACGTGTCAGACGAGATTCGTCAAGTGAGGGACATGGACGTTTAGATCCCCCCTGTTTTGCTTATTGAGTGACTCCCCGGCGGCAGCCTCATTTAAAATGATCGAGCAGCAGTAATAGCGTGTGGCTGTGCTTCAGGTGGGGAGTGCGTTCACGGGGAGACGCTGCCTGGCTCCTGACAGAAAACCCGTCCTGCCAGGACAGCGAGGCAGTGGTGGGGGCCCTGCAGCCCCCCAGCTCTGACCCCAAGCTGCTGCAAATGCTCCCATCTCCCCTCCACGGTGGCCTCGGGCAGGCAATCAGGGTGGCGGCGGTCACAGGGCAGAGGAAATTGCCCGAGCAGTGTCTGTCCATTGATTTTGGAGATTGACTCCAGCTGCTTTCTAAGGAAGTTCAGACCATGAAGTGACAGCTGACGGCCACGTATTTTAAAAATAAGTTGGAAAGAGCTGCATGTGCATTTTGAGCGCAGTCAGCACCATCTCGCCCGTCCGGTGGATCGAAGGGAACCATGTTGTCATGTGTCCGTCCCGCCTGGGGCCCTGGCAGCTTGCAGTGCTGGGGGAGGGGTGGGGGTGGGGCTGTCACGGCTCCTGTCATCGGGGCGTCCCCTTCACGGGGCGGGCCGGCTCCTGAAGGTGTCCCGGGCTGGGGAGTGTCACCATCGTCTTGAGGGCTGGTGTAGACCATCTTGTAATGGAGAAAAGTGTTAAAATCCTGCGTTTTGGGGGTGGAGGTCAGGGGTCAGGATACGGTCAGGAGGGTGACAGTGGGCCCAGCTTAAAAGAGACCTTTTAAGGTCTCACAGTGAGCTCGGTGGTTTTGAGTCAAAGTGCAGAGGGAGTTTTAGGAAAAGGAGGCGCCTCTTGGGCCTTCATGGTTGGAAGTGGGGGGGCCGGCGTGGGGGCCAGGGCTCGGGGAGGGAGGGCGAGCCTGGTGGTGTGGGCTCCTTGGCGGGCGGGATGCCGTGGAATGTGATTGAATTCGGCTTGTGAGGGGCTGAGGGAGGGGTGGCTGGGCCAGCTGGAGCTCAGGTGTCACCCCGGGGGGCATGGGGGAGTCAGGCACGGCGGACAGGCGGCCAAGCGGGTGTCGACCCAGGAATGGATGTCCTCACCGCCTCTGCCACTGTTTTCAGGACCTGCCCACGACAGCACCTGTGTACCCGTGTGCCTGCTCCGTCCTCTCCTGTCCAGTGCAGACTCCTCTTGGGGGTATCTGTAGATGTGTGTGCCCCCTGGGGGTCTCTTGTGTCTGCAGGTGCATGTGTGCACACCTGGGGGGGTCCATGGCATCTTCTCAGATGCCTCCTCTGAGGCATTCCTTCCGTGTGGAAGGAATTCCCTTGCTCATCCTCATGGCAGGGCCAGGACTCCAGCTTTGGTCCTGTCCCCACTGGATTGGGAGGGAGGAACCACGGAGGTCCTGCACATGTCCAGTTAGGAGGGAGCCCTCAGCACAGAACAGGCACATCTGTGGGCAAAGCATGTTCCAAGTGACCACAGACAGAAAGACGGCTCTGACGACCCAGCCAGACCTCCCGACCTGGACACAGCCCAGCCCTGCCGTCCACCTGCTGTGGGGCTGGGTGATGGCCAGCCTCCCTGAGCCAGCTTATCTGGCTTGATGGTCTGCGAGACCCTGTGTCCACGTAAGGCCACCTTGAGATTCTGGGTGTGGGACTTGAGGGTGTGGATTTCCGGGGACAGAGTTCAGCCCTGACAACACGCCATTTCTCTGCGGGTGACTCGCTGCCTGTGCTCCACGTGGGTGTTGGCCCAGAGGCGGGGCTCAGCCTTCACCACTGAGTCCCCTGCTTGGCGCCCGGCACCGGGCTGCTCA
This sequence comes from Camelus bactrianus, assembly GCF_048773025.1. Taxonomy (NCBI): domain Eukaryota; kingdom Metazoa; phylum Chordata; class Mammalia; order Artiodactyla; family Camelidae; genus Camelus; species Camelus bactrianus. The sequence goes on from NC_133545.1 coordinate 592,894, forward strand.
CACACCGCTGAATGGATGGGTGGGTAAGTGAGTGATGGGCGGACGGGTGGGTGGGGACCCTGGCTGGTGACTGTCCACATGACAGCACTGCCAGGACGCCTCTGAAGGGGCACCGACAGGAGCACACAGGAGCGCAGGAGCTGCATGCCCAAGGCCAGGTTCAGGGTTTGCAGCGGGACCTGAGTCCCCCTGGCGGCGGCAGGCGGGTCCCCTCCTGGAGAAGGGGCCCCTTTTAGGGAGAAGCTGCCACTGGCTGTCCCTCCTGTCTCACGGCTCACAGTTGAGCATCCCCACGGCACGTGAGTCACTCTAGCACAGAGTCCTCTTAGGAATGCACGTTTCCGTTGGGCTGAAGCCCCTCCTGCACGTGGGTTCTCAGCCTCTGCTTCTGCGCCCCCTCTGCCGTCTGCCCCCTCCCCTATTATGTTTTTACTGAGATTGCTGCTTCCTGGGCCCATCACGCCCCTTGATGGTCCTGTTCGCACTGTGTCATTCGCCTTATTGTCGGGAAGTTGAGGTTATTCATCTTGGCTGGGGAAGCACCGTATCCCGGCGCCCCAGAGCTGGTCAGATGTGACCGGAACAGTGAGGGCGGGTCCCCTGGGGGCCAGGGTGGGATGGGGCCTGGCAGCCTTCGGACACCAACGAGTCCCCCCCTAATCCTCTGCTCCCCCCCCCCAGCCCCCTGAACCCGGAGGAGGGGAAGGTGCTGCTGGAGCACGTGGCGCGTCTCCTGGAGGTGCCTGCCGACGTCTTCGTGGACATCGGGTGAGTGCAGGTGCCCCGGGCCTCTCCGCTCATGGCAGGTTGTTCATAAACTGGTTTCGGGAGAGAGAGCCGTGTGTCTGTGGGTCTCGTAGTTGTATCACAGAAACTATTCAGGAGGGAAATGAAAGGAGAACCCGCTGGGGTTTCGGTAGATTCTTTAAGCACAGCCTGGGTGTGATAAGAATTATGATCTCCTGAAAGAGCTGGCCGAGGCCCGCAGGTGAGTCAGAGCCGCCTGCACGGCGTGTGTCTGCGGTGGAGGGTGCCCGCCTGGACACACCCTGCCGCCGGCCTTCTGGAGAGCTCACTCACCGCGAGGGAGGGCTGGGGTCCCCAGGTGCCGCGGCCCCGCTTTTCATCCGTGGCCAAGGCTTTGGAAAGAGCTGTGACATCTGGACGAAGGGCTGGCACGCGGCAGGTGCAGGGGGTATTGCGTGTGGAGCACAGGTGCGAGCATGCTGCTGGCGAGAGTGGAGGGCACCCGTGTGGAGGGCCGCGCCCATAGGCCCGTCCACGGGCCCGCCCCTACAGGGGCCACACCCATGGACCCGCCCATGGGCCCACCCGCGTGGAGGGCCGCGCCCATAGACCCGCCCACGGGTCCGCCCCCACAGGGGCCACACCCATGGACCCGCCCACGGACCCCCCCAAGTGGAGAGCTGCACCCACAGACCTGACCACAGCAGCTGCACATGTACTCGTCCCCATTGGTCACATGGTGGAGGTGACCAAGCACTTCCCAGGACCTGGCGTCGCCAAGGCGCTTGCTGCCCTGCTTGGGGGAAATGCTGTCAGTGTGGAGGGGGTGGGGACGTGCATGGGGAGCCCGTCACCCAGCCTGGGTCCCGGAAGCTTCTAGGAGAAGAGAGCAGAAGGGCAAGCAGCCCGTCGCACAGAGAAGTGCATCCCCCACCCAGCCCGGAGCGCAGGACACACGCAGACCTTCTGAATGAAGATGCCTGGGGACAGCAGAGACCTGGGAGCTGCTGGGAGCTCACCTCCCCCGGTGTGCACACCTGGGCTCACGGAGCAGGGGGTGTTGTGCAGGGGAGGAGCACTGAATGGGGGAGAGCACGGGGGCTATCTCAGGAGCCTGGATGGGGGGGTGTCTGAGGAGAGAGCGCTGTCAAGAGTTGCGTTGAGAAGAAGCAGCCTGGCTGCAGTGGGGCCCAGAGGGGATGAGAGCAGGAGGGTTTGCAGCAAACTGGTGAGGGTGGGCGGAGGCCTGCTGTGAGGAGGCAGCAGTATGCACCCGGCGGGGGTGTCCACCTGGGAGGCAGAACGGGGTGGACCCGGAGGGCAGGTTGACGGCCGCGTGCAGAGACCAGTCCAGCAGGTCCACAGCACAGCTGGCACAGATGCAGAGGCCTGAGTATCTGGTTGAGAGAGGACGGGTGGTTGGCAGGAGGGGGCCCCGGTGGTGCTGGTGGTGGAGGGAGGAGGGGCAGCAGCTGCTCCCCCAGGAGGGAAACACTTCTGTTTTGTGGTGCTGGGTGGGGCTCACTGTCCTCGTGAGAGGGACGCCTGCTTGGCCAGACTGGGTGTGCAGTGGCCTTCAGGAAGCCTGGGCTTAAAAAGGGGGAGGGTCGGAGAATGTCCTGAGGGGCCCTGTTCTGATGGATGCTGCAGGACTTCAAAGTCGTAGGGATCTGGGTGGATGTAGAGGCCGAGACCCTGAGGCCATAGCTCAGTTGTGTCGTCGTAGACCAGGGACAGCGCTGTGCTGGGCACGGGGCACCCACAGCAGTTTCCAGTCTGGCCAAGGAAACGCACGCACAGGAGAGCCCTGGGGACGGTGCCGCGGCAAGGCGTGTGTGCTGCGGGAGGCTGGCAGACACCCCGGTGCACCCTCCAGTCCAGGGCGCTGCGTGGGGCCGGGAGCCTCTTGTGGGCACCTAGAGGGCTGGGCCTGGGCCTGACCCCACATTGCCGTGCCCGGCCAGGGGACCGGCAGTCCTGAAAACACACTTTGTCTGGCCTCTGAGTCTCGCCCTCTGAGAAGCTTTCCACATGCTTTTTCCCACTTCCATTATTTTACTTTAAGTTTATCACCTTTTGAAAGACTCATACTCAGAGAACTATAAAACACTGATTAAGGGAATTAAAGATGATTTAAAGAAACAGAAAGGTATCCCATGCTCTTAGGTTGGAGGAATTAATATTGTTAAAATGACCACACTGCCCAAAAGCACTCTGCAGGTTTAAGTCAATCCATATCAAATGACCACCAGCTCCTATTTCACAGAACTAGAACAAATAACCCTAAAAGTGATACAGAATCGCAAAAGACCCAGAACTGCCAAAGCAACACTGAAGAAAAAGAGCAAAGCTGGAGGAATAACCCTCCCAGGCCTCAGACAACACTGCAGAGCCACAGTCATCAAAACAGTGTTGTAGGGCACAAGAACAGACACTTGGATCGAGGGAACAGATCAGAGAGCCCAGAAATAAACCCACAGCCTGTGGTCAATTAATCTTGAACAAAGGAGGCAAGAATATACAGTAGAGAAAAGGCAGTCTCTTCAGCAAGTGGTGCTGGGAAAGCTGGAGCCACATGTAAATCCATGAAATAACCTTCCCTCACACCAGACACAGAAATAAACTCAAAATGGCTTAAAGACTCAAACATAAAACAAGACACTGTAAACCTCCTAGGAGAAAACGTAGATAGAACATTCTCTGACGTAAGTCTTAGCAATCGTAGGGCAGTCTACTTAGGCAATAGGAATAAAAGGAAAAATAAACAAATGGTTCCTAATTAAGCTTACAAGCTTCTGCAGAGCAAAGGAAACTATAAACAAAACAAAAAAACAACCTATGGAATGGAAGAAAATATTTGCCAATGATGTGACTGACAAGGGCTTAATTTCCAGAATATACAAACAGCACATACAACTTAATCACAGAAAAACGAACAACCCAATCCAAAAATGGGCAGAAGACCTAAACAAGCAGTTCTCCAATGAAGACATACAAATGAGCAATAGGCACATGAAAAATGCTCAATATCACTAATTATCAGAGAAATGCAGATCAGAACTACAAAGAGGTATCACCTCACACCAGTCAGAATGGCCATCATTCAAAAGTCCACAAACAACAAATGCTGGAGAGGCTGTGGAGAAAAGGGAACCCTCCTTCACTGCTGGTGGGAATGGAGTTTGGTGCAGCCATTATGGAAAACGGTATGGAGGTTCCTCAAAAACCTAAAAATGAATTACCATATGATCCAGCAATCCCACGGCTGGGCATATGTCCAGAGGGAATGTTAACTCAAAAAGACACCTGCACCTCAATGTTCACAGCAGCACTATTTACAGTAGCCAAGACATGGAAAAACCTAAATGTCTATCAACAGATGACTGGATGAGGAAGTTGTGGTGTGTTTATACAGTGGAATACTACTCAGCCATAAAAAAGAATAAACTAATGCCATTTGCAGCAATGTGGATGGACCTGGAGCTTGTCGCACTAAGTGAAGTCAGCCAGAAGAGAGAAATGCCGTGTGACGTCACTCACACGTGAAGCTTCCAGGGCAGTGGGTGGCCTGGAGCGTCTGGAGAGAGTCCTTACATGGAGCAGCTCTAGCATGAAGCGCTCAGACCTGCACAGGGCTGCATTGAAGGAATTTTCGTTATTTTCATTTAGCGAAACCCTCCGTGGTGATGGTGCAGCAAACAGAAGGCAGAGGTCCCAGCCGGGGCCTGCGTTTCCTGGAGACGAGACCCCCTCACTGCCCCTTGTTTCCAAGAAACCATCCTGACTGGATGGAGGGGCGAGGTGGCCCCAGCTGCTGGGACATGAGGGGTGGAAAGTGCCAGGGGGAAGTCTGTTCCCAGGACCAGGGGCGCTGCCGCGGGGTGTGGGGCAAGTCAGGACCGAACAGCAGAGGAGGCCCCTCTGCCCTTCCCCCACCTCCCGCCACCCCCAGACCACCTGCCACCCCATCACCGGAGTTGGTGGGCAAGACCCAGTCCTGCAGCGCAGGTTGGGGAGCCCTCGGGCCACACCGGAAGCTGATGGGGTCTGGGTCGCCGCCCACCTCACCCGGAGCGCAGTCAGGCCCGCTCTGCGTCCTCTGTGTGTGGCCCGTGGGCTTGCACCTGCGCTGCTCTTCTTGGGAGTGACGTGGTTTCAAGGCTTCGGGTCCCACTGGAGGAAGGTGTCGGTGTCTCTTCACTCAGAGGCACTACAGATCTGGGATGTGTCCCAAGACGCCAATTCCAGCAGTGATGTCGCCCACCTGCCAGCCCCCTTCTCGGCCCTTGTCGTTCATCCCATCCCCTCATGAGGGAGACCCCCCGTCAGGGTGCCTGCGGCTCCCGAAATCACTTCCCCTTCCAGGCATCTCAGTCACGTACGTCTCGTTGACCTTTTGTCACATCTCAGCCAGGTGGCAGGACCCTCAGTCGCCAGAGCAAAGCTGGGGGCGTCTGGACTGAGGGCTTCCGTGGGAGGGGCTGCTGGGGCTGGGGGCTTCCGGAGACATGGCCTGCACCCAGCTGGCGCACCCTCTCCCTGCGTTTCCTGGGGCCTGCTGCTACCCCCGCGCAGTCCTCCCCAGACACCACCCCCGGCCTGAGGGCCGGCCGGGCTCCCTCCGGCCTCGGGGGGATGAGCACAGAGCTTGCCCGCTGAGCCACTGACACCAGATCTTCTGTCAGTGTTACTTGTCCGGTCTCCTGCTCAAAGAGCTGGGAAACCCTCTCCCAGGAGCCACCGGGACGCCCCCCCCGGGGGGGGGGGCTGGGCCACAGCTCTCGCGTGAGCCAGACCCTCGTGAAGTCCTTGCCTGGAGGCCTTGCCCCGGCTGGCCGCGTCCCCCATCCCCCTGCTGTGAGAGCTTGTGCTCTTGGTGCTACAGCGCCCAGGAGCCCCAGCCCTGGCCAGTTAAGACCCGCCCACACGGGGGGGGTCTATTAAAGAATGTTGTATGTGTGCAGGGACGCGTGTGGGGTCCAAGCCTTGCACACGGGTCCATGTGTCACCCCTGGGCCCTGCACTGTGAGGCCACATGTGAGGACATGTGCTGGCTCAACGGACTGACCTGGGCAGCGGGGCCCTTGGGGGAGAGGTGACCTTGCGGCTGGCCCTTGGCTCCACGTTTCAGGCTCTCAAGGCTGATCGTTGTTCCCGGGGAGGGAAGGCGGCTGCCATGCGGACCAGCCCCTTCAGCCTCATCTGCGTTTCTGTGGGAGTACCGTGATGCTTAATATGTTCTGTTAATGGGTATGTAGCTGCCAAGTAAATTCCATTATTTCTTATTACATCATTAGAGACCATTAAAATGGCATTAGCCTGCTGATGTAATTACGCCGGCAGGCGCGCGAAGGCCAGGTATGATTTTACAGTCTGATCACGGCCATCCGGGCATGCTGACTGACGCTGGCTGCTCCCCTCCCGGTCAGGCGGGCCGGCCGCGGGGCCCCCCGTGCCGCGAAGAGTCTGAGCTCACAGCCCCGCTGCTGTGGGGCCCGAGACAGCCTCGCCGAACGAGTGAGCTTCAGCTGGGCCGCCAGGCCGGCCCGGGAGGCAGGGCAGCGGCCGATCCTGGAGCACCTTCTGTTTCCCACGACGCAGGAGCCATTAGTTCCTGTGAGGGGACTTACTGAAGATGCGGTGGGAACCCGCAGCCCAACACTCTCCCCGGGCTCCCATGTGCACGGGCTGGGGGTGCGGAGCCCAGCCCGACCCTGGAGGAGCCCGGCGAGGATGCAGCCCCTCCCTAACTCCTGCCCATCCCGCTGCCCTGCTGACACCCCCATCCACGTGTGAGGGTCCCTGGGAGGTGGAGGCTCTGGAAGATGTTTCAGTTCCCTGGGGCAGAATTGCGCTGGTCTGCCTCCTGGTTTTGTCTGACTCACGAAGGGTCAACAAGGAAGTGGAGGGAGGAGGGTGGCCTTGAACTCCCTGGTCAGGGGACCCTCTGCTTCTCTCTGAGCCCAAATGAAGACAGAGCCCTGGATAACTTGGGAGTGTGCAGCAGTCACCTTGGCTCTGGGTAAGTGACGATGGCTCACGGCTGGGAGCCTCCAGCTGTGACACCCAACTCTGCAGGAGGCCAGGGCCATCCATGGCTGCGCCCCTGTGCAGGGGCCCGAGCCCGCAGGCCCGTGCTCACAGGTGGATGGTGCCACCCGCTCCTGGGACAGGAGTTGCTCAGCGATGCCACCTTCGGAGGCCGGGGCAGGAAGGCTGTCTGTGCACCTGCAAGACTCCAAGGCCCACCGACTGGCTGGAGACGGAATTTCAGGGAAACATCACAAGAGGCCCAAACCTCCCCAGCTCTGTCTTTCAACTGAAGACGGGACAGCAGGGAGGAGCCCCTGTGGTTCAGGAACAGTAATTCAGGTTGGGCGCAAGGCGGCCACGCCTCACGCGAAGTAGATCCGTGCTTTGGTTGAAGACGGCAGCGCTCAGGGTATTGCCTAAGTCCTGCTTCCTGCTGGGAAGTGACATCATGGTTAGGGGAGGGCTGAGTTACTGGGCCTTCCCAGACCTCGGTTTTCCGGCCCTGAGACGTGGGCCGCGGGGTGCGGCGTGGCTGGGGCCCGGGGCCCTGCTTCAGGGGGCCCCTACCAGGTGCACTGCGGCTCTGCCCTCTTAGAACTCTTAACATTTAATTCCTCAGCACAGGGGCCTGGGTTTCCGTTTTGTGCGGCCCCCCCACCCTGTTGTGTAACTGGTCCCGGGGCTGACCGGGTGGTGGGGAGAGCCGGCAGGGGAACCTGCCGGGAGCAGAGCCCGCCGGGAGCAGTTGTGCGGCTCGGCCATTGTCTTTGTTGTTGCTTAGAAGGGACTCTAAGATCACCTGCTGTGCGTCAGTTCCTCGGTGGCAGTGACCCTCTCAGCTCCTTCTCCTGGACTTCTGCAGGTGCTGGGCAGGCTGGAGTTTGGGGTCCAGTGTGAGGGGCCTGGAGGAGGCTGTGCTTTCCTCACACGGTCCCGTGACCAGGAAGAGTGAGTCTTTCCCTCTCCTGGAGGACTGGCTGAGCTCCTCGAAGGCAGGGAGCGGGTCTCCATTCCTCAGTGATGCCGAAGACCCGGGCACACGGCAGTGTCAGTAGGCTGTGGACACGGCACCCGGGCCTGCATCTCCTTCTCCACATGCCACAGGCCTTGGACAGAGGTCTCAGTCTGCTCATCTGCAGAACGGGCAGGTTTCTGCTAGGGTAGCGTTTTTGTGGGGCCTACCATGCATGCGGGATCTCCGCACCAGGGAGGGTAGTGTTCTCCATACCCTGTACCATGGAAGTAACACAGCGTTATTTACAGAGAAATATGTAAACACCTGGGAAAGTTGGATTTACACGGAAACAGAACTGGATGCTGTTGTAAGCGTACACATGTTTGGTGCCTGCGCCGCCCGTCCTGGACGCCTCTGCAGCCTCGTGCTTATTTTTCTCAGGAGGACAAAGTAGAAGCTGCTTTTTCTCTCCACCTCCTCTCCCGTGTCGGCAGCAGGGCAGGTGCTAAGGTTGCAGGTCAGGACACTTTCTCTGGGTCCATCCCTGCAGGACACCCTCCCCTTCCACGTGCAGAACCACGTCCATGGAGGGGCAGGAGGAGGCTGCAGACCATCCTGCCAAGGAGCCCACCGGCTGTCTGGGCGGGAAACTGACCGTGTTCTCTGCATCCCTGACGGGACACACATGACGGCAGTTCCCCCAGGAGTTAAGCAGCCTGGTGTCCAGAGGAGGCAGGATAAGGCTGAGACATAACAGGAGCTCCTGAGGGACAGGCTGATGCAGCAGCTCGGAACCCAGGCCCACCGGGGAGGGAGGTCCCCCTTGTCATCCATAGCCCTGAGGGACCATCGGGCCAGTTCTCTGAGGTGTCCGGGAAAGGCCTTGGGCCCAGTGCTGAGATGACCGCCTGGCTTCTCCAGGTTGTTGTTTGCGGAGTGCAGTCCTTCAGGGCTGGGTCCTCCCACTGCAGAAGGGCCTTCAGACACGGGGCTCTGTGCTCAGCGTCTGCTGCTGCCACGCAGGGTCCCTCGTGACCGGGCACGTCGCCCGTCAGCTGCAGCAGGAGCGTGAACTGCTGTGAGACTCAGACCTGAGCAAATGCTTTCGGAGTTCAAAGGCAACACACAAGTTCTGTGTTCTTCCAAATTCTCCATGAGGAGGAGAGCGTTCAAGGCCGGGCAGTCCCTCACGACAGAAACGAGTTCTGGATTGCACACAATCACAAAGTGATTGCAAGTAAGAGACTGCCTGCAGGGTGAAGTGGTCACTCAGGCCTTCAGGAGGGCAGAGCCTCGTCCACTGCCATGTCTTGGTCGAGGCCTGTGTTGTGTGGAATTACCTTGCAGTAACCACGAGTCCTTGTTTCCTCACGTGTCCGAATGGGAATCGATTCGCTCAGTCCTTCCTCCTTGGTCAGCCCTCAGATGAGGTCTTCTGGAAAGTTACTGCCTGACTTTTGGGAGGCAGGAGTAGATAATTGTGCAGAAAATCCCGAAATGGAAAATTTGCTTCAGGAGCACTCGTGGGCGTGGTTCTGCTACCTGCGTGGAATTCTGGAATCTTGTCACGTGACGTGGAAGGGTTGAGGCCGGAAGATGAAGCTGTGCAGCCAGGTTCTGTGTGGGCAGGGGGTCAGCCTAGTACGAGGGGCCTCCTGAGCTGGAGCAGGGGAGGGAGTGGCCCTCGGAGACGCCGGGGCAGCACCAGCTCTAGGGAGAGCGCGCGTCCACGACGTGGCACGAGCACCGGGTGCCCCTGGGCCCAGCAGACTGTCTGGCCAGTGGCGGTGGGGGGGGTGCGCCCCTCAGAGAGCTCCCAGTGGAGGGTCAGGAAATCGCTGTTCCAGGGGTGGTGTCTGTGCTAGAACTGGACTGCTGGGGCTGGTCCTTGAAGCCCCGTGTGTCTTGGTTTTCCTGTGTAAAAGCGGAGCTCTGCTGGGTGGGTGTGCAGCTTGGGTCTGAGTTGCACGGCAGGCGCCCGGCCCAGTCCTGAGTTCTCTCCCCGGGTCTGGGCTGTGTTCTTCCCGGTGCCACCTGGTGTGTGTGCCTGTGTCTGACTCTTAGAGTCTTTCTCCTGTGAGCCTGTTCCTCGCCTTCCGCCTGCTGCCTCCGGGAGGGAGGAGGTCTCCAGCCTCCAGGGCCTGCGGGCTCAGAAGCAAGGGCATCTTTGCTGAATCAGGACAGACAGCCTTGCTGTTAGCTCGAGGCCCCCAGAGTGTTCTCTGGCCCCCGCACAGTGTGCCTGTGTGGGGGGTTGAGCTCCCACCAGCGTTCTTCAGGAGTCCTTGCTGACGTAGGGACCTGACGCTTCCTGACTGTGGGTCCGCGTGTCCCTGAGATGTGTCTTCCTGGAGTGTCATCTTCCTGGGGTGCAGGGGAGCTGCCTCTTCTGAGTGCTCCCCGCACAGCGGTCTGTGTGCAGCAGGGTCCCCGGGGCGAGTTGGTGGTCTGCCCTCCCGTCCCCCATCCCCTGTCCGGGACACTGCTGGACAGTGGCAGCACCACCGAGGCACTGACTTCACGTGCAGCTTCCTGTGGGAAAGCTGAGCCTCTGGGCCAGAACCACCTCCCATTTTACAGCTGAGTAAACAGAGGCCTGCGTGGTTGAAAGTCTCAGTGGGTGACAGCTGTGATGCAGGATGTAGACGTCTGTGCAGACTGTCACATGTCACTCATCGCAGCAGGTGCTGGGGAAAGAGCGTCTGAGCTCACACCGAGTTTGGCCCCGAGGGGTTGGATCTGTCCTCTGTAACAGGTGACCTCCCCTCGCCGGTGCCAGGGCCAGGGCTCGGCCAGGGGGGCTTGGGACATCACAGACGTGGTGTCAGGTAGGGGCTCGGTGATGGCAACACCGACCCCCCATTCTGGGAAGTGCTTCCCACGCTAGGGTCATGTGTGCATATCCCAGGTTCACGTGTACACGTCTGAGGGTCACGTGTGCACAGTCCAGGGTCCCATGTACATATCTCAGGGTCACCTGTGCACGCCCGGGGCATCACGTGTGTCCCTTAACCACAAGCCGGTGACTCGCTCGTCCTGGAAGGTAGGCAGCCGTGGTGCCCCTTCTGCGCTCCTGTTGTCCCACAGGTGCAGGGACAGGGGAACCGCGTTTTCCCCCGACCCCCTAGTGCTGGGTCTCTGAACTCTGAGAGGCAGGGCCTTTAGAGAAGAATTCCGGCACCTGGGGTAGACCAGGGTTTGGGGGTCCTGCCTGCCGGGGCTCTTCAGATGTGGTGGGATTGGACACGTCCCAGGGACCATGTGCAAACCTGGGGTCTCGACCTCGGGTCTGTTGTCAGTGCTGGCTGGCGGTGGGTGTTGGTGAGGACCTTCTCTTGATCTTGGAAGCATTTGCACTCGGATATCTGACCCCGTCCCAAATGTGGACCCGTCATCCACACGTGTGCAAGTCACCGTCATCCTCTTGGGAAGGGGCGGAGACCCTATGAGATAGCGAGCCGTTTAAGCACTGCATGGCAGGCACTCACCGCACTTGCTGGAAGACCTCAGAGAAGTGGTTGTCAGTGCCTCCGGGGGAGTCAGACCGCGGAGAGTGTGTGTCAGTACGATTCTGTGTCACCAGTGAGGGAAGCCCGGCCCCCGGACCGATGGGAGGACATTGGACTGAACAGGGCCTGTCAGCCGGGACCTCAGTGGTCACCATGAGGAGCAGCTGTCCTGCCAGGAGCATCCTGACAGCCGGGGACCCCTGAAAACCTCGGGGTCTGGCGGGAGGGCCGAGCGCACACAGCCCCGAGCCCCAGGCATCCCCGCGCCCTGTCCACCCTCTGCACTGGCGCCCCATCCAGAAGACCCGGAGAACAAAGATGGCGATGGGGCGTCCAAACGGATGACAGACCAGGAGGTGGGAGCTGGGAGGGTCCTGACGAAGGCAGCCCTGCGGCCCCACCCCAATAAAGCAGTTGTTAAAATAGGGATGTACATTTTAAAATTGTGTTCAACATGGCATTTTAAAAGCTCTGAAGGTTTTCGATAGCTGCCGTCTGGCAGTCCCCTGCCAGTCGTTTTTATACTCAGTGGTTCTTAAACACTTCGGTAAGTTTTTAAACAGCTCCTGTCAAGAGAATTTTAAAAATACCCGTCTCTTTCCTTTAGCTTTTGGTGCCTATGGCTCCCTTGGGAACCAAATACTAAAACCTGTTTCCATAACAATGTTTCTTTTTCCCTCACAGGAGGATCTGCCTGTTATTGTTGGGTTACTGGACTGATTTGAAGTTTTTCTAAGGGCGCTGCCGGGGCTTTTAGATGGGCAAAGCCTCTCGATAGGATTCCCGGAATCTGGGAACAGAGTCACAGTGACCAAGAAAACCCAAACCCACGGAGGCCGGGTGTGGCGCAGCGGTGGCCGTGGGTGTGCGGAGCGTTCAGAGCTGCAGGGCCATGCACGGAGTCGCTCTGACGCCTGTGACATGCTCTTTTCCAGGGTCGCGGGGCCCACAGTGACCTTCAGGGTGAGCGCCAATGCCCGGAATGTGACGCCGGCAGATGCGGTGAAGGCGGCAGGTAAGGCTGTTTCGGCTCAAGCGGCGGGAGAGCTGTCTGTTCATGAGGAAGGACGGTCTCCCAGGACCCGATAATGACGGGGACAGGGAGGGGAGGGGAGGCTGTGTGCGGCACCCTGAAACGTGGCCAGGCTTCGGGGCGGGGGGACGGTGGCCACAGCACTGGCTCTGAGACAGGGCTGGTGCGGGGCGTCTGCGGTGACCCTGGTGTGGATGGAACACCCTCGTGCTCTGAGGTTTTCCATCTTGTGCCAGGTGAGTGGCACACGGCCTACGCGTCCATCCCCTGCAACCGGCACAGGATGCGGGGCTGGACCGGGGCTGGACCTGGCTCCCGCTCGCCTGTCCTGAAACCACGGATGAATCCCGGCGTGTGGCTGGTGTTTGTCACATGGGATGTAGGGCGAGTGTGAAGTCTGCCTCCCCTCAACTCCGAGTCTGTTTTCAGCTTCTGAAACCTTGTACAAACGTGCAACTTTTCTGCCTGGTAAGAAGAACACAGGAAACATAACGGAACTGGAGCCCCCGGTTTCCAGTACTTCAGGGGAAGGACTCGTATTTCATGGTCGTTTGTAGGCAGCGTGTCTGAATGTGCACCGACCCCAGACGCGGCGGAAGGCGGCTTTGTTTCAGCCAGTCCTGCGTGTTGCTAAATGTGTGAACTGCTTTTACACGACATTCACGTGAAATGCAGCAGAGCACTCTGACTGACTCAGATCTGGACGTTTAGCTGCGTCGGCTGAGGTGTCTTTGTGTCGCATCCTGTTACCCTAAGGTTTATCTGGTGACAGTAAACAAAGCGGCCCCGCACTTAGCGGGACAAACTCCAGGGCTTCCCGAGGGCGGCTGCCCTTGCTGCTGCTGTGGATGCTTTTTGTGACTCTTATTTGTGAAAGTAGTGACTTGGGG